>NC_052061.1:53471773-53825273 GCF_903992535.2 Arvicola amphibius
AAGATACTGCCTTGGCCCTTTAAGAGACAGAAAATTAGGTAGGCGGAGTAGACAGAACATAATTGTGGGAAAAAGGAAGCAGAGTTGGGGAGACACTTCAGGCAGTTGCCATATGCAGTCGCCATGCTTCTCCTCTCCGAGATGGATGCAGGTTAAGATCTCTCCTGGTAAGCCACACCTCGTGGTGCTACATAAATTACTAAGTATGGGTTAAAGCAAGATACGAGAATCAACCAATAAGAAGCTACAGATAACAGGCCAGGGGCCAGGCAGTATTTAAAAGAATACAGTTTCCGTGTAATTATTTTGGGTAAAGCTAGCCGGGTGGCGGGACACAGCCCACCGCTCCTTCTACAGATCTGCTTTGTTGGACTCAAGCCCCAGAGGAGTCCGAGGTGGATATATTTACTCTGCTGTGGATTGGGTGATAACTCATGCCTGGCTCATCTCCTAAGTCAGTCCTCCCTGAGTGTAGGGACATCAGTGAAGAGCAACAAGGAGGTGATACACACTCAGGTCCAGGAGACAGCAGTGGGGAATATCCAAAGGAAGAGGTGAGTTGAATTAGCCTGAAGTCTGTGGGCTGGGTGGAACTGTCCAACTTGGAGTGAGGGAGGCAGGAAGGAAGTGTAGGCGACTGCTCCTTGGCAGGAAATGAACTTTCAAAATCTCCATTATTTTTTGATTTTTCTTTTCTTCTCTCCAAGACCTTGTTGTCTGACTCGGGCATCTGTTCTCTCAATCCCGTAAAGTGAGGCCACCTGTGAGTGTGGAGAACATGTGATTTGAATCTTCTTGAAGTTCTGCTTAGAACCAACAAAGCTTCCCAGAGTAGGGTCTGCCCAAGAACCTCCGGCTACTTGGAGAATATGTCCACAGTTGGCAAAGACAGTTTTTAGGCTGTTCAAGGACAACTCAAAGTCAGGCTTATTTGATGTTTAGTACTTCTCCAACATGGTGATCCACTTCTCTAACTGAAGGCTCCTATCTTCAGGAGGATCTTTCCTCCACTTGTGTATACTTGCATCTAAATTATGCTCTTGTCTGATCTTGGCAAAGCATGTAGCGAGAAGGGTAGTTCTGCCGTCTACACATCAATGACCAAGAACGAATCATCAACCTCCACACACACACATTCATAGAAAGCATGCTCCACATCTGGAAGCTTGCCACGAGGACATGGGGACTCCAGATGTGTGCACTGATACCAGCTAGGCTCAACAAAGCTGTCTCAGTTCAGAGGAACAAGAGATGCCATGCATTTTCTTGGTGATCCATGGTCTAGTTCAGTTTCATACCTTGACTGCTTGTGTTTTATTCCCACTCCGAAAACTTCAAGCCAAGATGAATGAGAACTGACAAGGGACAAAGCTTTAAAACTGTCAAAACAGGAATGGCAGCAAAACCAATAAAACGCTAAAACCAGTTTGAGCCACACCAAGAAGGCACAGCGTGGTCCCTTATGCCTGATTAGAACACACACTCCCAGAAAGCGAAAAGGCCTGAAAGCCAAGTGGGATGGAAGTTCCTGGTATTTATAGAGCAAAACAGTGACCGTCAGCTTAGGCTGGAAAGCACCCAGAGAGGGCCTTGCGGTAGCCCAGATGTCCTTTTTCTGGGCTGCTCCACCAGGACGTAATTGTGGTCTAGTAGGTTTGCATCCTGTGCTAGCATGTAAATGCACAGGTCACAGTTGTGTGTGTCAGTGTTCCTGCATGCTAGTATATGTGATGGAGGCCAGAGGACAAGCTTAGCTGTCATTCTTTGGGGGAGATCTACATCATTGTTTTTAAAATTTAAGATTTATTTATTTATTTCTTTTGATTTTTCAAGACAGGGTTTCTCTGTAGCTTTGGAACCTGTCCTGGAACTAGCTCTTGTAGACCAGGTTGAACTCAAACTCACAGAGATCCAACTGCCTCTGCCTCCCGAGTGCTGGGATTAAAGGTGTGCACCGCCACCACGGCCCAGCTTATTTACATATTTATTTTGTATGCATATGAACATTTGCCTACATGTGTACGTAAGCACCGCTTCTCTGCCTGGTGAGCACAGAGTCTGGAAGAGACCACCAGCACCCTCGGACCTGGAGTCACAGACAATTGTGAACCGCTGTGAGCTTCCATGGAGTGCTGGGAATCAAGCCTGGGTCCTCTATAAGAGCAGCAAGTGCTCTTCACCACTGAGCCATCTGTCCAGCACTCCATCCTGTCTTTTGAAACAGAGTCTTTCATTGGCCTAATGCTTGCTGGTTGGGTTAGGTAGGTGGGCCAGAGAGCTCTGAGGATCTTCCTGTCTCTACTTTTCCAGCACCGGAACTAAAGCACCTGTCGTGAAGTCTAGATCGTGGTTCTGGGTGTCGGCCTCGAGGTCTCATGCTTGCAGGACGATCACTCTAAAAACTGAGGTATCACTCCAGAATATCCAACTAAAACACGTTTTCATTCCTGGATGATAAAGGGAATACCTCCAGATGCCGGCACACATCCTTTGTTCACTCATGGTTTCGTTTGAGGCTGCGTCTTTCCCGTTGCCTTGGTTTTCGCCCCTTGTCCAGACCCACCTGTTTATTTAGAAAAGCTCGTTAAATGCTGGGGATCTGCACAGGCTGAGCGGCTGCAGAGGCGGGGGAGGAACAGAGGGGACGGAGGACTTTCCAGGCTTGTCTTCTGTTCAGGAAAGCTGTCATTATTTTTCTCTTGGAATCTTAAGCTCGTGTGTCAAGCAAGGGAAGAGACCCAACTCCTCTGTTTCCACATCACAGATTTCTGAACGAGCCTCCATTTGACCAGGCGCTTCTAATTTCCTTCCGATATGCATTTTTAACAAGATTTGGTCCATTCTTAAGTACCCGTATTCCATCTTCCAGTCAAGCACTTCTTCTTGAATCTGTGTAGAAATGTGTAATGGAGTGTCATATGATTTTAATATTTGAAAGATTTTTAAATTTTAATTTTTGAAAAGATTATATATTGCACAGTAAAATATTTAAAGGCTATATATGAAACGTAAACCCTTCCCATCTTCTGACCCTTGTCCAGCTTCCAGTTCTTTGTTAAGCACCCTGGAAGAGACCAGCACATGCTACATGCCCAACAATCTCCTCGACCCTTCCACTGGCACAGTGTGGCACACACTTCTGTATTTTATTTTGTCCATACATGGACATGTGGCAAAAGATGTTCCCAATTGATATGTATGGAAATATTGTCTTATTATTATAGTAACTGTACTCTTTTCCACTATATGATAATATTGTGATGTATTTTAACATCTCTCTTTGAATGAATTTTTAGACTCTTTTTTAGCATTTTCCTATGACCATCAGTTCTGCAATCACAGCTCTGCTTGTTGGTTTTGTCAACCTAACCCAAACCTAGACATAGCTGGTAAGAGGGAATCTTAACTTAGAAAATGTCTCCATGAGATTGCCTGTGGGCGAGCCTGTAAGGCCTGTCCTAGGATAATGATTGACGTGGGAGGGACCAGCTCATTGTGGCAGTGCCACCTCTGGGAAGGTGGTTCTGGGTGGTAGAGGGAAACAGAATGAGTAAAGGCATAGGATCAATACAGTAAGCAGCTCTCCTCCGTGGTCTCTTCTTCACTTCCTGCCTCCACGTTCCTGCCTTCAGTACCTGCCTTGGCTTCCCTTGATGATGGACCGCAACCTGGAAGCCAAATAAGCCCTTTACTCCCTTACATTGTATTTGGTCATGGTGTTTATTACAGCAATAGAAATCCAACGCAGACATTTGGAAAACTACCTGAAGAACAAAGTATTAGACTCGAAATTATAGGCCAGAGGGAATCAAAGCAGAGTCAACGTTGACACAGTTTTGTCCAGTGGCCCTGCCACATGGTTTTCTCAGGGAATGCTCTCAGCACACAGCTATGTTGAGGCTGTGGCTTCCTTTCCCAGCTGTGCACTGTTTACAAAGAGAGGTGAGTCTGCTCAGCATTTGCCACTATGTCTTGCAATCAGGAGCAAAGTGAGTCTTGTAGACATCAAATATAATTAAGGGCGCATTAGAGATGCTAGTGAAATTAGTTGGGGTAATGTGCCTCCACTTTTTCCCCAGCTGATTAACTGTGTGCTTCATAGCCACGCCTTCCCAGCATTCTTGAAGATTCAGCCCAGCTATTCACATCCACATAAGAGACTCTGGTTCAGACAAAGTAAAGGTCAATAACACAAGCCTTTTATTTTAATTTGTTGTTTTTTTAAATAAGTATTTAAGCTGTGATTTTGTATCTCAAAACCAGAACAATGGTCAACATGATGGTGGATTTGGCAGGTGTTTGCTATTGTTGCCTGTAACTGTCTGCACCTTTGATGTTGGCTAATCAGGTAATTTAGACCCAGCCCCAAACAACCCTGCCTACTTTAACACGTCAGTGCAAACTAGAAATGGCTTCAACTGCTGATTTTAAAATTTGACATTTTTGAATCTTCTTGGAATCATTATTTTATAATGGCTTTCTTATAAGCAATCACACACACACACACACACACACACACACACACACACATCTCTTTATAGTGCATAAGTCTCCCCCACTCCCTTTGATTTTATTACTTCTATGTCCAATGTCTGCTCTGAGTGGCAAGTGAATTCTTGTGGGTTATCCTTCAATGATGGATACCATTTGTATCAATGGTCAGGGTTTCATTGATAGACTGTGACAGCTTATGACATAGGAAGGAGTCTTATAGTGTAGATTGGCAAATTTCAAATATGGAAAAAGTATCTACAAGTAAGTTATTATAAAATGTCTACTCCAGTGCTGGGGTCTGTAGTTCAGTTAGTAGAGTTTTGCCTCTCTTTCAGGAAGCTCTGGTTCAGTCCCCAGTACTATATAACGTGGGCATGGTGGTGAAAGCCTCTAATATCAGCCTGGGGATGTGGAGGCAGGAAGATCAGAAGTTCAAGGTCAGCCTTATCTATAAGCAAAATTTGGGGTCTAAAGTAGGCCCTATTCCAAAGAAACTTAAAAAAAAAATCCTACCCATAAAATATTTTTAACATGCCTTATTCTAAAACCAAAGTTGAAGGTGTTTTAATTTTTTTGAGATATGAAAAGCAGTCAGCATTGGGCAGTAAAACTTCTGTGCTTCCGAGTGTCAAATAAATGTCTCTCACAAAGGAGAGTAGCAGCGATCCACGGCATTTCATGGCAATACAAGACTGAAATTCTCTTTTCTCTTCCTATTCTTTATGGTCAACTTTCTCCTTCCCATTTTTTTCCCCTCTCAAACTCATCTTTTTGACTCTCAGTTCATAATCACCTCTCCTATTAAAATCAAGTTGTGCATATTCCATATTAAATACATCTCAGCCCACACCAGTTGCTCCTCTACCATTCTCTAAGGAACTCAAAGCATCCTTGGTGCGTCCACCAATACTTGCCCCCTCCCCAGTCTATCCGTCACTAAAGCTTGGTGGTCCTGTTTCTTATGCACCTCTGGAGTCTAACCACTTCTGCCCATCTCAGCTGCATTCCCCAAGCTGACTTGGATGAGAAAATTTCCTGCCCCTAACGGGCTTCTCTACATTTGCTCCTGTTCCTCCCAGGCTCTCTACTTCACCACAAGCATAGGAGTCGTATCGCTATCTCAGGCCAAAATAAATGGACAGGCATGAGACTCACCTAAAAAATGAGATACTATAAGGAAAATGAGAAATCAAATCTCTCAAGATATTAGGTATCAAGTTACCAGATAAAGAAGGACGAAGATAACTGGGTCAAAGGGAAGGAATTATGTCTAGTGATTGATTTAGCTTAACCTGTAGAGCCAGCTCTTAGTGATAGGAGCTATATAGAGTCCAGTAGTATGAGTTGAGAGAAGAGTTGGGCCATTAGTGGGATCAAGGTATTTGGACTTCACAGAAAACGGTACCAGAAAAGGGAGAGCTACCAAGAGAAACCCCTAGAGATCTTGGGCGTCTGCCCTCCTTAGGAATTCAAAAGGATATATATAAGTCAGTGTGTTGCATCTGAGGAGTGACCCCTGCTTGAGGAAGAGTCAGTCTCAAGGGTGGAAGGAAACACCCACAGCTCCATCCAGGTGCCAATAAAACCCTCCCCAGTTGTCAAAGTGATGCATTCTGTCACTTCCAGTTCTTCAGGGACAGTACTCAGAGGGGGTCTTGCTTAAGTAAGGAGGAAAACTGTCCGCAGATGTAATGTGTGATTGCTCCTGTTTGACAATGCTTAAAAAGCAAGACCCAAGAGAATCAACTGTGCCCAAGCAATCAGATTACAACTCAGAAAAAAGTCTTGAGAAAATTCATAGTAATACAGAACTTAGTAGCAGCTAAAAATATAAGAACTCCCATATTGGCGTCTAACTGAAATGAGCACTTAGGGAGAAAATCGAGAAAGTAGAGCACATCAAAGATGGCTGATTTTCAGAATTGACTCAATTCACAGATATGATAGAATTCATAGATACAGACATTAAAATAGTTATTAAAGCTTCATTTGTGCTCAAAGAGCTGGAAGAAAGAGTACGTGTTTAAAGATGGAAAAAATTTGGAAAGATAGAAGTCAAGCTGTCTGATGGAGTCAGCAGCAGATTCAACACCATAGGTTGGCGAATGTGAAGACCCAGCAATAGGAGCTGTCCGAAACAGAGCCTGGAGAGAACAGAGCGGAGAACAAAGGCATCAGTGAGCTATGGCTCAAATGTCAGAATGCCAATACATACGTAGTGTGGTAGGAGAGAAAATTTACCTCAAGTAGAACCACCGAAAGGTTTGCAAACCTGATTGATTTAATGTGGAAGCCAACAAACCAAGAAGATTTTGTGAAGTTCGGGAATCATTAGAAACTACAAATTATGTAAAAATCAGTTTAAGACTAGAAATGCATGGAATTGAAAGTGGCTAGAGAAGGGGACTTATTAAATATAAGGAATAAAGAAAGATGTTTGTTCCTCAGCATCAGAGCAAGTGAAAATACACAGAGCCCATCTCTTAGGGCTTTAGAGACCAAACTGTCCATTTAGATTCTTCAAAGACACTCAGTAGGGACCCTTCAGTCAGACAAAGCTATAACGACCAACAGCACACTTGCACTTCAAGAAAGTTAAAGGCAAAGGATTCCAGAAGATTCCAATCTGCACAAGGGAAGAGGAAGCCCAATGGATGGCAAGGAGGAGAGTGATACCATTGTCACGTGGACATCTCTGGGAATGATAAACAACTTCTACATCAGGAACAATGCCCTGCAGAATAAATCTCACGTGCAGACATATATAGATGGCAATAATCATGTAAGCCTGGGGGTGGGGTGAGTAGAAGTGCACGGTAGTGGGGTGCTTGTATTATAGGTGAGGAGTTTGAGACAATTATTCGAAGGTAGATTCTGAAGAGGTAACAGTATAAACTGTAAGATGATCTTTAAAGTAACAATACCATATTGCTGGGGCAGCCAGCCTTCTCAGTGTTGTGGGTGGATTATGGAGTACTTGATGCCAAGGTCAAGGGCTCAAAGTTACTCAGGGAGGAGTGGAAGCAGAGGGAGGGGAAGAAGGAGGAAGGGAGGGAGAAAAGAAAAAAGGGAGGAAAAGGAAGAGAAGAAGGAGGAGGAAGAGAAGGAGAAGGAGAAACAGGAGGAGGAAGAAGAGGAGGAAGAGAAGGAGGAGGAGGAGGAGGAGGAGGAGGAGGAGGAGGAGGAGGAGGAGGAGGAGGAGGAGAAAAGGAAAAAAAGGAGGGGGAGGAGAAGGAGGAGGGGGAGGAGGAGGGAGAGGAGAAGACAAAGAGGGAGAGGGAGAGGGAGAGGGAGAGGGAGAGGGAGAGGGAGAGGGAGAGGGAGAGGGAGAGGGAGAGGGAGAGGGAGAGGGAGAAGGAGACTGAACTTGGGACTTAAAGAGAAACAGCTGCTGTGGGTCTTGGGATGTCTCAAACAAGAGAAGACCCAGGCTAGGAGTCATCTGCCTGACAGACTGGCAGGAAAAGGTGGCTTTTTTTGGCAATAGGTCCTTTGACTGAGTGAGAACTTGCCACCAACAGCAGACAAGTGCAAGGTGACTGGTTGAAAGTCCTGCCAATTGTAATGTCCCACTTCCCGGGGCCCAGGGACACCTGCAGACCTGCACAAGCAAACCGCACAGCCCAGAAAACATGCTAGTTTTCAGCCAGGCTCAGAACGCCCTTCCTCCTTCTGAGACTCCAAGCCCTGAAACCGTTTTTGGCCTTTCTCTGTGGTTGTCTGGATCTTAAATGTCCCCAAGGTTTCTGTGCTGGAGGTTGGGTTGCCATGTGATATGACAGGGAAGTGAAGGAACCTTTAAGAGGGACCAGAAGCTGGGATAACAGAACCAGAGAAAGCAAGGAGATAAGATGGCCCACGTGGGTCTGAATAAGAACCACAGCTCACAGCACAAGACCAGCATCTCTCAGCTGAAACTAAATGAGATGACTCTCTGCGATCACAAATATCTACACAGTGTTGAGTCTTCTGCTATAAAAACCAGAATGTCCAAATATAATAAAATCACCTGCACGCTAAATATCTGGATTTTAAAGCTGTCACCATAAAAAAAATGTCCTCCATAATTCTCTTGAAAGAAAATTTTAAAATAGAAGTGATCTTTTGAAAGACCGAATGGAAATTATGGGGCTGAAAATATGCAGCAATGGCAACAATGAGCTTGCTGAGTGAGCTCAACAGCCAGGCAGGTACGACAGGGTAGAATTAGCCAGGTGGAGGACACAGTCAAAACAAAGGCTGTCCGGTCTGAAGAACAGAGCAGGGAGTGAAGGAAGAAACAATGCAGACAGCCACCGAGAGACCTGGGGAAGAACAAGAGGTGGTGGGGGGCAAGAAAGAGCGGGGCTGAGTCAGTCTTCGAGTAGCGGCTAAGAAGCTTCTAGTCTGGGGGGACGGCAAACATCTCAGCGATGCAGAGTGGACGTGCAACCTGGAGAAATCCGCCTCACCACCAAGCTCCGTCCTGGTACCATCAGAGAGAAGCCCTGTGGAAGCTGAATTGAAAGAAGCATGGATTCAGAGTCTGGAAGAAACGACTGCAGCTGCGGGCAGAGCTGTCGGAACTGTCCTCGCAGAATGACAGGGACAGGCAGACTTTCTCAGAGGGAATACAGAAGGATGGGAAAGAAAATAACAAACCTATACAAGTGTCAGCAGTAAAATGCTCCCTGAAAGAATGACGAGAGGAGGCCCCAGCAGAAGAGCACCCGTAAAAGAAACAATAGACACGCCAGAGTGGACAGGAAAGCTCACAAGGCCCTAACCTCATACAAAGAACCACAGGCAACTGAGGAACACTGAAAGTGGGAGGAAGTCTTTCCCAGGGAAGTGCATACCAATTGGGCATTCAATAACAAATGGCTATCCCTGAAGGCACATGCACACACACGCACACACATGTGCACACACATGCACGCACACAGTGCACATATACGTGCACACACATGTGTACAGATGCTCAGATACATGTGCACACAATGCATGCACACACGTATGCGCACACACATACATATACTGCACACATGCGTGTGCACATACATGCACACGTGCACACACACATATAGATTGAGCAGGTTATATTTAGGAATATATGTGATACCTACAAATACAATATACTCAGTCTGTATGGTGTTACTTGCCTATCTATGATTTCAGGGCTGACTACTTGGTATTGGATAACCAAGTGAGGAAGATTCTTTCTCATTCTCAGCTCTCCTTTGTTGCCAAAAGTTCTTTGTCTGGGGTCAGGGCCCCATGAGATTTCCTCCCTCCATGTTAGCATGTCGATTGGTGCCACCCTTATTCTGTTCATGTTTAGGCAATCATGTTGTTGAGGTTTCATAGGTATAGCTTCCCTGACATTTCCAGGAGACACACTCTTATAGTAGATTCCACACCCAACTTCTTGGTGAATTTTATAAGTCCTATCTGATGGCTAAAAACAAAGTCAAATAACCTGAGTCACAAATACCCAAACCCCATTCCTTATCCAGAGTAAGAGTGAGCCCTGCCATGGAGCCTCTTAGGTTTGCTTTGTTCTCCCACCTCAGTCAGTCAGTCAGGTAGCACAGACGACATATTAACTAAGCCTGTTTCCTTGTGGTTCAAGACCTCCCCTCCTCAGGACGCACACATTCAAACCTAAAGGTACACTTTGCTTCCCGAACCCCAGCCTGTTGTTCTACTTCACACTCCAGCTGTATGGTCAGCATTAATTTCTTTTGCCTGCAGGGCCTTCATGTTGAGTCCTCAAAGGCTGACAGGAGGAGCCTAAGTTCAGGGACGACGTGGGGTAAACAAGGAACACAGTCTCCATACGCTTCTCTTGGACAAACAAAGGAACAAAAGCCCAATTCAGAGGAAGACAGAGGGAAATTTTAAAAGGGACAGGGCATCTATGGAGCAAGGGCGAATAAATAGATAACAGGTATAATTTAATCAAATTGCAATTATAGCAGATTACAAAGGCCTAATATCCAAATTAAAAGGCAGAAGTTGTCAGAAGAGAAAACAACACTGAGAGCAAGGAAGCCCCCTCTGCAAAATCCTGTCCGCCGTGAAGATACAACTAGGCTAAAAGTCTAAAGAAATGGATCGCGCCAGCACTAATTACAAGTGGGCTGCAGTGACTGCATTAATATCACACAAAGCAGTTTTCAGAGCAAAGGACATTAGCATGATAAAGAAGGTCATTTGATAATGATAAAGGGTCCATTCATTATAGAGTACAGCGTTGCAAATGTTCACACACCTAATAGCAAAAGCCACAAGAACCACAAGGATAAACAAGCCCAGAAGAGGAAGCCCATTAACAAACACCTGCATCTAGGCCCCGTGAGTTTCTTAACAAACTTGGAAAGGCAAGTGAGTGGTAAGAATGGCCATCACACCAAATTGCAATGAACAATTGGATAGTGGTACATCCAGCAATGAACACAGGCTTTACTACATATGATATTAACTTCATGTGGGTCACAGGCCTAAATAGAAACCCATAAAACTCCTAGAAGAAAGCAGCCCTAAATTCTTCATCATCTCTGAAAAAGCCGAGGAATTTTATATGTGAGGCCAGAAGCATGAACTATGAATGTAAAAGATTTGATAAATTAGACTTCATCAAAATGAAGAACTCTGCTCTCAGAAAATCATTATTAAAAAGAATGAAAAAATGGGCAAAGAATCACTTATCAGCAAGGGAATTTGTACATGTGATATGTGAGGATACATCTAAGACAGTCATAGGAGAGCAACACACACACACACAAGAGAGAGAAAGAGAGAGAGAGAGAGAGAGAGAGAGAGAGAGAGAGAGCGCCCAAAACTCACATACCAAATATGAACACATGTGTTAGATACAAGCATGGCAGATGAGTCCATGGAAAGATGCTGACCACTGTTAATCACAGGAGACATGTGTACCGCAATCACCGTGATAGATCAGTGCACAGTGCCTAGAGTGTGTGAAACTCAAACATACGGATGACACCGGCCTTGGCCAGGACACGGAGCATGCAGAAACCCCAGATGAGCAGGTGGTGTCCCTGGGGCACCACTCCTTTGAGAACCTATCAGCTTTAGAAGACGAAGATGTCCCTGCGATGTGACCGAGCTTCTCTTTGCCTAAAAATGTTTCACACGTTCCCGGTGCTCCTGCTTGCAGTAACACCAAGCTGGAAGCCACCTCACCCCAGGGTCCAGTATCAGATGAAAGAGAGTCGAGTCTATCTACCATTCCTCATGGCAGAAATTTGTGCGTGCGGGAGAAGCAATCCAGAGCTGGGGAGTTGGCCCAATAGGTAAGAAAATTCACTTCTCGTGCAGAGGATCTGCATTCAGTTCCCAGGGCCTACATAGCTGCTCATAGACATCAGTAACTTGGGTTCCAGAGGACCCAATGCATCATTCTTGTCTTAGGCACTAGGTAGGCACATGGTACACATATATACATGCAGGCAAAACACAAAATAAAAACAAATATATCTTTTGTTTAAGAAACAACCTGTCAATATTTTTAGACACATTAGACACATGGATGAATCTCAGAATTACCAGGCTGAGTAGAAGAAGCCAGATCAATAAACTCATATATATAACATGTAATATTATATATGTACATACACAGATATATATGTGTATATATATAAGTTTATTGGTAGACTAAAGCAGATGCATGGTTTCTTAGGAACTGGAGGGTCCCATGGTTCTTAGGGACAGTAGAGGTTAGAAGATAGCATAGTTAGAGTTCAAGACAAATTTATTTGGGGACTGATGAGATTGATCCGTAAGTTAAAGCCCTGGTTGCCAAACCTGACGACTCAAGTTGAATCCTAAGGAACCACACAGTAGAAAGAGAGAACTGACCCCCACAACTTGCCCCCTTGTTTCCACACATATGCCATGGCATGTGTATATTCACATACAAGAAATAAAGGTAAGTTTGGAAGACTCTTTCTGGGTGAAGAACGTGCTCCTTATCGTGGATATGGGCAGTGATAAAGAGAGATGTATCCACAGCTGTCCCAGTGCACACTTGAATCGCGTGTGGCTCTGTTATAGGAGCATAGCTGAGCTTGGAGGGAACCCTCTTTTAGGTTCTAAGTTCTTGTGTCCCACAGTAAATGCTTACACCAGGGACCCAGGCTTAGAAAGAGAAGTAGGGACATTTTATTGAGAAAGGAAAGGCATACGCAAGAACGGGAACGGGTTCTGGAGCAGAGAACGGTATGCTCATCAAGGCTCTGAGCCTCGTTCCCCTTGAGAACGTGTGCACGGCACTGCCTCTCCTGTCTGCAGGTTTGGGTTGTTTTCTGCACTTGCTGTTTATTATAGATAACCAGAGGGGGACGGGTTTTCAGTCTTTCCTCTCAGCTGGTTCTTTCAGAGGTTAGTTTCGCCATTACCCTCTCCCCCCACCTACTCTCCTGCCACAGCTTAATGTGTGCCAATTATAATTCCATATATGTTTGCAAAGAAAAGAAAGATTGTGCCATCTCGTTCAATCCACACAATAAAAATAACTGTGAGGATGTGGCCACCGATGGATTCTCAAAGGCACCCGTGAAATCTATGCTAAAGAAACCTTAGGGTTTGTGTGTTGGTCATATTTGTGTGAAGGAATTAGGTCACGTGGGGGTGAGCTGACCTGTGTCTGAATTAGGGAGAATACTGTCCACATAAGCTAACTCATCCACATAAAAGGATGCATTTCTCACAAACCTAAGTCCAGAAATACTTCATTAGCTGGTTAATAATGTTGACCTCATGTAGTCTTAAACTTGACTCTCACCACTGATTGAAATCGGTGTACAGCACAAAAGAACAGTTTTGTCTCACCATGAACCTTGGTCAGAATATTTTGCTGTATTCAGTAACCCTTGCTAATGGCTGTCAGTGAAATTAATTGGACACATGTGCAGTATTTGCTTTGGTATAGGGTAGGAATGACACAGTTTCCTGAGGGTCGTCTGCTATCCGCTCTGAGAGTTGCCACACTACGCTGAGGTCCGAGGATTCATCTGAGATGAAAGCATTTGATTCCATGTGCTGGAGAATGATCTAGATACATAAAAAAAACAGTGGAGTCCCGATAGCTAATTAATCACATGTCTTGTTGCTATGACAAAATGCTTGACAAAAGCCAGTTAAGGAAGGTAGAGCTCATTTTCATGCACCGTTCTAGGTGCCATTTAAGGCTGGGAAGTCATAGCAATGGGAGTCAGAGGCAGCTGGTCACACTGCATCAGCCGTCAGGAAGCAGAGCGGGATGAGTGCTGGTGCCTAGCTTGACTTCATCCCTCTTTTTGCAGTCTGGGATTCCAGCCTGTGGATGGTACCACTCACCCATAGTGAGGGTGGGTTTTCCACCTCAGTTAATCTAACCCAGGGAGCCCCTCAATGATGTGCCCAGAGACTTGTCTCCTAGGTAGGTCCTAGGTCCCATCAAGTTGGTTATCAATATCAATATCACAATCGCACCTTCCAGAGGGTTGCAGGGATGGATGGAGGCCCCCAGTGACATTTTCAGATAATGGAATGACCTTCTCATTTATTAGAACTTTTATGATGGTTTCCAAAAAGTCACTCGAGTATTGCTAAGCTAGAAACATTTATCCTCCTTGGTAGGTGAGCCAAAGTGTGTTCTCATACCAATGTACAGAACTCCCTTTGTTTATGTTGGAAGTTTTTGGGCATTTGTAAGATAGAGACAAGATCTTTCTCTTGCTGTCATTCGGGATTAGTGCTTCAAACCTTATCTTTTATGAGGCAAATACATGTAAATAAACAAGCTCAACAATATTTTAGTAAAACAATTACAGTAATATTCTTTTTAGTTCAAGATGACTAAGGATGAGGTAATGGTGGCTCGGCAACGTTGTATTAGCTGAGACTGCACTCGGGAGAATTTGGGTTGCTTCCCAGCTCCACAGTTGGGCCAAGGAAAGTAATTACAGTGATTAATAACAATATTTGATTTTCAAGTCCCGGAGCCCACTCCTCAGAGCTGGTTTTATCTGGGGGCAGAGGAATAAATTGCAGGAAGGAAACGAGAAATGTGTCCCATTTGAATTCTGTGACATCACATAATCCCAAAGCTACGCTCTGGAGTGGTGGCCCACGGATTTTTACACATGGGACTTGTATGTGCTTGTCTTCCTGGTCACCCTAGGGCCGAGGGCAGTGCAGAGGCGAGGGTTTCACATGTAGGGACAGAGTCCAATTAATATCCCTCAAGGAGCCCCTCTTCGTGTCCATACACGCTGGTGAGTGAGGACAGAGATGCGGCTTTCAGGGAGCCAGGACCTAGCGTTTGAAACCTGTAAAAACAAAACAACTTAGAGCATCTTCTGTCCTTCAGAGCATCTCCTCTCTGGCAGGGTTCTGAGGTCAAAGCAAGGTGTAATGGTGTCATATAAACTAACAGGTAAAAAGAAAAACAAGAGAGGAAAAAAAGAGAGAGAAAGAGGAAAAAATCCCTAACCAGGGCAGGGCTGGGTTTCAAGACTGTAATAGCCGTAGGCTCTGCCACTACCCCGAGGAGTTGCTATGGGAACCACTGTAAAAGATTAAATATACTGAAAGTACATGCTTGTGAGAAATGTTAGGGCAGGGAATTACATTAATGCGATGATGGTTCTTCTGTTTGTAGGGTTCCCATTCTCCTTCCCTACCTTGCATATAAACACCCCTTTTGGTTCATTAGCACATAATTCATTAGCAAATAATCCTTTGTAGTGTGCTACCCAGGGAAAAGAAAAATGTTTATCTTACATAGTTGAAAGGCTTTTTTTTTTTTTCAGTCTTGTTTCCTGACCCCAGCTTTGCTTTTGGGATAAACTGTCAACTTCCTGTATGGCTCAAACTCTAGAACATGTCAAGTTGGGGCTTTTAGGTTTTTCTCTCATTTTGCCCTGTGTATCAGGTCTGGAAAAATGCTTTGTTTTGTTTTCTAACCCTACCTGTCATCTGTTGTAACTCTCCTAAAAGAAACCTTTCTTGGATAGGCAAAGCGGGAAAAGCCAAGTCCAGAAAAGTTCCTTAAAGGGGCGCTGTGATTTCAGTTCCACCTTGGTACCGAGTTCAGCATCCTTCCCTAGTAGCTTTACGTGTGTCCTTCTGTGCATGTTTCTATGCCCATGAGGTTTTTGGATATCAGCTCCCCGAGCGGGGGAAGCTGGACTACAAAGGTCCCGTGATGGCTCAACTCTGCACTGCCTGTCCCAGTCCAGTGTGTTATGACTGGCTCTGTCCTAAGAACGTTACTCCTGGGCTTTCTGGAAGAATTTGTTTACTTAAAGGAATTAAACTGTATGTTCAACGGGATGATGTTCTCCACACCTCCAGCACCAAGAAATACATCTGCAGTCCGAAGAGTATGTCCCATGCATAAAAGCATTTCACCTGAAGTTTTTAAAATTAAGATCTAGACTCAGTGGGGAGTCGTCTTAAAATATAGTTTCATGTTATTACAGGTGCCAAAAATTATCAGTCAGTAAGGGCGGGAATGTGGCTCAGTGGTCATGGTTGAGCACTTACTTAGCATGAATTTGACCTTCAGAACTAAACAAAACCAAAGACACCCTGCCCAAGATATACAAGGCCTGGTGATAGCAGTCAAGGAATGAATTGCCTCATGAACCCAAGGACCTGAGTTAGATCCCCAGAACCCATATAGAATAGCTGGACATGGTAGCACACACTTAGAATCACAACCCCGGTAATGTGGAGAAAGGAAGGTCTCTGGGGTTTGCTGGCCAGCTGCGCTAGCCTACTCAGAAAGCTCCAACTCCAGTGAGGGACCCCGTTTCAAAAAATGCAGGTGGGTGGCACTAGAGGAGCAACAGCCAAGGCTGTCCTTCAGCCTCCACACGCGTGCGCACACATCAGACTCTCAGGGAAAGGACTCCGGGATGAAAGGACGCAAAGATGAGGAGCCAAGAGCCAGCTTCCCCAGCCTGACCTGCTGCTAGGTCTCCTTGTTCCTTGTGAGGACAGGGAGAGAGAGCAAAGACTCTGAAACACAGGTCCCTTTGGTAGCGCACGTCCCATTGGGTTTTTGAGAGTTTGAATGATAAAAAAATTTTAAGATTTATTTTCCTTTAAATTGTATGTAGGCACGTGTGTGTTTGTGTGTAGGTATGTGCATATGACCATGGAGGTCAAATGTGTCAAATCTCTTTGGCGCTGAAGTTACAGCTGATTGTAAGTCGCTCAAAAGGGTGCTAGGAACTGAACGGAGATCCTCTGCAAGGACAGCACACATCCTGGACGCCAGCTCCTAGATTATCGTTTTCAGGGGGAAAAGGGATCCTCAGCTTCTCTCCTATTAATAAATAACATCAAGTAATACTAGTCCAAAACGAAAAGGGGACTACCGGTTTCTTGTAGAAGCATTCAGCTCTTCTTAAAAGGCATTCAATGACACCGATTTCCATCTACACAAAAAGCGCATGTACATACAGACTTGTGTGGCTCCCTACAAAAGAGGACTGGCAAGTGGTCCCCTTACTTATGACTGGACAACGTGTCAAAAAAGCACAGTGATATTGGACACTCTCAACCCCCCTACCAGCGGAGGACCTTTTAGAGCGTGGGCCAGAGCAGAGACATTGGTATTCCTCGGATGTCACCACGTGTTCGATGAATCACTTGTCTTTCCAGCCCTACAAGTACGCCCATACTTATGGGAAAGATATGCCACTCTGTAATTACGGGATGCCTCCGCCACCCTGTGCTCCAGGGCTTCAGAACGAGAGGACCTTTAATGCGTACACCTTGCTCCTTCATAGCTCTCTGGAAGGAAAGGGTACATAAAGGCACACTTTAAAGCATTTGAGATGGAGGTTTATAACTACCACGCCTCCGCGGCATTTATAGACATCTTTTCCTGAAGTACTGTCAACTGGCAGTTCATCTGAGTCCTTTCAAATGCAGCTTGGCAGGACTGCTGACCACAGCGATTCTGTGTTCTCTTTTGTCTGACTCCAGGATAGCCGGCGCTGTTTCATTGTAATGGGGTCTAGCTCTCCCACGATTACTGGGCTATTTTGCTCTGATAAACCACAGTGCTCTGTGGTGTCCCTCTGCCCATAATGGCTGCAGGTATAAAGCTCATGGGGCTCCTGAGGCCCCACATGTCTCTCCTAAGTGAGCTATTGTCCTTTGCACAGCTGCCTGGGTTCACATCCTGGACAGAGGCCCTATCCCAAGGGTTTTTCCAGCTTGTGCTGTGCTCACCTGTGGCCAGAGCTCTGGTTACCAGCATGAGTCATGGACTCTAGGATGTTCCTGCTTCCCATGAAGGGTCACAGAGAGAGTATTTTTCTCTTGGGAGGTGTAAGGAAGGCCAAAAGAGGTCTATTTTCTTCCCTAAAGTCTGACTCAAATAAATAAGAAATTCCAAGAGGAACAAAAAAAGCAATAACAACTTATTTTCTAAGAAAATTGAGCAAAAGAAAATTTGGAAATGAATATTGATCTCCGACTTCCCACATATGTTCCTTTGGGGTGAACTTAGTGCTCACGCTGGGACAGAGAGGTGGCTCTAGGTGTTGTATGGGTAACTACTGGTCTGGTTTGGGACCTGGTTTGGGGCGTGAGCAGAATCAGGTTTACAGTGAAGGAAACGGTATTCACATGGACATGGAGGTTTACAACATATGAGCGGAATAAGGATATCTGAAAAGACAGGTTAAGACCGGAGCATTGTGGTTTATTCTGGTAAGTAAAAGAAGGACTTTTAAGATTGGAGGTATGAACAGGGTTCTAAATGGTTCTCTTCCTCAAACAATTTCAGTTCTTCTTGACCTGCTCGGAATCCAGAGTGGCACGGAGTCTGGCGATTGCGGCTGAGTGCTGGGGCGGTCCTTCCTGGGCCAGTCACTGTCAAGGACTAAAGTGGGGTTAGAGCCTCATAAACACGGCCAGGAGGACGAGTGACTAGCACAGTGGCAGGGTCCAGAGAGCAGGGACACTGACTTTCCAACTCTGCGCAAGTGCAAAGGTTCTGAGGACAACAGGGATGGATCGGGAAGAGATGGGGGGCGGGTCGGGAGGCAGCGCAGCTGGTAAAGCGACTGACTTGAAAGTATGCAATCTGAGTTTGACGTTGGGTATCCTCACAGAATCTGGGTATCGTGGTGTGCCCAGTGCTGTGGAAGGAGTGGAGACAGGAGGATCCCCGGGTTCACTAGCCAGGCAGCCTTGCTAACTTGGCAAGCTCCAGGCAGTCTGTAAATGACACCGGGTGAATGACACACAAGGTTGTCCTCTGGCTTCCACAAACTTGTGTGTGTGTGTGTGTTGTGTGTATATATATGCATCCATACACACATATATGAGAGAGAGGGAGAGAGAGAGAGAGAGAGAGAGAGAGAGAGAGAGAGAGAGAGAGAGGAGAGAGAGAGAGAGAGCGTGCAGAGGATATGAGGATTGTAAGGTATGTATAGAAAGATGCCTGACAGGCAGTTGAAAATGTCATATGTTGTACTATCATTAGGGAAAGATAACTTTTAACAAAGTAATTCTTTGATGAGACTATTGGATGCTTCTCTCTGTGTCATTAAGTGTGAGACAGAAAAGTTAAGAAAGGCTCACAGGTTCTGAGAGATGAAGAGAGGAGGGACAGGAACAAGCGGCAGTGTTAAGTAAGAAGGCCTAGGAAGAAGCACACTGGTGTGGGTCTGAGGGTCCAGTGCTGAGCAAAGCAACCGATCTTCACCCTTCAGAGAGGCCCGAGGAGCTCGGCCAAGCCCGACACCTGGATGTGAACTCTGAGATGCTCTTGTGTTAGACCTGGGGTTGCCCAATGCTCCATTGTTAAACTCCTCCAGGTGACATGCTGGAGGAGGAGTAAGGGGTGTTGTGCAATGTTTGCCAAAGGTTTAATTTGAGGCTGATACCCAGAGGGGACCTTCCACTTTCCAGATCTTCTAGAGTTTCTCCCTGGAGTTGGCCAGTGCTGTGCTTTGCTGCTGTCTTCACGAGATCAGTTGGGTTTACACATGCGAGTCCATCTCTCAGGCCTGCGGCCATTAACATGCACTCACAGAGGGTGAGGGTATGTGGGGGGGGGGGCACCAGATCCTCACTTGAGTGTCTAGAAGCTTTTTCCATCCAACTGTATCCATTTCTGCCCTAAGTGCTCATGGCCTTGGGTTTCAGGAAGGTGTAGGAGGAAATAGACGATGAGGAAGGATAACAGAAGGGGGCTCCAGCTACGCAGTCCCGGGAAAGCCATCATCCCCACCGAGTATAAAACTCTCTGTGTGGTTTCTTTAGAATTGCCTGTGCTCCTGCCATGACCTCTACCGAGAGCTCTGTAAGTAAAGCCCAGTAGACGCATTGGTTCCCCTGGGAGAACTTTGGTGGAATTGTCCTTGTTTTGCCATTGGGAGCTTCTGAGGAGAGCGTAGACATGGCTTATGTCTCTCCAGGGAGAGAGTTCTCACAACACTCAGCTAGGGGCTCAGGGGATGTTTCTGAACTATTCTATTCTCCTCTTCCTTACAGTGTGTGTGTGTGTGTGTGTGTGTGTGTGTGTGCATGTGTGCATATGTGTTTCGTACACATGTATGTTGATGCACGTAAATGTGTGTGGGTATGCAATTATGTATGCACCGGTGTGTTGAGGCCAGAGGACAATCTCAAATGTCCTCAAAAGCCATCTATGCATCTTTCACTGGGTTAGAGATCTCCAAATAGACTGGGTGGACCATCCAGTGACCCCAAAGACCTTCCTGCCTTCACCTCCTCAGTGCTGGCAGCATTACAAGCATATACGATGCCACTTGAATGTGTGTGTGCGCGTGCGTGTGTGTGTGTGTGTGTGTGTGTGTCATTGCTGCAGCTATGTAGACATCATCACAGGGCAATTTGTAGGAGTTGAATATTTCCTTCTATTATGTGGGGTTCCTGAGGAATTGAACTCAGATCATCAGGCTTGGCAGCCGGTGCCTTTACTTGCTGATCCATCCCACTGCCAGTTAGACTTCCTTCCTCCCTCCATCCTTTCCCTTCCTTCTTCCTTCCCCTCTCCCTGTCTCTCCCTCCCTCTCTCCCCCTTCCTTCCCTCCCTTCCTTCCTTCTTTCACTCCTTCCTTTTTTCCCTCCCTCCCTCCCTTTGTGGATTCTGGGAATTGAACCCAGATTCTGGTGCTTGAGAAGCCATCACTTTACAGACTGAGCTATCACCACCTAGTCACCTGTCCAGTCTTCAAAACCCTTCGCCTGCCTAGGTCAAGTTTACCCTGTCCTTTCATCCTGGCCTTAGAGCCGGGATCGCATATACTTCTCTTGAACGAGTTTTCCCTACTCGTTTTCAAAAGGAGTCTTTTGTATCCTTGGTCAGCTGCTGAAAACTCAGGTCTCTGCAGAGCCAACTGCTAGATAAACAAACGGCAATTATTTTTTTCTCCCCCCCCCCCCCCCGTTTTCTTGGCTTGTTTGAAAATATCACATCTACCTTCATAAGTCACAGCAAAGTGTTTTACGAGTAAACCATATCTGAAGTGTGAATTACAGAAAACGTTTAATTTTTCAAAATGTTCTAGGCAGGCCTCTGGACTTTCTCCTCCTTTGTTCCCCAAGGCAGAGGCCCTGAGTCACAGCGGCCATTCATTACGGGAATCTATGGCAGACAAACTGTTTGGGAATCTTCTAGCCTTGTGGAAGCCAGATCTGTTCCCAGATCATATTGTCTTTTGGCATTGTCTGTGTGACCAGCTTCCAGAGAGTTATTTAAAGAAAGCTCTCAAGCTCAAAGATGAACCAGGAAAGAAGCAATTTGACAACTTTGGAACTCAGGAATTCTAAACAAAAATGAGACTAGAACATCAAGTTCTTAAGAAGTCTTCTCATGCAACATGACTGATACATTAAAAAAAAAAGTTCCTTTCCCATCCTCTTGGATAGGCACACACAGGGGACCATCCTGCCCTGCATGATCAGATTCCAGTTTCCCCCTTCAGCAGAATTTGATCAAAACTTTGCATACACAATTTCTCCTGGAAAATATATACATTAATCCTGGGCTTGCAGACATCTGTAAGTAGTTGAAAATCAAACAGTTCATGCCACTTACTCTGCTGAAGTGACACCCCATTTAAATGTTTCCTAAATGTTTTCCAGATTTGCAAATCCACTTTGATGTTTTAAATTTAATGAACAAGTGTTGAAATGATTTTGCTGTAGAAACGCGGCCTTTCAGCAAAGAGGTGAAGTGTCTCTGTGGCTGAGATCACCGTGACAGGATTCGAGGTGGCCAAACGGAATCTACCTGCCTGAGGGTCACGTGCTTTTCACACGTGCATCTGGGATCTGCCCCTGAGAGAGTCCAGCGCCCTTATCACCAGTGTGGTTTGTAATCTCAGCTCCTTCCAGGATGGATATGAGTCTCATTTCCCTTAACAGGTGTTCAGAATTCTCCGGTGACTTTTAACCAACTATACCTGTGAAGAAGGGGAGTGAGGTTCTGGTAATATGCAGAGACGTCTCTGGTTCAGGCTCACAACTGTTTTTATTTGAATGTTTATTTGTGTGTGCGTGTGTATTGGGATTGTTTCTGCCATCTTTTATTCCTAGTGAGGGAGGAGATGGACACCTCACCATTTCGTGAAATGGCATTTTTCTTAGTTATTAATCCATTCTAGATATTAGCCCTCTGTAAAATGTGTACATTGCAAAGATTTTTCTCCCATTCCATCGGTGGTCATAATGCAGTTTTATACAGCCATAAAGAACAAAATTGTGCCATTTGCAGAAAAATGGTTACAACTAGAGATTATTATATTCAGCAAACAAAGTCAGACTCAGAAAGATACATACTGTATTAGATCTCAGTTGTGGATACTAGATTTTATATAGGTATATAAAATCATGTATTTAAATGTCAAGGAAGTAGAAGCAATAGTGTCTGGGGAAGCCAAGGGGACTAAGGAGATGTGAGGAGGAGGAGAAAACAAGAAAGAAAAGGTAAGTGGGACATAGTCAAGGTAGATCATATATATGCATAAAAATATTCCATGAAACCTAGCTTCCTGTAGACTGAATATATGCTAATAAAATAAAGTTAGGACCACTCCCCATTAGGTTTTCCCTTTTAATTCCCAACTGCCAATATCATACATTTCACTATTTCTTTTCTCATTCGTTTTTATCATTAGTCACAAAACCCGAGTAGGTTGGAGGAGCAGGACAGAAGGGCCTTACATATGAGGAACATTCAATGATGTGTCCCCGAAGATTTAGGAAACTCATTGTGCTGTGCACCAGCTGAATCAACCTTAAAAACTCTTGAATAACTTACGCCTCTCAAGTGGGGTGAGTCTACCACCTAGTTTAAACACTGTATGAGGTTCTTGGTGAAGAGTTCAGGACTCCTGGGCTCCCCACTGTCCACCCTTACATCCCTGTTGCTGCCGCTGTTCTGCTCATGTTCCGGCAGTCTCATTGGTGAGACTTTCTGGGTATAGCTTCTGAAAAGCCTAGGAGATACAGTCTTACAGCAAACTCTCTGTCCCTCTGCCCTTGCAATCCTTCTGCACTCTCTTCCAGAATATTCCCCAAGCCTAAGGCGTGGGAGTTGTTTTGTAGATGGATCATTTGCAGCTGGGAGCCATAATGCTATATCTTCATTGGCAATGGTTTTCTGTCTCTGTCCACCCAAAGAATGATGGGTAACGAAGCAATACTGAGAGGCGGAGAAATAGTGTTCCCCATGGAAGAACATCTAATACCAAATGGTTAGCCCTGAAAACATACATACAGTGTGAATAGGTTGTACTTACGTATTTATGCACACATATGTAAGTAATAGCAATTAATGAAAAAGAGACCACAAATTTGACAGAGAGCAAGGAGGAGTATATGGGATTTACAGGGAGAAATGATGTGATTATATCAAAATCTCAAAAACAAAAGAAATAATTTTAAAAATTGCACTTAAAATGTCACCTTTAATATTTTGCATGGTTGTCATGGTGACTATTTTGACAGACGCAAGATCATGCTCCCTGATGTAGCTGAGGTTTGTGTCCAGGTCACAGTGGAGGGACAACTACTGAATCATCTGTTTCCTCTTTGTGCTGCCAAAGGATGGTGTGCCTGTCACCTCTGCTTTCGGCTTCTCTCCCGTCTGGTCAGCTTTTGTCGGGTTTCCCGGGTGGAGTTAGTGTACCTGTGTGCCTTGGGTCAGAAAGCTGGGTAACAAAATGCAGAAAAAAGTAGAAAACATGGCAATCTCCACAGCAGGAATCCCAGGCATTCACACTGTGGTTAGCTTCTGAATCTTCAGAAGTGAGGAGTGGGCTGTGGGGATGACGCTGGGCCTCGGCTGAAGATTGCTTCCTGACCTTCCATCCCAACCTTGCGATCCTCCTCGTTGTTCCACAGCATGCTTCTAAGCAATTTTTTTTTTTGAGGTTCTTAAGAAGTTTACCTTCCAAAAAGACAGTGTTGAATAAGGTCAAAGGATTAGGTGCTGTCCCCACTTAGAATGTACAAATTAAAGAATTTATTTCCCAGGGGCTGGCTTTAATTATTTGTCGTGTGGAAGACTGGGCATCCTGACTCGGGAATCAGGATATTACGTCATCTTTCCAGAAGAGTGTTTTGAACCTTCACACACTGATCCAATTAATTGCTCCTTCCCACTTCTCGCTGTCTTTGTGAGCCATTAGCCCCTCTTTTGAACTCGGCTTCCTGCTCACCGCTCAACCTTCACAATCCCACACAGATATTCTTTTTCTACCCTCCCCTTCATCTTCGTCTCTGTTTAGCTGTCTTCCCAACCCTCTGAAACGACGCTTGACTTGCACACAAGGCTGTCACCTGTGGACTGTAGTCCTCAGCAGGACGGGGAGGGGAGGGCGCGGCATGGGACTCACCGCTTGCTGAAGCCCTAGCATGAACTTTCTCTGGCCATGATTAGCTCACTTGCCAAGCACAATTAGAGCTGTCATCTTAGTGCAGTGCAGAGCGGCTCCAGCTGAGCCTACCTCCCCTTCTGTATCTCCTGAGACATGTTCAGCCACGTTTGTCTCTTCTAGAACTCTGCCAGACTCCAGCAGGAAATGTGCAGTTTTCACGCCACAGGCTGGCTATAAATGCATGGCTTCACCCTGCTCTCACACGGATAAGATCTAGGACAAGGCTGCTGGTTGCCACAGAGGAGCAGGTATCTGTAGAATTTCCCATCATCCTAAGGTTCCTCACACGAGCCAGGATGTAGGGAAGACACAGCAAGCTGGTCTCTTCAGGTCACCTCCAGTGACCTACTCCCTCTAACTCGTTCCCTCCTCCCTCTCTCGCTCTAGTTCATCCAACGATGAATCCGTCAGGAGATTAAGATACGGATGAGGCCAGTGCCTTCATGATGCAGCCACAGCCTCACAGCCTAAGGTCCCAACAATGTGCTGAGGACCAAACCTTCAGTGAAATGAGTCTGTAGGGGACACTTGGTACTAAACTTTAATGAGCAGAGAATGATGAAGAAAAAGACATTATTTGAGGATTGTGTATTAATATGCGGCTTTCAGAGAATTAATGCACGTTCTCAAAATATGCCTAAGCATCTGGGGAAACTGAACAAAACTGAGATAGACGAAGGAAGAAAGGATGCTGCTAAAGATAGATGCCCTGCTTCCTCTGCCCTCTCTCTCTCTCTCTCTCTTCCACCCCTTTCCTGTGAGCACAGGATTACAAACCGGTGCTGCCACACTTGGCCAAATTACGTTTAATTTCTCTTTTTTTCTCTTCTCAAAATAGCCTCCTTTGATTTTCCTTTCAATCAGTCTATGTTCGTTATCTAAAATAATGGGTCTCATTTTGGCATGTTCATATGTGTAGGCTACGTACTTTGATCATACCCAGCCCTACGCTCATTTGCCCCACCCCCACTGGGCTGTTCCTCTTCCCAGATAGCCTCATTTCTACTTTCTTAAAACCGAGACTCTGCCTAGGCGGGAAAGCATGCCGTACTGTTTTTTTTTTTTTCTGAATATGTCTTATTTTGTTTACTATAATGATATCAATTTAATCCATTTTCTTATAAATGGTGCTGTTTCATTCTTTGTGATGGAATAAATGATTGTGTAAATACACCACATTTTCTTTTGCCATTCATTTGTTTATGGGCATCCTCAAGACGTATCATATGGATGGGACGAAGACCTGTGCCATGGTTGTTCCCAGGCTGACTTTGTCACCTTTCTTTCTTCTTCTTTTTCCTCTCCCTGGTCTACTGACCTTGCATTCACGATGCCTTCCGTGAGCTCCTCCAGCCCCACCATGCATGTGCTTTACACTAGTGGAGCCACAGCCTGCTGTGGCCTTGGTGAATCCCAGGCCCCAGACACCTGTGTGTGTGTGTGTGTGTGAGAGAGAGAGAGACACTGTGGTCACGCTAATTTGCATGTGCTGGTGCACATGTGTTGCGTGTGTCTGTGGAGGTCAGAAGTCAGTCTCAGGTGCTGTTCTCATTAGAATGCTGCCCACAAACATTGCTGGGAGGATGAATTGCAGCGAGGAGGCCGCTTGTTTGTTCCCAGCTGCTCAGAACTGAAACAATCATACAGAAACTATATCATTTAAAAATATTTTAAAACACTGCTTGGTCCATTAGCCCTAGATTATTATTGGCTAACTCTTACATATTAATTTAACTCATTTCTAGTAAACTGTGTATGGACACATGGCTGTGGCTTACCAGCTAAAGTCCAGGCATCTGTCTCCAGCGGAGCTACATGGTGTCTCTCTGACTCCGCCCTTCTTTCTTCCAGAATTCAGTTTAATTTTCCCCGCCTAACACCAGTGAATGGGGTGCTTGTAGTCAGACAGGACAGACAGAAGTTGCTAGAATGCCCTGTAGCTCAAACTCAACACTTGCTCTTGGTCAGTGAGCTCCCTCCAGGTCAGCCGTTATGAGGGCCTGGAGTTCAGGTGAAGTCTAGACTGTGCACAGCTAGAAAGAGGCCAGAAAAACCTTCAGGATTCCAGTTTTGCCCTTGATTTGTGCCCCTTTGTGTTTGCCATCCCATTAAATGATGCGCTGAAAATAAGATTTAACTTAGGGCCCCAGCTGTAGAAATACTTTTCTTCCCTAGAGTTAGCCACCTAGCTGGCCAGTACTTTTTGTGATTTTATTTTGTTTTAGTGTGTGTGTGTGTGTGTATGTGTGTGTGTGTGTTGTATGCAGCAGACAAGTGTGCAGAGATGCACTCCCATACAAGCATATTCAGAAGCCAGAGGAGGCTGTAGAGTGTCTTGTTCTCTAGATCTGTGAGTTATTCTCTTGAGATGGGGTATCTCACTAAACAAGAAGCCCACTGTTTTGGTTAAGTTGTAAGGCCAGAGAGCTCCCAGGATCTGCCTGTCTCTACCTTCCAATGTTGGGGTTAGAGGCACAAGAGGCTTTTTATATGGACGCTGGGGATTCAAACTCAAGTCCTCATCATAGCACAACTGCTCTTACCCATGAAGCTATCTCCCTAGTCCCTCAGCTGGCTCCACTCTCAAAAGTCTCGTTGGATTGTTCTTTCCAGTCCTGTCCCAATGTATCACCTCCCCAAGTCTATTATGCCGTGCGGATGAAGCCACTGGCATGCTACAGAAGATGTCCACAAAGCCATAGTAGTAGGGGAAGCCACAGCAGCAGGCCATGCGAGTCTCTGGTTCAGAAAGCCAATGCTTCTGGGACATCAACAAGAGAGAACAGCGCAAGAGGTGGCAGTAGCAAGGTGGCAGGTTAGAGACCTGCCTGGGCCTTATAGCAAGATCCTGTCTCTAAAGGCAAAAGGAAAAGGAACAGAAAGATCAAGAAAGCAGACAGATGTTTTAGGAAGATAAGGTAGAGCTATGGAAGGCAGTGCAAGGCTTCCTAGCTTCTGGGGGGCCACTGAATACCTTGTGCTTTGTGTTTGATACACCGCATTCGAAGGCTACAGGCTTTCATGGTTTTCTCATTAGACATTTAAAGAGCAGTATAAAGACTAAAATATTTATGTGAATTTTAGGGCATTGTATGAGAATCAGAATAATTATGAGATGCCTCCTTACAATGCTCTCCAAAGACTAAGGCTGTTGAAAAGATAAGTTGATTCTTTTTCTAACTCATTGCAGTTCAATCTTCACGGTATCCACAATGTCTTTGTTATCCTCTTTCTTTGGGATATAATGAAAAATGTTGTCTCTGGTCCTTTTATGTGTAGAAAAATGAATTGTTTTGCATAATTATAGCTTAAAAATTTTGCTGCAGCTGATTCCTTAACACACACGGTTCGGTCGCAGCTCTGTGAACTTACCATTTGAAATCGATCCTCAGCCAGTTTGAATCTGGGTTCAAAGTTATGTTGTTGAACAGACTTTTCTACAGAGATGTGAATGAATGTCTTCTGCCATTCAATATGGCTCCTGGGCGCCTGTGATCACTGGGTCCTTGAAATATAGCTAGATTGACTGAACTCAATTTTAATGTTCATTTAATTTAAACCATTTAAATGTCTTTATATTATTACTACTACTACTATTATTATTGCCTTTTCAATGGTCCAAATCAGGCCCTTGCATGCAAGGCAGCCACTGTCTCCGTGAGCGACTTAGCACCACAGCTAATTTAGCCTTAAGTGAGCATAAGATGTTATTCATCAGCATATTAGACATTGCAGGTTTGGATATTGAACACTGATGTGTCCTGATGTAAAAAGAGCTACCTCAAAAGTATCTTGAAAGACCTCTGCTCCAAAATTATAGCCCTACTACTAGCAAGCCCCAGGTCTCGGGACAGCATAGAGAAACCTAGCTGTAAGAGCAAGTATCAGTGATACTTAAACTCCTTATGAAGCTAGGGAGATGGCTTAGTAGTGACATGTTTGTGTGCAAGAATCCAGACTTGAGTTGAGTCCATGTAAAAAGCTGATTGTGATGTCTCATGCTTATGATCCTAAATCTGGGGAGGTAAAGACAGGCAGAGCCTCAGGGCTTAGCACATACACAGACACATAGGCACACACACACACACACACACACACACACACACACACACACACACACGTATGCTGCAATATACCCCCCACTACCACAATTTCTACTGAGTTTGGCAGTCAGTGACCGGAGAGTATTGGGGAGCATGACATTCAAAAGTCATCTGAGAAAAGCCGCTTCCTTTCTCCAGAGCTTTTGTTTGCAAGAGGAAGTCCCGCCTACCCATGTCATTGGCTGACTTTCATCTGCCAGGACTCAGGTGGGAATGAGAGGCTGTGATTCTTCAGTTCATGGATCCTGCTTAGCTCTGCAGCCAAGGGCACTTTAGGGAGAATCATTTTGGATGATCTGTTCACAGCAGAGGTTCAGGGAAAAAAATTGACCTTTCATGAAAAGAGGACTCAGGTTGAAGAGCTGACATCTTAATAATATCTTTATTGGTTGAGGACAGCACATTCTATTGACCACGTTAAAAAAAATCTATAACGTGCATGCCATCATATTTCCCATGTACCCTGGTGTAATGAAATAGTTCCCAAACTCTCCCAAGCTCTTTCAAGTATGTACACTATAAAAACACTACTGATGGCCTTATAATGGTAACCTACTCCTTCTCAGCCAATAACACTGTCTTCCATCCAACTACCACAGCACCTAAATCTCAAGATAAGAGAGGAGGGGGACAAAGGCTTTGAAAACATGTCCAGCAACATGTTGCTACTTTTGGGAAAGGAAACAAAACAGGATAAAATTCTTTACAACGATAGAGAAACTGAAAGGTAGCCCTCAACCAGGATCTCCGATTTCTAGACATGCCTGCCAAAAGGCCCTCTGGTAGCACTGTGCCAGGGTTCTCAGATTCAGAAGTTTCTCTGCCTTTGGGTAATGCCATAGGTTTACCTTGGTTACGTGACTGAGCAGAGAAGAGCTCTTGGTCCTTTAAACAGCATTCTTGGGTTTTGTGAGTGACTGTTACACCTCATTGAGCAAAGTTGTACCACGTGATTCGTGCTACGCCTAATTTACGAAACTGATTCCAGGGGCAAACACAGTTTCTAGTTAATCTAGTGTTTCAAGAGCGCCCACTTTGCTGGGTTTTCACTTGTTTCTGAATTTCATTGCATTTTGTCTTTGCCCTGTGGGAGCAGTAAGCATCTACTCTGACTTTTCTCCCTTCTCAACTATTGTTCAGTTAATTAATACCTATACCGTGGGCATTACATGAGCAGTACCTTGGGGTACAGTCATCTGTCCCTAGAGTAATGCCACTACCTCCTAACTGCTGTGTGCTTCTCCAATTCAACCTAACGGTGCAGTCAGATTCCTCCTGCTATGACAGCATTGCTCACAGACCCTCAGGGGCTACCTACCACCTACAGAATGTCCAGGCTGTGCTATGCCTTCTATCTTGCCTGTCCTCCTGACACCATCCCAGCCTGCCCTCCCAGACCTTCTAGTGACAAATACCCATTAGGTTCTAGTAACACCTAACATTGAATGCGTTGGATGTATTTGAATTGAAGCACTGATATTTGATCAAGACCCAATACAACTCTAGTGTTTTGTAAACCAACACTCCATTATTGTTTCCAGAGCCAAAGTTCACCCCAGCCTCTGGTTTTCCCAGCCATGTTAGGGAGATGTTTACTGTCTGGGACTGACCGTTGCATGAAGGGAGTGTGTCTCCTTTCATCATTGTGACTCGCGAGGTAATGGTCCCTTAGCAAGCTGCTGCATGAACTGAACTGTGTGCAGAATAGAACTTGCCCCAGATCAGAAGGCAGGAGATTTGGGTAGGCAGGAACACGTGACTGATGAGGTCAGGCTTTCCGGCCCCTCATCAGACATGCTAATCAGGATCTAGGCGGGACAGTGAGGTCCAGCAGGTGCAGAGAAACAGACTCCTATAGAGGATCTTTGAGGCCAGTTTTCGGGAACAAGTTTCCCTCTTAATGGGAAACATTTTCGTTCCATCCAGGGATTTTGGGACCACATCTTGGGTCTTTAACAAGGACATATTTGATTTGTTCATTTTCTCCTCCCACTTAATTAAGAGGTAAAAATCCTTCTCAAAATGATTAAGACTCAAGGGCCAGATGTGGTGCCATCTCAACATGTGGGCTTGAGGCCAGCCTGTACTGAATAACAGAAGCCTAACATAAAGTCCACAGTGTGTGTGTGTGTGTGTGTGTGTGCGCGCGCGCGCGCACGTGCGTGTGATTTTCTTCATTCATTTTATTCAGCTATAAGGACCCAAAATTACTTCATGTACAAAAAGGATATAACTGGAGGTAATTATATTAAGTAAATCAAGGCACTCATCACTCATAAAAGCAAATATCTCATTTGTAATACATAAATCACACATTTATATTTATGTACCTAAATGTGTGCATGTGTGTGTTGGAGTAGTTGATGGTCTTGATAAACCTTGATCAAACATTCTGAGTGCCTGGGCAGATCACCTCCTGAGAGTTGCCAGAGACCTGATGAAAATGCACTGGTCCTCAAATCGGCAGTGCCCAACTGTGTATGCCCAGAGCCTGACCTTACTTCCCATCAATCTGAAAAGTCCTCTGGAAGGTGAATTTGAAAAGAAAAACAAATGCCAGAAACGTGGATTTGCCTTTATCTGCAGCAGGAAGAGACAGGTGCATGGAATCAACTTACTAAGAAAGTTACAGGTTCTGTTTCTCAAAGAGCCACCATGAGTTGCCTCAGAATCATCCGTCTCCACAATTACCTCAGTGTGAATGACCTGCCTTCAAGTTGGACGAGCTTTGCTAGCAGCTACAGTCTGAAGATCCTGCTCACTTCCCGGTCACATTGGAAGCACCATCTCCTTGACATTGGCTTTCTGAAAGGTAAGAAAGGTGAGCTAATCAACAAAACAGAAAAGCTGGGGTGTGGAGGGTGGGGATTTCAATGAGCTCAGTGTTGATTGAGTGAGAAGGCTTTGTGTTTATGTTTTATTTAGACTCACAGTGTTGGTTCCTTTCGTGAAGTTTCCATGCTGTTGCTTTTGGATTGTAGAGAGTCTGCACATTACTGCAGAGAGGCGCTCTGTGCCCAGAGCCTGGCTTCTCACAGTCCCTTGAGAGGCAGCTGATCCACGGACCTCCCACTAGGCCCCACCTCTTAAAGGTCCCATGACCTCCCAGTAGCAGCAAGCTGGGAGAGAAGCCTTCCAGGGACTTTTAGATCCAATCTAGAGACGCCCCTGCTTGTAGTTAGCTTTCCTACCGAGCGTTCTTACGGCTTTGACATTTTCTCTAAAGGAAACATTTTTTAAAGATGGAAGACTTTTGGTGAGGAAACGATGTATTTATCATCGGATTTCTTTAGTGCAATAAACTAAGCTCTCTTTTAAAAAAGAAAAAGGAAGGTTTGGGGCACTTCAAACCTCATCAACTACGTTTGATCCCAGACATTATCTAGGCTTATCTCGAATAGAAAACTGCTAGCAGCTCAAGTATTTCAAGGCTCTGGACCTTCCTCGCTCATCGGGAGGCTGATTAAGTTTATTATTTAGTGTCCAGAAGGCTTCCAGGCGTATTGACCAGCCCCCGACACGCGGAAACAGCGCGTAGAAGAGTGTGCACCTATTTTCGGAGCCCCAAGGAACCCAGGTCAGCAGACCAGGCATGGCCCTCTCATCCTGCAGCACGAGCTGGGGCTCTGGCTTTTTCTGCCAAGAGTCTGTGGCGTGGGCAGGCTCGTTTCTGCGGTCCCCTGAGAGCAGTGAGTCCCAGCCCCACATTTACAGAAGACCAGCCATGTTTTCACACCTGCTTATGTGTCCGTATTTCCTGGTGTCCAAGCAAGAAATGAGTTTTATGTGTCTTTTCACTCAAAGACTTCACCTCCCTGGAGAACCATCCTGCAGGCTGGTTCTAGAGCTGCTGAACCTCGAAGCTCGGATTTATTCAGTACTGTCAAGGGTCCTGGTGCTTGCCAAGGAAAACAGTGTGGCAGCTGGGTCTTTGCGGGTGTGAAACAGCCATGGGCCACTCTGAAACCGTGGCTCAGGGGCAGCAGAGGACTTTGGGTCTTGTTGCTGTTTTCACAGGGCGGGGGCTGAGTCCCTTTTGCCGCGCCCTCCCAGGCAGATTGTCTTCTTTTTCTTTAAGCCACCATTTCCATCCAATTTTTATAGTCCCGAAACACTTTGATTTTCCTACACTGACTAGTAAAAGAAATGTGGACGCTTTCTATAAAGAGATAATCTGCTGTGTTTATTAGTTTATTTACAACCGGGTATTTCTGATAGGAAAGATAATCAACTCAGTGTGTTAATACAGTAAAAAAGAAAGGCTTTTAAATTTTTTTTTTTTTTAAAAAAAGGAGGCTGAGTGAATGGCTCATTGGAAGAGCACTTGGGTGGGATTCCCAGCACTGACATGCAAACAAAATCAAATCAAAAGTGGCAGTGTCCTGGATGATCGGCCTGGGGGTGCTAAGAAGCTGGTGTATTAAAGAGCGTCTCCCTCCCTCCTATCTGTTGAGTCAGAACGTGTTTTCTTTATTCTGAAGGGCACGTCTGCTTATTTCTTCCATGAATTCGGTATCTTTTACCCCAAGGGAAGGTAGGGGCTGACTTGTGGGCTGTTACTAGCCAAGATCAACAGTCCACTATGAAGCTGAAGTGTTCTATCCTGATGGCTGCTTCCCTGGCCGCTTCCTGGGAGGTTCGGGCAGGGAGGGTGGGAACTGTGAGGGCAAGCCACCGGGGAGTTCTGACTTGAGCTTCTGCCAATGTTTCTTTTGTATCAAATAATTATAATTCAGGGGTTTTCAGCCAACTACAGTCACTAAATTATTCCATTGTTGAGCCTCAGGCGCACACTGCACGGTTTTCCGTGCCTGTCTCCCAGCGAGGTCTCGCAGCCACTGCTTCGCATTGGGCCCCTCAAGATCCTTCCCTTTCATTGTTGAGGATTTGCACTGCTGCTCCGTGCTCTTGCAAGAGAGACATTGGTGCTGTTAGACTATCCAAACAGTGTATCCCAAAGAAGTGAAATTTCTCCAGGAATCCCGTGCTTGGGGGCGGGGCACGGAAAGGCTGGAGGACACCACTCCCCCCACAAACCTCCCCAGTCCCCCCCCTCCCCCCGCCCCTTCTGGTGGAATGAGAGCCATAGCCCAGGAAACACAGTTCGTACCACTTACTAGGCTGCTTTCTAGGGTAGAGGGAGCCCAGACAATGACGAATCCGTGATGGGTGGGGCCGGCTTTGGCCAGGACTGCTTGGCACGGCACACCTCCTGCCCTCTTTTAAACCCAAACCTCTTGTCAGTGCAGTGAAGACAGACTTGGAGGTCATGAGGCTTCATGGTTTGTTCCTCATCCCAGTGTGCACGCATTGATTATTATTTATCTCTTTAATTGGTGTACTAGAGACGGATTGCTGACTGAGCCTGGCTTGTTGGGGCTGCAGGGTCCCAGGTTCTGACCCCTGCAACTCTAGTAATGAATTTCTCAGTGCAGCCAGGCACTGTCTCACACTCCCAGGGGTCTCGACAGCACAGATGTTTTTGTTGTTGTTTGTTTGTTTGTCATCCCCTTAGGCAGCTTGGCTCCTCCCACCAGGAAGTTCCAAGAAAGGAAGGGCACAGAGGTCTCTGTTACTCTCTTCCACCCCCCACCTCCCACCACCACCACCTCCATCCCCCTGCACAGCTAGGTCACTGCTGGTCTCCTTTCAGGCTGGCTGCTGCAGTTTTTCTACAGCTTCGGGTCATAGAACTTTCTGGTTTGTGCATTGCCAGCTTTCCTTCACTGCTCAGTGTGTTTGTGGAATGTTCTGAGAAGCCATGATCTGATCTCATCTCCTTTGGGTTCTCCCTGTGCAGAGCCTTTTTTTCCTGAGGCGTGTAGAGGCACAGGCCACAGTTAGGAGACCTGATCTGACGTGCAGTGATAGCTGGCTGGGGAGGTGACTGTGAGCCAAGAGCTGACCAGGGCGGAGACGACATGCTAGTGAGAGAGGGTCCGTCCGACAAGGAAATTAAAGGCACTGGAAGGTCAAGGCACAGTTAGGAGGCTACTGAAAATTAGAAGAAGAGAGGCAAATAGAAAGTTTAGGGAAAGCCACTGGAAGGACACAGTCGGGTGAAAGAAAATAGAAAGAATTTTTCATTGTTCCGCTACTCCAAGGTAGGCATGATAACGCCCACATTCTGAATATTTTACCAATGCTGCTCTCCTTGAACTTTGTATGTATGTGTGTGTGTTCATGTGTATGTTTGTGTATGTGTTTATGTGCATGCGTGTTAGTATTGTGCAGAGATACACATGAATGTGTGCGCGCACACACGTAGAGGCCAGAGGACAACCTCGGGCATTGTTCCTCAGCGGCTATTCATTCTGAATTTTGAGATACGCCCTCTCACTGGGACTTGAGACCCCATGGGCTCAGCGAGATGGCCGTCAGTTCACACAGATCCACATATCTCTGCCTCCCCAGCGTTGGGATTCTAGGCATGAGCCACCATGCCAGAGGTTTTATGTGGAGGCTGGGAATCAAACTCAGGTCCTCTGGCTCTCACAGCAAGCAATTGACTGACTGAGGCATCTCCCCAAGTCCCTAGGGTCTCTGTAGTCATACGCGGTGGGTACTACAGTAGGAACAGCTAATACTATTATGGTGTAGTCAGAAACAGGAAAGTATTTGGCTTTCTTAAACACTGGCAGACTGAACACACGAGTGTCCCCTTCTCCTGCCCTCTCTTTACAAAGACTGAAGGTCAAATGACAAAGGGGCAGAAGGCATAGGATGCATTGAAAGTGTCCCTGAAACCTCAGAAGTGGGGGGTGAAATGGGGCTGGGAGTGGGAGTGAGTGGAAGATGCTGTGGGGTAGTTGTACCCTGTGTGAAGATTGGTTCATTGCTGGGGTTGGTTTAATAAAGAGCTGAATGACAAATAGCTAGGCAGGAGGAACAGGCAGGAGGGACTTCGGGGCAGAGAGAGGAAGTAGGAGGTACGGAGGAGATGCTAAGAAAACCTGGAGGGAATCAGACATACAGAATGACAGGAAGGTTAAGAAGCCATGTGGTAAAATGAAGACTAGTAAAGGCTAGTGGGACAAGCTTAAGCTAAGGCTGAACTTTCATAATTAAATGGTTTCCATGTTAAACAGAAAAAGGCCGGTGACAGGAAGGCGCTTGTCTGAACGCATCCACTTTTACTGAGAAGTGCCACTGGAAAGTCTCCCGTTGTCTGTTTCACAGACTGGGCCAGGAACAGCCTGGAAGCCTGGCGGCGAAGGTTCCTTAAGACCAGGGCTTCTTAAGCCTGTTCCACCTGCAGAATTTTATCACCTGAGAACTTTTATCAAGATTTCCTTTCCTTTCATTTTTGAGTTGTGTGTATGTGTGTGTGTGTGTGCACAGGAGTGGCGGTGCATGAAGAGGCCATAAGAAAGTGTCAGATCTTCTGAAGCTGGCGACAGAGGCCCTTGTGAGCTGCCCCAGCATGAGTGCTGAGAGTCAAATGAGCCCTTTCCAAGAGGTCATCCTACCTACTGAGCCATCGCTCCAGATCCTACCTGAGAAACTTTTGCATGACCCTGGATATATAAAATGGGTATGCAGGGCTATTGAGGTGGCTGCAGGTAAAGATGCTGGGTAAGACTGACAGATAAGTAGGATTCTTAGAACCCATATAAAGGTGGAAGGAGAGAGTCAACTCCTCAGAACTGCCCTCTGACCTCCATGTGTGCTGTAGCACACACATGCTAACTTTTAAATTCCATAAAAACTCAATCATCCACTGTTAATAAATCATAAAGAAATTCTGTTTTAGAATAATTTTAGTAGGCATGAAATTTTATAATTTATGCAAACAGATTTATATACTAATGAGAAACATGTGCTTGCTTATTTTTACATAAGGAATTAACCCTCGGGGACTAGAGAGGTGCCACGGTACTTTAGAGCAGCACTTAGTGCCCTTGCGGAGAACAGAAGCTTGGTTCACAACCCCTACCTACACTGGGCAGTTCACAAATGCTAATAACTCCAGCCACAGGATAAAACACTCTCTTCTTGCCTTTGAAAGCTCCCACTCGTGGGTACATACACACACAGACATGTAGTCAAAAATAGAAAAAGTCTTTTAAAAATGAAATAAATCTTTGCTGCTGAATATTTGATACTGCAAGAAGAGCATCATCAGTTGGGGAGGGTGTTAATTGATGTTTTATAACCATCAACACTAGAATGCTGCTTCACATAAATGACAATACAAAATGGCAAGATAGAATTCTGTTCTAATCCCAAACCATAGCTTCATTGTAACATCTTTATCTTCTAACTCAAATGGCAATTCAAACAGCGATTTTTTTCCCCCAGGGTCTCACTTTGTAGCCCTGGCTGACCTATAACTCAATTTGAGAACAGGTGAGCCTGGAACTCACAGAGATCTACCTATCTCTGTCTCCAGAGTTCTGAGACTAAAAGCTACTACACCTGGCCTCAAACATCTATTTTGAAAGTCAAACACATACAATAAAACCCAAAGAGATATTAATTTGATTCTTACATGTGGAGGAATGGTGGCAGGAAAATATTTAGAAGTCTTTTCTCTGTAATTAAACCATGAGGTTTCTATAAAAAGAGAAAACTTGGTGTGCATAGTTAAGAAAAAAAAAAGACACTGCAGTTCATAAGACACAATGGTCTTGAACCTGATCTCAGTGTTTCAAACAGTGTGGTTGCAGGGTGCAGTGGCATGCACAGGGGAAACAGTGTGGTTGCAGGGTGCATTGGCATACACAGGGGAAACAGTGTGGTTACAGGGTGCAGTGGCATGCACAGGGGAAACAGTGTGGTTGCAGGGTGCAGTGGCATGCACAGGGGAAACAGTGTGGTTGCAGGGTGCAGTGACATGCATAGTGCAAACAGTGCGGTTGCAGGGTGCAGTGGCATGCACAGGGGAAACAGTGTGGTTGCAGGGTGCAGTGGCATGCACAGGGGAAACAGTGTGGTTGCAGGGTGCAGTGGCATGCACAGAGGGAACAGTGTGGTTGCAGAATGCAGTGGCATGCGCACTGCAAAGGACACCTATCCTGTGCTCAAACCAAGGCTATGAGGAGGCTGCTCAATGCAATATGGCTCATCACTGCCCAGAGCACCTTGAGTTTATTATATTTTTGATTTTTTCATACATCTGCCATCGGTGTGCCAAATATTCCACCTTCTCCACATTCAGTCACTCAGCCCCACCTGGGGTCACACCCAGCATTTAGAAAGCTGAGCCTTAGGCCACTGGAACTGTCAGTAGAGCAGCTGGGATCCCATCTCTCTTTCCTCCTACCCATTATGATTTTGCTTCTTAAATTATGCACAAATATTGATTAGATGGAAAAAAAAGACCACGTAGCACTGTGTTGTGCACCAGGCACTTTTTAATAGCTTTACCTGAATTATTGCTCTTAATTTCCACATAATTATTGCATAAAGCACCTTGCTTTCTCCATTGAAAGCTCTGAGGCAGCAGTCTTAGGAAAATATGGATGGCAGATGTGAAGGAGCTTGCTCAAGGTTGGCTATGGACCCACAAAGTTGATTCCAAAGGCTTTGCCGTTAACGACTCCAGTTATTGACTGCATTGTATTTATGTCAGAGTTAAGGTAGCGCGCGACTATATGCTTCAGTATATCAATGTTTCATGAAGGCACGGGCCTAGCAGATGCAATCAAACTGTTTAAGAAACTTAAGGTCTAAGCTGATTGGAGACAAGGCACAGAAAAACAAGAGAACAGACTGCTGCAAAGAAGCCCAGGCTCAGTGGGCCCCTTGCCACCTCTTGGCTAAAATGAGGTGCTTTTATGCATCTACGAGCCATCTTGGAGCCAAGACACCAAGCAGAGTTCAGGAACGAACACTCCTGTGATTCTGGTATCTGAACGGCTAAGTGAATGCAGAAAAATCCTGCAACTTCTTTTAGGACCATGAACTCACCTTAGAAATCATTGGCTGTGTCTTTGGGCGATCCCGAAGAGCTGGCAATAAAACGGGTGTGCGTTGTAGCACTGATTCTAACTGTACCCTGAGTGCAGACTCAGAAGTAGTGTGCAGTTGTTCGCTTGTTTACATAAATAAACGGTGCATCTTTTTGCAAGTGATCCCTAGGAAAGTTGATTTCCTTTCTGCTTTGTCCACATCTGCATAACTTGACTGTAGGAGTGGAAACACAACGACTATCGCCTTGATCCTAGTCGTGAGCCTCAGTTCTCTGTCTAGAACCAGTTCCTTTTCTGCTGCCGGTTCTTTCAAGGTTGAAAGTCAACGCGGTATGAGCATTTCCACCTGCGAAGGCAAGGTGAGGAATGGTCCTGTGATTGGGGTCCTCCCTTCTGTGTTCTCGGGAAGATGGAAACCTAAGCAGCTGGCATCATGTTGTAGAAATCGGATTATAAAAACTTTATATACTGTTGGTGCCTCTTACTCTATAAAAGTCAGTTCTCATGCCAGGCTCGGATTTGGCATCAGCAAGGAAAGGCTGAAACTGAGTACCCGGGGAGCCCTTCTGACATCTCAACCACGGGCTCATGTCAACTGAAACCTTATTAGAAGTGGCCACAAGCAGTCTGGTTTCCATACCTGCCAACATTTTCCTGCAGCCAGCCCTTAACCACTTTCATAATTCACTTAAAACTACCCAGTCCTTGTAAGTCAATGAGATTAAGCAGTGTCAGCTGCCGGCTTCCAGCAGCTCCTCGGTCGCTGTATTAATATCTGTGTTCTCACCTCTTTCCCCTGAAGGCAGGAGCTTGCATGACGGCAGCCATTCGTTCCATCCAAGATTTCAGGCGAAGGGGAAGCCATGGGCAGATGATGTGGAAGACAGATGTTTCTGGAACCATCTCCATACACTTTTGCATTTATCAAATACGCAAGGACAGAGTTATTGTGGTCTCCGTGCGTACACTGAGAGTTTGGATTTAGCTGAAGTGTGAGGCGTAGACACACTGCCTGACCATAGATAACAGAATATTCTTTTTTCTTATCTCTCTGCATGTCTCCGTTTCTGCTTATTGCATCATTTTTCTTTCCATCTTAAGGGAAAAATAGCTCAAAACCGAGATGTTTTCACAGGGTTATTAGCTTTTCTCCTTAGTATAGTCTGAGTAACGACGAACTCAGCTGACAGTTATCTTAAGTTGCTTCACGTTGGGTCAGCCCTGAGTTAGTTTCCCAACACAGTAACAAACACCGTGGCAGTGAACTCAAACAGAGAAAAATGTTACATTTGGGCTCAAGGTTTTATCAGGCCTAGCACATGACCAATTCACCATCTTTGCCTCACCATGGTGAAAGTGTGTTGCAGAGCAGCTTGGCTTATCTGAGGACCAGGAGGTAAAGGAGGGGAAGCAGATGGGGTCAAGGGTCCCACGACCCTCTTCAAGGCATACAAACAATAACCTAAAGACATCCTTCCACGCTTTAACTCTTAGAGGTTCCAACTTCTAATAGCACTTCCCTGGGGGTGGGAGATGGAGTTGGGGAGGGGTGAGGCTTTTACACAAGGAACTGAGCAGATGTTTAAGATCCAAACTATAGTAAAGATTGTGGTTGCATGTAAACCCTGTAAACCACACTATTAAGATGGTAACTCAAATCATATGTATGGATTTCTCCCTGTAATAAAGAATCCAATGCCTGGGGTCCAGAGACAGTTCTCTTAGTAGCCCACGTTGCTTGAACTAACCTTTTTCTAGCAGTGACTTCCACATAGACTAATGATTTGTACTGCCTAGCCCTTCCGGCCAGCACTCTTTCTGAAGGGGAGTCCCCAGAGTCTGGATCTCTGGTTTGAGACTCGAGTCACCTGTTTGGGTAAGGCTCTGCTAAGGTTTAGGTTGAAGCATCCCTATACTCATATGTGGAAGGCTAGCACAGCAGCAGTGTTTAGAGGTGGGGCCTGTGGAAAGCAACCAGATTGCCCTGCTCTGACATCAGTAAGGGGGAGAGGGTTCAGTCTGCTGATGGGTTCGGAGCTTTCAGGGAGGTGGTGGAAGCTCAGTGGGGCCTCCTTGGAGGAAGCAGACAACGAGGAATTTGTCTTTGAAGGAGATATTTATCCTTTGGGGTTTCTCTCCTCATCTTCTACTTTGTCTTCTTCCCCCCTTCTCTATTTTATCTCCTACTCCTTCGCTTTCTCTGTGTAAGGGGACCAGTCTCCTCTGCCGCTTGTTCCCTCTGCCCGCACATTCTGCCTGACTCCAAGCTCCAAGCCTACTGGCCAACCATGGACTGAAGGAAGCCCATGAAATTACAAGCTCACATAAATTCCTCTTTTCTTGAAGTTGTTCAGCTCAGACATTTTGTCACAGTGACGGAAAGCCAACACCGGCTCGATGTGGAAAACCTAGCTTTCTTTGCCTTATGAATCCTGGGTTCCTCTCTTCATCTGCAGAGCAGAAAGCTGCAGGAAGGTGCACAGGGGCCGCTAACCTGCTGCCCGTAGCCAGGGCTCCGTCTAAGCTAGCTGTGAGAGTCTTGCTACAGAAGTCCTGTTGGACAAAGAGAAAGCTCATTTGTTCCGCAGCACACTTTATTTTATATGTGCTCGTGATACAGATAACCATCTTAACTCTCATCTATTCTTTCCCATAAAGAAAGCGTCCCTATTAGTGCAGATGTACTCACTTAAACGGGCTTGGGGAGATCTATCTGTTGGCTCTTGACTACTAAGTGTTTATATTAAATCTTTCCAGGGTCACTGGCTCCCAACCCCTCTTTTATGCAGCCCCTCTTTTTTGCGGCATCCAGGGTATTTAGTGTCCTGCGCTGGGAGATGGTGACATTCTGACGGCCAGGGAGGAGTTCTGTTATCTGAGAACAAGGGCATATGAAGGAGGAGAGTGTGCTACAAGGATCTGGACCCTGATCTCTCTTCAGAGAGGCCTTCCAAACCTTGATGTTTGTTTGCAAGTGAGAGCCACTGAATGGCCTCTCAGGTGGAGCATGGGGCCCTCGGGGAAAGCTGGAGTGTTATGGTAGGAGGGTCCAGTGCCGAACCCAGTTTTGTCAAAGCTGTTCATGTTTCTTTTGGTACAGGAGGAGGATCAGGGTGCACCGGCTGACAATATACAGCTGCATGACTGTCCCCATCTCCTCTCAGATGGGAAATAAAATCCACGGAAGGGAAGAGTTGTGCCAGTCTAGTTCAATTGGGAGAGTGCTCACCTAGCATGACTGTGACCTGTGTTGACATGTATGCTACCCTGAACTCAGGAGGTGGAGAAGTTAATCCTCCTCAGCATATTGGCGGGTTGCCTGACTATCTAAGGAAAGAGGGAGGATTGTGAAGGGTGAGTAAGCAGTAGAGGTGGTCCTTGGAGATTAAGTTCCTGAGAAGTGCTGAAATCCTGTTCCCGATCCTTTATTCCCACAGCCCTGATGGCCCCCCTACTCCCCTCTGCTGTGCTGACCCATGTCCCAGCAGTGGGGTCGGATAAAACTCCAACACTGTGACTAGGGTCTTTCCTGGTGGTGGTGGAGATTTTCACTCCTGACTTGTCTGTGCACCATCCCGGTCCCTGGTCCCACATTGCTCCTAGCTAGACCTATCAGCTGCATACACTTCTTCAATGTACTCTCTCTTACCTCCAAGGTCCTTTAAGACTTGATTTTTTTCTTCTCTTCTTGAGGAGAGAGAAAGAGAGAGAGAGAGAGCACAGAAAGCAGTCCCAGAGTGAGCAATATTCTCAGATTGGTTGAAAATTCCAAGAGAAGCTTTCCTTGGCTACCATGTGTTAATATTACTTCCCAGAAATTTTTCCTTGCTTGACCCCTGCCCCGGACCAAGTTTCTCTATAAACTGGGACAGCAAATATCTTCAATTGCACAGTGAACCCCTGTGTCCAAAGCCACGCACTCTCTGAGGGCTACGATGCTGACTCCCAAGTAGCCCATGAAACGTCCCCTGAACGGAAGCAAACTCTGGGAAAGGATGTTTTCTGTCTTTTTCTCCTTTCTCACTCTTGCTAAAACACAAGCGGATCGTTTTTTCAGTTAGTTCTTATTTGTTTGTTTTTAGAGAAGCAGAGTTCAAAACAAATAAAATGCAATAAAAATAACCAAAGTAGAAAAAATAGATTCTAGGAGACTGGTAATATTGCGCCTGGTTGTTGTTTAAATGTGAATAGTGGCAGCCCACGCTTGCTTAAACTTGCTGTGTTTTCTGTTTTTTTGTTTTAAGAGAGTTATGGCCGTGAAGTCTCTGTTTCTCATTTCACCAGCCTTTTATATTGAGATGTGGAAGACATTATGTCTCCCTTGAGAACACACAGAAATGAAAGCACAGAGTGTGAATCCAGGGGTGGAAAGGTTTAAGCAGGGAGGGGAGAGGAGGGAGGGATATGAAAGGGTGAGTTGGGGGAGGGTCTTGAGAAAAGCACATGGAAACCTACTATCTTATAATCCAATTAAAGTATGAAATAATTTTTTAAAAAAGTTTAAAGGAACGTGCCCTGCATGGTTGGATAATATTACTTCTGGAGCTGTGGCTCTGGTGTGAGATTCCCCTCTGTGTGCTATGAATATGTTTTATCACCATTGGAGAATAAAGAAGCTGCTGTGGGCCAATGGCTTAGCAGAATATAGGCAGGCTGGAAAAGATATAGAAAGAGAGTAGGCAGAGTCAGAGAGAAGTCATAGAGCTGCTACAGGAGACAGACACAACCTTACCGGTAGGGCCACAACCACGTGGTGATAGGACAAGCCGATGCCACAAGTGGGCATGTTACTTACTCATGCTCTATTAGTCACAAAAGCTCCAGGCTCCGCCCCCACAAAAGACAATACAGGATCTTGGCATTTCTCTCGGTTACCCACCACAATTAGATGATAAAGTCCTATTGCTGAAGACACCACACGCAGTGGTTGATTATAGAGAAACCAAGCTGCAACCAAGGTAGAAACTACCTCCCTGTTGGCAAGCTTCCCTAGTACCAGAAGGCACAGTGCAGCCTTCTGGGAGAAAGAAGGCATCACGGTCACACACAGCCATGAGTCCTACTGACTTCCATACCAACCTGTCAGGTAAGAGGTGCCTCCCTGTTGGATAGTGGCAGGACCAGGATGGGCGATACAAACTCTCTCTGATAGTGTGTAGGCCCGGTGCACAGGTGGGAAGTTACGCCCTGTACTATGGCCTGATCACAAACACATGACCGGGAAAGTCATAGGCCATAGAGGGGAACTTGCTACTACTGTTTAATAGATTGACAGAGAGTGAAACTGCTTTTGAAATGCTTATGTTTATGTCCCCAGACAAAGGCTAGTCTCAGCTTTAATCAGAGAAGCCTTTCTTCGCTGTAAATGGCTGTTCAAGGAGCTGAAAACAGGGGTCGTTTAGTGCTCCACCCTAGTAAGATATTTACACTATTCCTAATAACGTTTAGTGAGCACTGTAGAAGAGAGGGTGGAAAAAACCAGAAGGTGGGGAGAAGAGCTACGAAATGCCATGTCTGGGCATGACATGCCATTGCATTCATGGACTGGGCCTACGTAAAACTGGCCCTGTAGACACTCAGTCATGGGTATCAGTTAGCAGGGCTCCCAGAGCTCCACCGTGTCCTGGTAGTTATTGACTGCTGACAGAATCTGAGAGAGGAAAGATATTGTCTCTAGTTCTGTATGCATGGGTGAACTTTTCAGGCTCCAGTGGGTGGCTCCAAGCTCATGGTCACGCAGATGGCCTTGGTGAAAGGCATTTGATCACACAACAAAAAGGACAGATTGGGAAAGGGATCTGTAGGAAGGTGATGTTGGCAGAGGTGAGAGGGAGATACGAGGGAAGGTGGGTTGAGATAATATGCAGGTATGAAATTGTCAGCAAACAAGTTTAATTAATAATAACAATGATAAGCAATGTGTCTTAGTTTGGGTCTCTAATCTTGTGAAGAGATGCCATGACAATAGCAGTTCTTATAAAAAATACGTTTAACTGGGCTTGGCTTACAGTTTAGAGGTTTAGTCCATTATTATCGTGACAGGCGCATGGTGGCATGCAGGCAGACATGGTGCTGGAGAAAGAGCAAAGAGAGGAGAGGAGGAAAGACAGGCAGGCAGCATTTGGAAAGAATCCGCTCTCAGACATGAGGAGCCGCTCGTGGCTGTACTCTGTAGAGAGGAGCATGGAGACTTCAGGGTGTTACACCCAGAGCATCAGGGGCTTGGGGAAAGTCGATAAGCATGGGAGGTCAAGTTGGAAGTGCTTCATACTTGTATAGAGACACAAAAGAGAATTTACCACATGGGTTGGCAATAGCTTTGTTCTGAAATTTTTTTCTCCAGACTCTCAAGATGGGAAGGTTGTTATCACCACAGATTAATAGAGGTTTTGAAATTGAAGGAAAAGAACCTTTTCACTTGGCTGAGATAGTTTCACTTAGCCAATTGCCGGTCTTCATGTTTTCAGTAACAGTCCGCCATGTATAAGAAAGGGAGCATGGACTGGGAGGGAAATGTCACTAGCAATAGGAGGTGGAAGAGAACACAAGGCTGTTTGTTCTGTTCTGTGTAAAGTGAGGATGGTTGGGATCCCGTGAGAAGCCTTTTTCATTGTTGGCCTGCTTCTCTCTATCCTTACCCCTGACAATTCCCCTTTCCTAGGAACTCAAGCCTGGAGGGTGAGGAGGGCCAGTGTTCATCCTAACGAGGTACATTCTTTCCCAATTTTAGAACCAGTGCTATAAAACATAAGATTGTGTGTGCATATGTGTGTGTATATGTGTATGTATATGTGTATGTATGTGTGTATGTGTGTGCATATGTGTGTATGTGTGTGCATATATGTTTGTATGTATGTATGTATGTGTGTATGTATTGTGGTGTGTAAATTATGTATATGTATGCTTATGGATATAGATACAACATTTCTCATGTGGTATCCACTTTGTCTTATGAGACAGGGTCTCTCAGCCACTCACTGGAATCTGGAACTTGTCAGGATACACTGGCTGGCCAGCGAGCCATGAGGGTTTACCTATCTGCCTCCCCAGGCCTAGGTGGCAGGGGCACAATACTATAAATGGGTTCTGGGGATTGAACTCAGGTTGAAGCCTATGTGGGAAGCACTTTATACATTGAGCTAGGCTCCTAGCCCCAAATGTAAAATCTTTAAAGGAGAACATCTTTCATAACTGTTTTGGGGTGTCTGGTGGCCCTGGGGGACCCTCTGAGACTGCCCCATGCTTCTGGGGAAACACGTTTTCTTTATTGCCTAAGATACTCCTTTCAGCACCAGACGGCTTTGCCTGCCACATCCATGGTTCCATTCTTCTTTCTCCTTTATCAGGTTCTTCTTTGCTGATCTTTCTTTCAACCATCTGGAGAGATCTATGTATCTGAAATATTCAAAGTGATGCAATTGTTAGAGATGACTTAAGAAAGACTCTCTCTCGCAATTCCACAGTAATTTACTTTATAATGTTATAGTTAATTGCTGTCTCTATATTTTCAAAAATGAGGCTCTCGTTACTGGCACAGAGACTTTTATTTTTGTAGTGCGCACTATTGAATCAACCCAAAAGTCTTTGTCCCTGCAGAGCTCTCAGCTCTGTGAGGGCTGGACACAGACACTATGTCTACCACTAGGGAGAGGGTTAGCCCAGGAATGAAATGATCCTGCAGGTCACAATCACAGAATGATGGCCTCTTTTGATGTCCCTCAGCAGACACGTGGTGCAGGTGCCCGGCAGACCTCCTTGTACTATTGACTGTGTTAGTCAAGGCAGGGACGGAGGCCACGAGGCTTTGGGTATCCTTACTGAGACAAGGTGGAGACTCAAAGGCTAGCTGTACCAAAGGAGAGAGGCCTGGCCACTCGTGAAATAGTCCAGAGATGACAGCTGTACTCCTAATCTCCCTCACGACACTCAGTTTGACATTTGGTCAAACCATCCATCACTTCTGTAGAGGAGCAAAGGTGACTGGACGTTTGGTATCACACAGCGCAGGTATCATGGTAGTTCGGGGCTACTAGGATGCAGCTGTGTGTATTGTTTATTTGTATGTGTATATTTGAGTGCGTATGTGTATGGTGTGTGTTTGTGTGTGTGTGTGGTATGTTTGTGTGTGTATGTGTGTGTATTCCTTTTCTCATTGCAATGAGAACGTACTTTACAAAAGCACTTAAGGAAAGAATGAGTGACTTTGGATCACTGTTTGAGGGCAGAGTCCACCACAGCAGGGAAGTCATGTCATGAGGAGCATGAGGTGCTGGTCACATTATTTTCACCGTCAGGAAACAAAAAGCTCTGGACACTGATACTCAGCTCATTTTTTTCTTTATTTAGTTCAGGATCTCAACCCACACTCGGAGTAGGTCCTCCCTCTTTCATTAATGCCTCCCGGAAACAACTTCAAAGATACACCCAGAGGTCTGTTTCCACGGCATCTCTAAGTCTAGTCTTGGTAACAATGAATATTAACATCACACATTGGTAGGGTGTGGCTATATGCTGTCTCAGTCTTCAAGGCCATTCTTACCTTCCTGCTCCAAAAACTTGGACACTCAGTAATTGCAGTTTACTGCTAAGTTTAACTATCTTGATTATTTTGCTAAAACAAAACAAACACACACACACACACACACACACACACACACACACACATCCTTGGGGTCATCCAAATGCCAAGCTGTCTGGGGCTGGGATATAGCCCGGTAGGGGTAGAGCTTTCTTAGGATGCGTGAAGCCCTGAGTTCAGTCCCTAATACCTTGAAAACCAGGCATTTTGGTGTGCATCTCTAATTCTAGTACTTGGGAGATAGAGGCAGGAGAATGAGGAAATCAAGGATACCTTCGGCTACCTAGTGAGTTGGAAGACAGTCTAACCTACTGATGACCCCATCTAAAAAGTAAATGAAATAATCAAATCAAATCTTGGGACTGGAGAGTTGTCTCAGCAGTTAAGAGCACCTGCCGTTCTTCCAGAGAACCTGGGTTTAATACACAGTATCTATACACGGTTCACAACTATCAATAACTCTAGTTTCAGGGAATCTAATGCCTTTTTCTCCCTCCATGTGCACCAGGCAAGAATGTGGTGCACAGACATACATGCAAGCAAAAGACTTCTACACAGAAAATAAAAATAAATAAGAAAAAACAATTAAATCAAAACAACCACTACCTTTTTCTAATAACCCCATGCAGCTGTCCTTGTGTGAGCACCGGGTTTCCTTTCCCTCAGCATCTTCACTAACTGCTCTAGGGGCCTCTTCACTGTACATCCTCCCAAATCCCAGGGGCTGAAGCTGGTGTTACATTACTGGATCTGAAATACCCCCTCTGGGTTCTTGTGTTTTAACTCAGTCTTCTGCTGGTGGAACTGGTTTGGGACCACTATGGCAGCTTTGGGACGCGAGCCTTTGGCTGGAGAAAATAAGTCCCTGGATGCAGCCCTGCTTCCAGCCCAGCTCTGTCTGTCTTTTCTCCTCCATCCCTATCTAGGAGCTCTACCCCATCTCCCTGTGATCATATTATTTCTGGGCCAGCCTTTCCCACCATAGAGACTGAAGCATTGGAAGTCAGGAAGTGTTTTGCAATAGTTACTAATATAATGAACTTCTTGGTAAAGAACACAGAGAAAGATCTCTGTTTGTGTCCATGGGGACATCTTGTGGCCTAAATCCAAGACCTCATCACCAGGATTGGTTTTCTCCTTCAAGTGGTTCCCAGTGGCCAACTTAATGAGTTTTGGCTTGGGCGGGGCTGCCCTCCTGGAACGGACATCCTCAGACCTGTGCCTTACACTGGAACCTCATTTGGAAATTAGGGCCTTGTAGCCATCATAATGTTACAATGAGGTCATGAAGTCACAATGAGGTCATGAATGGCGATGAAGTCATTATTACAATGGCATGAAATCATAATGAGGTCACAAAGTCACAATGAGATCATGAATTACACTGTGGTCTGGAACTCATGATATGGTTATGATTACAATGAGGTCATGAATTATGATGAGGTCATGGATTAGGATGAGGTCACGGATTATAATGAGGTTATAAATTATGGTGAGGTCACGATTGTGATGATGTCATGAACTATGATATTATGAATTATGATGTCATTTAGGCTTAGGGTGACCTTTAGTCTCATGACAGGTGCTATGAGAAAGGGAGAATGCACACACACACACACACACACACACACACACACACACACTTACTTAACACATATATGCAAGCAGTGTTTGAGGAGTACTACTCCCTGCTGGTTCTTACTGAGTGTTCAGTCAAGCACAGGACATAGTCCTAAGGAGACTGGATGAATGCGTGAACGAACAGTAAACAAGTGAAGGACTAAGTGATGTCAGTGTAAACCGGGCTCAGCGTCAGGGAGAAATTGAGTGAGGGTGGGGATCGAGAACAAAAGACTAACAGAAGGTCAGATGGTTTGGAGAGGCACCTGGAAGGGAGCAATATGAGGAAGAAGAGAGCCACGCCTTCTAGCTGAAGCGTCTGCCGGGCAAAGGGAATATCTTGTAAAAGCCTTGGGTTGGGAGGTACTAGATGTGGGTGAAAGACAGAAAGAAGCTGAGCCTTGGAATGGAAAGGTGGCTTCAGAGAGTTGGGCCCCAAAGCTCAGATTATGGAGGCCTTCCAGGTATAATGAGTTTGACATTGACAATTCTGACGGGAAGTCTTTCACTAGCAGACTTTGGGCATGTGTGAGTGTGAGTCTACGTGCCAAGGGCAGAACCAATTGTTGGTGTAGTTTCCATATAGACTCAAAGCTTTGAGATAAAGGTGAGGATCCCAAACATAATTGTAGATCTTGAAGAGGGCTAGCAGGCTGCTGTCCCTCAATGTGCTGTAACTGGAGATTCCTGAGCAGCAGGACCCCTCCCCATAGAAGTCGGGACCCTTCCCTTACTGCTAATAGGGGAAGACTCTGCCCACCTGCCCCAGCCTAGAGGAGTGTCTGGTATGAACGAAACATGACTAGGATTCCCACTGCCAAGGGCACAGTGTAATCAGTAGCAGCCCTGCCCTGAGGAGCTCACAGTCTCAGCATGGTGTGAGCAGCAGTGTGGCACTCAGTGAGCGAGAAACACAGAAAGAGCAATGCCTGGAGTAGAGCAATCCTGCTTCTGAACCTACGCGCACTCACACGATCAGCTCCCACCCACCTGGATCGTCTCCAGGGAGGCCAGCTGAGAAGAAAAACCAAGAGTTGTTTGGGTGGCAAAGGGAGACCAGTCTGAAGTAGATCACCACGTCTTCCTGATACCTTAGTTTTGAAAATGAACAGAAGATCTCCCAGAAATTGAATTTTGATATGCACTACCTGGGCAAGCCTTCTATTAGCCTATAATCTTGTTAGATAGAATGTGAAACCCATCTAGTCCTTCGTTAGCTGATAAATGTGGTATTGGGATATCTCCGCAACACTATTTCCCTTTAAGTTAGATTTTTCCTTCTCAGGTCTGTGGCAAAGTAGTTTCTGGTACAACGGGATGAAACTGGAGCCTTTGAAATTTTTTTTCAGTGTTAAGTTATCAACGGAAGGATTCAGGAAAAGATGTTGAGATCCGGTTCTTATTGCATGTGTTCAATAAGAGGATGGAAGACGGGGCTGCTAGTCCCAGGTCCCCAGCAGAGGGATCAGGGAAGAAATCCAAACGCTATGCACCTCTAAGAGGAGACACACTCAGCTCAGATAGGTCATGTTCCGCTTAGACCGCCCCTAAGTGCATCGCTGTTTCAAACCTGCCTACTCAGCCCTGAGAGCTGGCTTAGCTCAGGAAGGCTGGAAGGAGGAATCTGAAGACTGTTCTTCTGAACAGGACACTCAGGGAAGAGGAGGCTGAAGAGTGTTTAGCTGAGGAAATGGGTGACCGAGCATATGTCTCTCCAAATGGGCTGATGGCTCTGCTGACAGTGGACTGGAAGGTGATTTGTCCGACTGCATGAGGACAGACAAGGAGAGCAAGAGCAATGTCCCCAAACACACAGACTTCTGCAGAGTCCTTCGTTCTGCGGTGGAACTGTGCAGTGCCCGGTGAGGCTGGGGCATAGGAGGCAGTCACAAAGCCTGTGGCAGATTCAGACAACAGTGTGGGCCCCAGTTGGCTCTGCTTGTTCCTTAGCTTTCTCAATGTTCATCGAAGAACAAGAGACCATTTAAAATGTGGGCCTGTGAGCTCTTCGAAGGCAGGCTGTGTAAACAAAGAATTCCCCGAAGTCCTTGAGATGTTCTGTGCTTTCATATCAGCCACAGAACCTCAGTCAAACTGTAATGGGTTTGGCAGAAACGAAAATACTGTGAAGCGACGTTTGTGTCTCAATCTGATGACCAGACCTCTGAAACCACGGGCCCCAGCAGGTGGAAATTTCCCCAGGAATCTCATGCTGGGAGAAGGAAAAGGCTGTAGCCAGAGGGAGAACTTGTCTCCCAGAAAATGATTTCACAGAGCTTTAACAACCCGCCAGACCACCTTAGGGGATGAGACCAAAACTCCACACAATGACAGGACAGTGGCAGGGAGGACCACACATTGACCTTGGCCTGCTTGATGTGTGTGTTCCTGCTCCTCTGTTTAAACTCTTTGAGTCATTTCAAACTCTGAAGATGGACTCGAGGAGGTCAGTGAATCTCTTTGCTCTTCTCCTTGTGGCCACATCGTTAAGTCTCCTCTTTGCTATTAATTTTGCTTTTTCAAATTAGTTTTTCTTTTTTTTTTTCTCATGGTTTATTTTTTTTATATTTAAAAATTTCCATCTCCTTCCCTCCTCCTCCCCCTTCCCTCCCCTCCTTCTCCCCCTTCCCTCCCCTCCTTCTCCCCCTTCCCTCCCCTCCCCTCCACCCATACCTCCCCTCCCTCCCTCTCAAGGCCAAGGAGCCATCAGGGTTCCCCATTCTATGCTAAGACCAAGGTCCTCCCAACTCCCCCCAGGTCCAGGAAGGTGATCGACCAAGCTGAGAAGGCTCCCACAGAGCCCGTCCATGAAGAACAATCAGAGCCCAGAGCCATTGTCCTTTGCTTCTCAGTCAGCCCCCACTGTTGACCACACTCAGAGAGACGGGTTTGGTCGCATGATCCATCAGTCCCATTCCAACTGGAGTTGGTGATCTCCCATTAGTTCTGTCCCACCGTTTCCATGAGTGAACGCACCCCTCTCGTTCCTGACTTTCTCCCTCATGTTCTTGCTCCTTCTGCTCCTCATCGGGACCTTGGGAGCTCAGTCCAGTGCTCCAATGTGGGGCTCAAATTAGTTTTTCAATGAGAGTCGAGCTCAGCTTCTCTGGGTAAGGACTGTGACCTGAGTTCAGTAACAATATTAAAAAAAAAAAAAAAAAAAAAACTCTGAAACTTCAGTAGGATCTGTCATTTTTTGTTTTAAGACAGTAGCACTATGTCACCTGGCTGGCTTTGGACACCTGGCTCTCAACGATTCTGTTTCAGCTTTGCAAGTAACTGCTGCAGTGATAGACATTAATCACTGTGCCCAGTTTAAGTTTATGACATATTACAAAATGGAGGGGGAGGAGGAGGAGGAACAAGAGGTAACATCCTGTCCATGTATCCATGTTTTGGTCTCTACCACATCCAGTCTCCAGGACTCATCAGGCAGCACAACTGCTGCCTTTGGTGTAAGAAAGAAAGAACAGATGGGAGGGAGAGACAGACAGATCTCTGATGGAGGAATGTCTATGTGTTACTTTCATTATTAATAATGATACTGCCTTGGCCCTTTAAGAGAGAGAAAATTAGGTAGGCTGAGTAGACAGAACAGAATTCTGGGAAAGAGAGGGGAGACGCTTCAGGCAGTCGCCATATGCAGTCGCCATGCTTCTCCTCTCCTAGATGGACGCAGGTTAAGATCTCTCCTGGTAAGCGATCCACCTCGTGGTGCTACACAGATTACTAAATATGGGTTAAAGCAAGATATGAGAATCAACCAATAAGAAGCTACAGATAACGGGCCAAGCAGTATTTAAATGAGTACAGTTTCTGTGTAATTATTTTGGGCAAAGCTAGCCGGGTGGCGGGACACAGCCCGCCGCTCCATCAACAGATCTCTGTGAGTTCGAGGCCAGCCTGGTCTACAGAGGGCATTCCAGGACAGCCATCCTACACAGGGAAACCCTGTCTCGAAAAATAAGAATAAAAAACAATAAAAGGAAAAGAAAAAAAGAAAGAAAGAAAGAACAGAGCACATGGCAAATGCCTCTCACGGCATCTGTCTGAAGAGTGTGCTGCCTCCTTCGACTCTGAGGGCATCTATCTGAAGGGTGTGCTGCCTCCTTCGCCTCTGACGGCATCTATCTGAAGGGTGTGCTGCCTCCTTCGCCTCTGATGGCATCTGTCTGAAGGGTGTGCCGCCTCCTTTGCCTTTACTGGGCAGAGCCTAGTCTGTGGCTTCATCTAACTTTAGGAGAGGACAAGGTGTCACAGTTCCATACAGGGCTCAGGAGAGAAACCCGATGATATTCTCAGTGGCATCAATGACTCCCAAAGGTATTAAAACAACATCAACAAATAAACTGAAAACCAAACAACAAACAAACAACCCTATGTTGGTGACTAGGGACAGCCAGGGGAGGCAGCAGCAACTTTCTGGAAGACCTTTTTCTAATTCTTTGTGTATAAGGTATGTTGTGTGTCCACTCATGTACACACATGTGTGCACAAAAGTAGAAGACTGAAGTTGAATATAGACAATTCTAAAAACAGAAAACAAAGCTCAACAATTGCCTACCCCATTTACTCTTCCAATGAGCCTGGCAAGCAGGCAGACAGGGCTGTCTGCTTTGCTTGTTCAGGACCCCTATGCTAGGCTGGAAAGAGATGTGGGTGGCTCTGGGTAGAGAGATATATTTTTCAGACCCAGAGAGATGGAGGGAGAAATAAACTGTCTTGCTCAAGAAGCAGATTTTGTTGGACCCCTAGAAGTGGATAAGTCCTTATTGCTGAAGACACCATGCACTTCAGACATGGGGCTATGGAACCAAGCTAAAAGCCTCTTCCCTGAGTGCAGCTTCCAAAGAGGGAAGCAACCAGCAGTCCTAACCAAATATGATACCTATGTGTTGTAGGATTTCCTTATATGTGCTGTGAATATCATTGGTTAATAAAGGAACCGCTTTGGGCCTATAGGAGAGCTATAGGGGAACAGAGTTAGGCAGGGAAAACTAAACTGAATGCTGGGAGAAAGGAGGCAGAGTCAGAGAGAAGCCATGGAACTGCTGCCAGAGACAGACGTGCTGAAACTTTGCTGGTAGGCCACAACCTCATGGTGATGCACAGATTAATGGAGATGGGTTAAATTAAGATATAAGAGTTAGCTAATAAGAAGCTAGAGCTAATGGGCCAAACAGTGATTTAAATAATATGGTTTCTGTGTGTTTATTTTGGGGTTGAGCAGCCAGGAACATAACAAGTGGCCCTCCTTCAATACCTATGAACAACAACTACTACCACATGGCAAGGTGACCCTAAGGTACAGTACAGGCATACATACCTTGGCAGAAACCAATAGCTCTCTGGATTAAAGACCAACTCCCTTCCCCCACCCCAACAAGAAGGAAACTATCCCTGTACTGGAAACCTAGCCAACTACTCAGTACGAATGAGGTCCTGGATCTTAGAAAAGAATCTGCAATCATCTCCTCTCCAAACGAGCAAAGTCCCAACTCTACTCTAAATATTTGTCTTTCTACCACTAGATAAGTGTGGTCCCCACCTTTCATCAAGGAAACTTCTTTTTGCAACAGATGAAGACCATTTCAGAAAGCCATGACTAATCAAAGTGCATAACTTGTGGAGCCCAGTCTAACGGATGCATTTGTAAAACAACTTCCACAAATAAGGATCACTGTGGATCACCTAAGGATCAGAGAACACTGTGGAAGATGGAGAGAAAGACTGTAAGAGCCAGAGGATTGGGGAGTTTGCTGTGAGCCTCACCGACATGGCTGCCCAAACATAAGCTGAACAAGAACAGCAGACGTGTGCAGGGGAAAGCCCATGAGGCCTCAACTCTACACAAGAACCACAGACAATTAAGGAATGCAGAGAGTGGGAGAAACAGTCTTCCTAGGGGAAAGTACAGCAGTTGGTTATCCCGTCTAAGATGGTTAGACTTGAAAACATGCATACATACAAGTAACATGATTCAGACTGAGGAGGCTGTATATAAGGAATACATATGCATATACATCTATGCATGTGACAACAATGAATGAAAAGAGACCCTGAATTGGAAAGGGAGCATGGAAGGTACACGGAAGGATTTGCAGGGAGAAAGGGAAGATGGTGTAATTGTATTTAATCTCCAAAATATAGAAAAAGAATTTTTAAAAAAATGAAGAAAGAGCAGGGAGGTGCCCACCCCTCAGGACAACAGCAGGAAGCCAGGAGGATTGGAACAAGCAGAGAATTTCCTGGTAGGAAGGAAATATGGACTCTTTGAACTTCGATTCTTGTGTGATGAGGACAATGAAGGGTATGAGTATTCTCACTTTTCACCCAGAGAGCATGTGTGTGCATGTGTGCACATGTTCACTTGTGTGTGGTGTGTATCTGTGTTCATGAGGGTGAGGGTAACTGGGTTTGTATGATGTATATGTGTTCATAAGGGAAAGAGTTAATATGTCCGTGTGTGTGCAGGTGCAATGGACTTGGCGTTTACTCCTTTGTGGAATCGCTGGACATCCTTGATCACTCTCCACCTTATTTTGTGAGGCACGGTCTCTTACTAACCATGGAGCTCACCGATTGGCCAGAACTAGCCGGCCTGTGAGTCCCAGAGAGCCTCCTCTGCTTCTTCAGTGCTGGCATTGTGCTAAACTACCTCACTGAGCTTGTAATGTGAGCACTGGGAATCAAGGATCTGAAATGTATTAGCTGTGAGCTTGCTGTGTTCAAAGTCATTTCCTAGGTTTAAGGTTTCCCATCCAGAAGCCCATTACTAGGTACAAGGTCCCAGATTTGTTACTTGGATGTTTTTTTGAAGATAGGAAAAAATATAAAGGAAAGACATAAAGCTTTAAGCTGATCAATTTCTAAACATCAGACTGATAGGATCTCCCTTCAGACTGTTGATCAGACTTTTTATCTCCCAAGAACAAAGCTTATCCATTGTGTCTCCTTTGGTGTGGATCATATCAGTTGAAGCCTGGTTATATCAAATTTTAATGATTGCTCATTAAACATGTCTGACTGTGATGAATGTCAAGTTCAAATATACATGAATCAGCCCTAAATGATCCCTAACTAATTAGAAAAATGTTTCCAAGTTACTGGTCATGTCCTAAGTCGTTCAGAGAAAAGAAGCCTCTGAGATGACTTTAATGTGACTATGTTTGCCCAGATTTGTCAACACATTTGAATCAGGGTGGTGACTCTCATCCCAAACAGGGAACCCACCTAATGTGATGATAGAAGTGGCTACTGCTCCTTCTTGAGATTTCTTCATTATATTCATAGTACTCAGCCTTTTGCCTGACTCACAGAGTTGATCCAAAAAGAAATGTTTGTTGACTGATTTGGAAATAATGTAATGCCTTTCTAAGAAAGAGCTGGAAACCAGACACTCTTGGGTAGACCTTCATAACAGCTGATGAAGGACAAAACCACCTGGCAACTGATGACCCCAGGAAGGAAGACAGAGGGAAAACAGACACCAAGATTCTACAAGTCCAGAAAGGGGAAAGTGAATAGAACCCACAGTCTTGGAGGATAGCAGAAGACCCATTTGTGATACTTCGGGTGACTTTGGGGATAATTGCCCCCCACAATTATCTGCAGAGAGAAAGTCCTATAACCTTCAAGATCTGAACCCCAGATCAGAACATCAAAGTCCTCCTGTCCTTCAATTCTACTTCCCACCTCTGAGCAGAGTTTAAGGTCAGGCTTCACCACTGTAGTAGTGGTGGTCACTTTTAGACATGTCAGGGAAAGCTTGTCTTAGAGATGATAGGCAGAGGTACAAACTGTGAAGGCCGGAAGGTAAGGCCATGCTACTAACACTCAGACTGCCAGCAGGAAATTTCTTGCGTGATTCTCGAAGTATGCACACCACCAATGAATGCATTGGGTCAAAAATACATGGTGTTATATAATATTAGAGATTGGAGACAGCTGTGGGCATATTTTCTGCCCCAGCTGCTCAAGAGGCTGAGACAACAGGAACACACGAGCCCAGGACAACATTACAAAACCCTGATCAAAACAAAGTTAATATTTAAATTTTAATTTTAAAAGATCCATTTTGTATAGCTCTATACACAAGAACTATGGAGAGACGTCTTTATACCCCAGCGTGGGAAACACTCAAGCCCTTCTCCCGGTTTGTACTGGATTTATCTGCGTACCCATCTTTCTTCCTTACTAGGGATTATGCTGTCTGAGGGCAAAGACTACAAAGTCTTGTTTGAAAAGTTTTAAAATCTATCAGAAGTAGTAATGAGAATATGATTTTGATAAGCATGAAAAATGAAAGAGAAAACAAGGAAATAACGATTTGGGTGTAAGAAATCATATTTACATTGACACTGGCAGTGAAGGCATTTTGAAAAAAAATTTTATGAACTCCCGAAAGCCAATTTTTGTTAAGTGAGTTTACATCTAAATTTTAGTTGCGTTAAGAGTTAACGCAAAGGTCTTTTATCTGTTCCTAATGTCACCAGCCATATCCTGCCATCAATTTATGGGGAGAAGTCCCTATTGGAATCGATGGAGAGTTCTCTGTGAAAATCAATGGCAGGATGTGACTTTAAAAACGTGTGTGGCTGTAAGTTTGCAGCTGCAACTTCGGGGCAACCCTTTATTCTGCATTTAAAATCAACAATTGGAAAACATTGTGTTGCTTTAGGGAGGGAATAAAATGGGAGGAAGGAAACTCACATTTGTGTGGGACAATTTGTCATGTTCCCACAGACCAGCAAGCTTACACCGGCTTTTCGATTCTTAAAGAAAAATTCATGGAAAAGACCAAGGTCTTTAAAAACAAAAAACAACAAAAATGTAAATTCAAAAGTCCGATTTCCTGAATGCACAGTAAATGTGTGTTACCAAGTAAACAGCACAGGCGGGCCACCTGGGTGGGTGGCCAGCTCCTCTTCGTTGCTCCACAGCCTGTGGTTCACTGTCACACACTCTGGTGACAAAGGAAACAGTCAATGTTGGGCAAGACAAAGAGAGAGAAGTAGAGAGGACAATTACAGTCATCTTTAGGGACCTTGGGTTTTCAAGGCAGGGAATGTCCAAATCCCAGGATGTCTTGAGAAAAGATTAGGATGGATACACACTTGTTCTGCATAAAGTAAACGATCATAAACTTTTGTTTTCTGTTTGCACGAATGCAGCCTGCAAAATGAGTGATTTCTCTTCATGGAGAGTAACGGCCAGACAATATAGGTCTACCTTCTCCAGCAGGGGAAGCGTTCACATCATGGTCCCGTGGTACTTTCTCTCTATTCTTTGTCTCCATGGCTTGTCTTGAGATTTTTTTTTTTTTTTTTTTTTTTTTTTTTTTTTTTTTTTTTTTTTTTTTTTTTTTGTAGCTAAGGATGGTTTGAAATTGAACTCACGAGCTCAGCAATATGTCTCCTTGTCATCTTTGCTTTATTTCCATCCAAGGTCAAATCTTTGCACTCAGTGGCATTGCAGGGCCCATAGGAGATGCTATCAAAGCCTAGGGAAAACAGTGGGGGGCGATGCCTAGTAAATGGAGTTCTCTCACACCCCATAAGGGCAAACAAAAGCTAAGCACACCAGAATTTATTAACAGTGCTGGGCTGCGTTTTAGACACCCACACAAGGCACTGGGATTTGGACGGGAAAGATCCCCACCGCTTCTCTGGAGCCTTACAAATGAGCCATGAAACCTTGATGAAGATGGTCTTAGGAAGCCAAGTGTGTGTTTGGAGGAAACAGGGAAGCTATCCTCTGTGAGACAGGGGCATGAGGAGTTCCAGGGGAGGGGGCCTAAGGGGAGGTTGGGTATACTTCGGAGAGAAGAGTTGTGTGTGTAGGAGTGTGGTTGTTTTGAGCTTCATTCGGGTCTAATTAACAAAATAAAAATAAGATATATTTTTGGTATACACCTGATCTTTAATTTAGATACATATTATGGAATGATTAAATAAATATAATTAATATATCCATCACTTTGCATGCTTGTATGTATGCTGAATTACTTTGTAATTTTCATGTATATATATATATATATATATATATATATATATATATACACACACACACACACACACACACACTTTCCTTTAAATTAGTTTGACAAAATACTCAGCACAAGAAATTGAAGAAAGGAAGTAGTGGGGGTTTGAAAAAAGTGCCCCCGCAAAGGGAGTGGCACTATTATGAGGTGTGGCCTTGTTGAAGGAAGTGTGTCATTGTGGGGTCAGGCTTTGAGGTCTCATTGGCCCAGATTTTCCTCAGTGTGACTGTCAGTCAACTTCTTATTGCCTGCAAGATGTAGGACTCTCGGCTCTAGCACTACATCTGCCTGCAAGCCGCCATGCTCCCCGATGATAATAGACTAAACCTCTGAAACTGTGAGTCACCCCAATTAAACGTTTTACTTCGTAAGAGTTGCCATGGCAAACAGGTAAGAGACCTGTCTCCAGGCTACACCATCACCGCCACAACCCACTGGATTCTGTTCCTTCAAGATCACTCAGCTGCCCAACCAAATAAACCTGGTCATCCTCCTAATGGCCAGCTCCCCACCCCACCCCACCCGCAACCCTAGCAGACTATAGAGGCACAGGCACATCCCACACCAGTTGGAAGAACAGGCAAATGACTGGGTTCCCAGCTGAATGGCCCCAAAGACAAGACCCTAAACCCTAGGATACATTCTGTGACTCACCCCCTTCCATGTCAGCACAAGCAAGACAACTGAGCCGTGCCCCCAGTTCTGGCGGAACTCCACCACTCTGGTAAGTCTCCAGCAGCCAGCAGACAGGTGAGAGACCCCGAGGCTGTACCACTGGATTCCCCCAAGACCTACTCTGACACCCAACCCCATGAACTTGTTCATCCTCCCTGCAGCCAACCCTCCCCTGCAACCCCAGCAGACTACAAAGGCACAGGCACAGATCACACCAGTTGGAAGAACAGATGAGTTAATGCCAGCATAAGACTACATTCAACAACAGGAAGGGCAATACAGCACCACAAGAACCCAGTGATCCTAGAACAGCAAGACCCGAACATTCCAGTGCAGCTGAAATACAAGAAAATGCCCTTAAAATAACATTATGAAGACAATAAAAGCCCTTAAGGAAATTGCAGAAAAGACAAACAAAAATTGTAAGAAATCAGCAAATCCCTTCAAGAAAATCAAGAAAAAAAAACAATCAAACAATGAAGGAAATGATTCAAGATTTGAAAATTGAAATTGAAGCAATAAAGAAAACAAAAACATAGAGAATTCCGGAAATGGAAAATCTGGGGAAGTGAACAGGAGCTACAGATGCAAGCATCAACCAAAGAATACAAGAGATAAAATAAAGAATCTCAGGTGTTGAAGATACAATAGAGGAAATAGATTAATTGGTCAAAGTAAATGCTAAATCCAATAAATTCCTAACACAAAACATCCAGGAAATCTGGGACACCATGAAAATACCAAACCTCAGAATAATAGGGATAGAAGGAGGAGAAGACATAAAGACACAGGAAATATATTCAATAGAATCATAGAAGAAAACATTCCCAACCTAAGGATATATCTATAGAGGTTCAAGAAGCTTACAGAACACCAAACAGTCCCCTGCCACACAATAATCAAAACACTAATCATACAGAATAAAGAAAGAATATTAAGAGCTGCCGTAAAGTAAAGGATAACCAGCCTACAAGCCACAGCCCCAGAAAAGATAGGTAATAAGGAGGGCCTAAAGAGAGACACGTGGATTTCCCTGGGAAAGGGACATAGAAGAGATCTCCTGGGTGAACTGGGGGGTCGTGTGAGAGTGTACTTATGGGAAGATGAGGGATCAGGTTGGGTGGGTTGGGGACAGGATAAAGGGGGAGAATAAAGAAAGAGATAACTTGGAATTTGGGAGAAAGATGGTACCAGGGAAGCTCTCACCATCCCAGCTAGGACTCCTAGCAATAGTGAAGAGGGTGCCTGAACTGACCTTCCCCTGTAACCAGATTTGTGACTACCCTGATTGCCATCAGAGATACTCTATATAGTAACTATGGAAGCAGATGCAGAGATCCACAGCCAAGCACTGGGCTGAGCTCTGGGAGTCTTACTGAAGAAAGGGAGGAGGGATTATATGAGCAAGGGAGCAAGGTGGAGTCATGACGTGTGGGGGACCCACACAGACTCTGGATCAACATTAGGGAGCCTGCATGGAACCAGCCTAGGCCCTCTGTATGTGTGTGACAGTTGTGTAGCTTGGTATCTTTGTAAAGCTCCTAGCAGTGAGATCAGGACCTGTCCCTGACACTTAGCTGGCTTTTGGGAACCTGGTTCCCATGCTGGATTACCTTTCCCAGGCTTGATGCAAAGGGAGGAGCTCCATCCTGCTTCAATTTGATGTGCCAGGCTTTGTGCAAGCCCACGGGAGGCCTGTTCCTTTCCGAATAGAGAAGGTGGAGGAGCAGAGATGGGGGGACACACAGGCAGACAGGAGGGAGGGGAAGCTGTGGTCGGTATGTAAAATACATGAAAATAAAATTAATTAAAAATTTTAGTTGCTTGGTCATGGTGTCTGTTCACAGCAATAAAAATCCCCTAACTTAGATGGAAGTGCTTACGTCAGCTCACAGTTTCAGACTTAGTGCTTTTATGTCAGCTCACAGTTTCAGACTTAGTGCTTACGTCAGCTCACAGTTTTAAGAGTATGGTCCCTCGTGATGAAGAAAGCATTGCAGCCGAGTGTAGGTCACATGATCCCTAAACACAGGAACCAGGGAGATAACAGACATTTGGTGCTCACTTCACTTTCCCCTTTTATTTAGTCTCGGGTCCCAGCTCCCATTCAAGGTAGGTTTTCCCAACTCTAATAAACCTCTCTGGAAACACAGACAGGTCCAGAGCTTTGATATTAAATCATGTCAAATCGATAATGAAGATGAACCACCACACTAGACATCACCATTAACTCCAGTTTCCATACGATGCATTTTATTCCCAGAAGCCATTCATCCTGTCCGACTGAAAGTATATTTGCTATGACCCCATACTCTCCCTTCCCCCAGGCTTCAAGCTCTGATGTCCCCACCCCACCCAGTCTCTCAGTTTTGACAGATTTTTAAAAGGAGGATAATTTATTTTTCTTGGGACAGATACTCAAGTATCCCAGGCTTTCCTTGAACTTGCTGTGTGCTAGGAACGACCTTTGACTTTTGATCTTTGTTCCTCCATCTCCCAAGTGCTGGGATTATAGGTATGTGCCACCATGACCTGATTATATGGCTCTGGGTATGGGGTCCAGAGCACTGTGCACGCCAGACAAGCACTCCATCACCTGAGACGCAGCACCAGCAGAATTCATCTTAAAAATTGCTAGAATTTAGATAGGAGGCCATCACCTGTAGGGTTTTTCTTTGAAGGGAGTCTTTTGTTTGCTTCACTAATCCAGTGTACTTGGTTGTTATAAATTCATTCAGATTTTTCTATTTCTAAGAGTCCATCTTTGTAGGCGTGTGCGTGTCACCCATGCTTCCACTCCTTTTAGGCAGCCTGATTGTCCGGTCTAATTGCTATGGTCATTTCTTTGGCTTGCTGTTTATTATCTGGGCCAACTCTTTTTTTTTTTTAGCACAAGGATTTTTTGGTATCATTTGTTTTAAAAATATTCTTAGTTGAGCTGATCTTTATTTTAGTTTTGTTGATCTTTTTTCCAGTTTTTTTGTTTTTATTTTTATTTTTGGTTGTTTGTTTTAGTTTTGCTTATCTTTTCTTATATCTATTTCTGCTCTGGCCTTAGTTATTTCCTTTCCTGACTTTGGGCTGAGTTCCAGCTCCTGGAGGAGCAATGTCGTGTTTGCCGGGGTTGTTTTGCTACGAACCCTGTCTTCAGAGCTGCTCTTGCTGGCTCCCATAGAAGTCACGTGATGACTACTTTTGATTGTCACTTGATGGGATGTACAATCACCAAGGGAACAAACCTCTGGCCATGTCTGTGTGGAAACTTCTGAAAGAATCGAGGTAGGAAGACCCGCCCTAAGTGTGGACAGTGCCGTCCTAAGGAGTGGGGTCCCACACTGGGCCAGGAAAGAAAGCAAGCTGGTCCTTCATCTCTCTCTGCTTCCAGCCTGGAGAAGCAATGAGAGCAGCTGCCTCAAGCTTTGGCCTCTGTGTCTTCCCCACCAGCATGGACTGTAGCTTCACACCGGGAGCCAGATGAAACCCCTCCTTAAGTTGCTTTGTAGGTTCTTTTGTTATTAAAAAAAAAAAATGGAAGTAATGCATATGTTTCCACTCCTGTCTGTCTCGATATACTTTTAAATCCCAATTTTAGTTCTTATTAACCTCTTGAGTGTTCAGAGTTGCTAAATGTCTATGTATTTTGGAGAGCTCCCATTTCCTTCATGATCCTATTTCTTATTTCACACACTCTAGTCAGAATAGGCCCCTGTGTTTTGGGCCCTGGTTTCTTGTGTGGCTGGAGCAAAGGACCTCATACTGGAGGAGTCTTATATAACAGAAACTTATGGGAGCTGAAGAGTTCAGAATCACAGGGCTGGCGTATGGGGAGGGCAGAAGACAGACAAGGAGGCAGCAGAATTGTGCATGCGAAGGATGATAAACGCCGCCTTGTAGAATAAATATATTCTGGGGCCAATTCAGTCTCTCTTGATGGCCTAATTACATGTGGATCTGGGTGTCCAACACATTCCTTCTGTGGACAGTTCTATCCACAGTGGGCCAGCATATGGCTAGTCTTGAAGAGCATTCTGTGTGTATTCAGAAAGTACTTGTATGATGCAGTTGTTAGGCTAAGTGACAAGATTAGCAGAATTGGCGATGGGGCACTTGAGAGTGAAGGACAGAGCAATGTTCAGTGTAACTGAGCAGAAGAAACCCGAGTCACGTCTTCTGGAGCCTTTGAGCGGTGGGGTGTGTCTAGGACTTACAAGAGGCTTGGAACTGTGGAGGATGTTATCTTTGCAGAAGGGAAGCTGTGAGCGAAAGAGCTGAGTACATCAGCTGAGCTGTCACCTAAGCTGTGGTGTCAGTGTTGGGCGCTGATCTCAGAACAATGGAGTCCCTGACATAAGGCAAGCAGGAAGTCACATGCCTTGATGTCCGTTTCTCAGGCTGTGTTGTTCGGAAATAAAATCATGTTGGTGAGACCGAGACAGAAACAGTTAAAAGAAATTTCTCCAAAGAGATACACTGAACTCAGCATTGGAAAGGACTCTGCGGGAGACCAGGATGGCAAGGATCTTAGACTGACTTCTGTCTTGACTGCCCAGGGTGGAGGACTGTCATGTGGCCAGCACCCAGAGAGAAGGAGACAACCTTAGAAGAATGGGGGGGGGGCAAATATTGTTAAGATATTTGCGTTATGAAAAGTGGCTCTTGTTTTTGCTCTGCCTTTGGGGGCGGTGAATAAAAAACTGAGGGCAAGGAGCTGACAGAGATGGAGAAGCATAGGGTGTGGAGAGACACCAGTTCTCTTGGGTTCATTCACAGCATACAGGCCAGGGAGGCAGCAGGTGTAAAGCTGGGCTGATTCCAGGCTACTGGGGTGCAGGGAGGCACTGTGACTGGATATTAGATGAATCGCTAAGGAAATCTTATAAACTGTGTTCGTGGCAAGTGTGATTTTTGAATCAACAGATTTCTAGGTCTCTGTCTTTGGGTCTGAGAAGAGACAGCCTCAGTTACCCTACGTTCAAGCCCGAGCGCCAAAGCTCCCTCACAGGTGTGGGCTGAGGACCAAGTGAGGTCATCGTGTGACTGGCATAAGTAACAAAAGATGTAAGAAGACAAATCCAAATCAACAGACCACATAGATCTGCAGCCTGGGCTGGGGTATGGCTCATCCAGTAGATGCTGGCCCTGCAGCCTGGGGCTGGGATATGACTCATCCAGTAGAGGCTGGCCCTGCAGCCTAGAGCTGGGATATGGCTCATCCAGTAGATGCTGGCCCAGCATACATGATGGCCCAGTTCATTCCCAGAGCTGTATGAGTCAGATGAGGGGAGAAAAGTGGGAGGTGGAGGCAGGAGAAGCCAACGTTCAAGATCTGGCTACATAGCGTGTTTGAGGCCAGTCTGGGGTTGACGAGACTGTCTCATATTAAAAATGAAAGGAATACATTTTTTAAACAGAAAGAAAATGAAGGAAAGGAATGTAATGATTTGACATTGTGTGCCAACATATGCCCAGAATATTTATAGGCAAATACATTTCAGCCTGAATGAACAGGTTAACATCTCCGAATCTGAGAAAACACACTCTTAAGTACCACCGACTGGCAACTAATGCTTGTATAATTTGAAAGCAAGTGCCTTCCCACTTTCAGCTTATTATTAAGACACCATGATGATGATGAAGGTCTAGTGCCAGTGATCACTCACACGGACTAAAGTGAGGGCCCTCGTGTGATGCACCATCACCCATGTATGTAGAGTCTCTGCTGTACACAAATTTCTCCAGCTATCAGCTGTGAGTGTTGCCTTGATGTTTCTAATTTGGTTGTACCCTTTAAGGCTGTGCTACAGGAATGATGAGAAAAGAATTAAACCTTAATAAGGTGTGACATAAAATGTGTTCCTTCTGAAAAACCAACTGAGTTTTTGTTCTGTGCGAATTTGACCCAAATCCTGTGGTAATAAGCATCATCTTAGGAAGCTTGTGTTTGAGTTTGTGTTGATGTCAAACATGTAGATAAACACAAATTAACTTTGCTATAATAAAGTGGTCTCATTGAGTTGAAATGATTATGTTTTCCTACCGTTACGTTAAGATACAACTGCAGATTCGATTTTATATCTAATATATTGTTTGTTATTTTAATCTGCCGCTTTAGCTAATGGTGTTATGTTTATATGAGCCCATTCCTTTTTGCTTCCAGCACTGTGTTTGTAATGAATCACAGCCCTGGGTTTCCGGTGCAGATTAAAACCCAAGGCCATCTTCCTGATATTGCCCACATCCAGGTCCTTGGGAAGTAGGAAGGACAAGAAGAAGTAAATAAATACATGCTGTTCAGCATCTTAGTAAACATGTAAAATGTTCTATTGAAAAATGGGTGTTTTATCTTCATACTGCCAAATGCACAGCCTTTTGGCTTTTTTTAAAAGTGGGTGGGCGTTTGGAGATGTGCTCTCGGCAGAATCTGTGCTGGTTTCGTGTTTTTTCTTTGCCTTGGGTTTGGAAAATGAGGGAGCGGTGTTGGGCCACAGGGGCAGTGACTATGGTGTGCTGGTGAGCACCTTCTGGTATAGACCCGCCAGCATCTCCTCCTTCGTAAAATCTGCTACCTTGCCACCAGGGTTTGGGAGGGCTCCCGAGGCCCCAGGTCTCCCTTGTCCTTTTCTGTAGCTAGAGAGTAGGCACATACTGGAGACTCCTCTCTCACAGTGGATGCAGGCAGATGCTTGCCTTCAAACCAAACCACTGAACCAAGCACACACACAGATCAGGGGTGTTTCCAACAGCGTGGGGCTGGGGCTCTGTCGGTTAATTGCTCGTCCAACATTTGTGAAGATCTAAGTTCATGCCCAGTTCCACATAGACTAGATGTGGTGGCACATGCCTGGGACTTCAGCCCTCTGGAGATGTGGGAAGGAGGGTCAGAAGTTCAAGGTCATCTTTAGCTATCTAGCAATTTAAAGTAATTTACAGGGAACAAGAAGGAAAAGGAAAGTTTGGAGAACTTAGGAAACCCAAAGATAGTCTGCAGTGTTCCGGATGATGGCTGTGGTTCCAGCTGGAGTCCACTCTGAACATTCTGGGCCTCTCTCCTTTTAGACATTATTTTTTTTCCATAGCTTTCTTCCTATGAGACAATGGCTACTAATTGGGTGCATTGTGGAAGCGCTGAATTTGGGCCTTGGCAAGGCTAAATAATTTGTCAAGGATCACACAGCTGAAGACTGCCAGCAGTAAGGACACAAGACAGATCTGCCCGACGGCAGGCCTGCTGTGCAGACGGAAGTCTATGGCCTGTCCCCGGCTCACAGTGAAAGACAGCGCACTGCTTCTGGGAGCTTACAGGGAGTGTCTTTCGTGTTTGTAAAAGAAAGGAAAAGAGGTTGTCCCTCTCTCTGGGATGGTGCTTCACGTTCCCACTGAAAGAGTGTTTACCATGTCCCTGACAGTCATCTCTGCCCATCAGAGGTCCTTGTGGACTTGGCTTCTTTCCAGAGACTATCACCAGAAATGGTTTCCCAAAGTATAGGATTATTTCATGTTTTTTAAAATTACACCTAACTTCTATTCTCCATTCTAACTTTTATTCTCTTTCTTTCTTTCTTTCTTTCTTTCTTTCTTTCTTTCTTTCTTTCTTTCTTTCTTTCTTTCTTTGTGTGTGCGTGTGTGTGTGTTGTGCATGGCCACCATATATGCATAAAGGTCAAAGGACAATTTGGTGAAGTCAGCTCTCTCCTTCATCATGTGAGCCCTGGGGCTGGAACACAGGTTTCCCTTACCTACTATGCTGTCTTGACGGTCCCCTTAGCTGTTTCTTAATCCAGTTGAGTGGAGTACAGAAATTATCCAGTCCACAGTAACCTCGGAAAAGAGATCTATTAACCTAGTGATGACTTACCCCACGCAAATCCCATATTATGGAAGCTGGGAACCAGGTAGTTTGCTTGTTGAAGACAGTTGTGCAAAGGACAGACCTCCTTCTGGCTCCATGACAGAGAGTTTTGAATAAACAATGGGTAGCCCGAGATCCCTGGGAGCTAAAGCACTGAAAGGAACAGGAAGGGCAGAGTCCAGCTCCCTTCTCTGGGAACTTGGCTTGGGCTCCACGAGCAGTCTTCTCCCACCAGTTCTTGGCTAATCTCTGCAAAGCTCTCTGTCTCATTAGATTTCTCTGATGGAATACTGATGTGGGGAGCCTGGGCTTCTATGTTCCAGAAAGGAAAAGACCTTGGGATTTAGAAGTGTAGGAAGTTGAAGTTATTAAAAGCTTCCTTGGACAGTACTATGTGACAAGCCCTTGACACGTGACTAAAAATGTCACAGCCCTGATATCTAGGAGGGACTTTTGATTGTCCTTGGCAGTTGAATGTAAGCTTCATGGAAGTGGGTTCTGGTTACCACTAAGATCAGTATTGGCTTGACCTTCTCTGTAGTTCTCCCAGAGATGGCAAGGCAGCTTAGTATTCTCCCACGAGGTGTCTGCTCTTCCCTGAAAACCATCGCTGCAAAGAGCTAATCCACATGGCCATACTGGGGCATGGCATTCCCTGCGATGAACTCCTGAAGGGGGTACAGGTACATTGTGGGAAAGAGTGTGCCTGATCTTGGTTATTTTATCCCGTTGCCCATTGCATGTGGCCTGGAGTATTTGCTGTTCGCTTTGAACTGTATGTGACCAAACTGACTGCATGGTAAGGTGTTCGCATTTTATGTGTTGAGTCTCAATAAAATAACGGAGGCTGCAAGAAAAAGAAAATAGCGTAAGTAAGAACTCAATGTCAGAAGATTTCCCAATCAGAACAAAGGGACAAAAGGTCAAACATCTCAATGTCTAAATAAAATTATTGCCAGAAGCATTAATACTGATTGAAAGCCTATGCTACAAGCTGGAATATGAAAGGGTATATTAGTTGATATAGGAACCAAAGAAATAGCAGAAGTCTGGCTCTCTCACTGTGAGACTGGAACCACTTATGTGTCCCTAGATCCAACAGCATAACTTTGAGCCTGTAGTCCATGCAAACAGTTTACAGGGCATGCCAGCAGCTCAGCAGGGAGTGTAACACTTCCCTAATACAGTCTGAGAACTCGCCTGGAATTCCTCCCCTTCACTCCCACTCAATTCAACTTTTATATCCTCACAATCTTTAGTTTTAACCAAGTGTTAGACTCACTCAATTTCCATACTCCACTCCATTGGAAGATGAACCTCAAGCCTGGAAGAACCCAGAACACAATGACCATCTGCATGCTAGAGAGGCTGAAAACAGGTAGTTAGTTCGTGAGGTTTGATGTCTCAGTTGTCCCAGCCTGGTACTGAAGGTCCAAAGAATTCCCAGAGAGTGGCTGATCGCCAGTCTTCCCTGGGAAGAACGTGGGTTGGATATCAGCAAAGAGTGGGAGGCACATCAATAGGATAGTCACGGTTCCCAGCAAGAAGTGGAGGCAGGCATATGTGAGCAGCCCTTCTCTCCCTCAGATTTCCTCATGAGTGGGCTACTGCTGGAAGTGGCTGCCCGGTGGTGAAGGGTCTTCCTGCACATTGGTTAACTCTGTCTGGAAATGCCCTCACATTCCTATGATAAGGCGTGACTTTTAGTTTGAGACTCACAGATTCAATCAAGGTGGAAAACAAGAGTCTTCGTCATGACAGCTCTCTCTCTCTCCCCTCCCTCCCTCTGTGTGTAGCATGTGTGTATGCATGTACATATTCCCCACTCGCCCATCTATGCTCACATACATATGAACATACAATGTGTTTTTTTCTAAAGTCGCCTTCTCTGGTTAAAAGAATTCACCTTCCACAGTCCAGTCCCTGGGGAGCTTCCCAGCCTGGGAAAACAGGCTCACATCAGAGACCAGAAACTGGCACTGGACAAGTGTCACCCAAACAAACACTCATGAAGCTAGCATATCTTTCCTGAAAGTCATTTGTTTACCCTCAAATGCCCTTTTCCCAGTTCTGTCTTTCCTCTACTAAAATGGTATATAGCTTCAAATTTTAGTCAGGTTTGAGTCACGATTTTCTGTGAACTCCAGCATATACTTGGATTTAAAAAGAAATTGTTTTCTTTAATCTTTGGATAGTTTAAGCATTTAAATTTATTATTATTATTATTAATTATTATTATAATAATAATATTACAGAGGTACATGTGTCACCACTCACCTATGGAAGTCAAAAGACAGATTTATAAAATCTGTTTTCTTCTTCTACCTAAACATGGATTCTGAGGATGAAACTTAGATTTTCAGGTTAACACTTTTACCTGTGAATCATCTCATTGACCTGGTTTTCCCTGCCTCCCCCTCCTTTCCCCTTCCTTTTCCCTTTTCTTTCCTCCCCTCCCATCCCCTCTTCCTCTTTCCTCTTTTCTTTGCCTCTCCTCTCTTCTTCCCCTCCCTTCTCTTCCCCTCCTTTCTCTTCCCTTCCCCTCCCTTCCCTTCCTGTTTTCTCTCCTCCTTTCCATGTCTTTTGGCTGTGACAGTAAAATCATCAGAAACCGGAGCTCTAGGCACACAAATGCTCTCTACACTGAGCCTACCCCAAGCCCATCTTTCTTGTTTCTTGCCAACAGTCTCTCACCAGTTTAGCTCACACTTCTCCAGATATTAAACCTAAGAGAGCAGAGGGAGTTTTTTTTTTTTCTTTCCTGACAAAGAAAATTCAAACTTTCAATGAAATAGAAACTCCTTTCTATTCCGATGCTCTCTGGCAGTGCTGCCCTCCCCCTTGGCACGGGAGCAAGAGAAGAGCGTGGCCTAATGAACGCTGGTGACATTTGGAGAGTCGGGGCTTTTAACACTGGACTTCAGAGACTCCAGAATCCACCTCTCTACAACAAAAGGGCTCCACGTGGAGCTTATTCTACTACAAGTCACACAGAGCGACTCCTGGTCGACAGGAGGCAGTGCTTGAAAATCACTGAAGGTGATTTCTTCCCGAAATAAGGAAGGCTAATTTGTGATAGGTGACAATGGCTGGAAGCTGTGCACGCTGGAGGAAAGAGCAGACTTCCCCACTGTCCCCGGACACAGCTGAGTTCTGTGCTTGGATGTGCATGTCTGAACCTTCTCCTGGATCTCAAAGGTGCTGCTAAGCAATTCGCTGCACAGTGAAGGTAGCTCACCTTCACAGATTCCCCACTTGCTGGCTGAAGTAAGTTCTGGAAATGAGTGCCTCTGGGCAGGCTTGATTTCTGATTTGCCATGCTTGACCTGAACCACCTGCAACACAATGGCAAATAATGAAGATGACTTGGGAGTGAGGAGGGGGCATTTGCCCTTGTCTCCTCCTCAGAGGCCTGAGAGAAGCAAAAGCTGCTGTGTGCTCTAGCAAGGCACGTGCTCCCGGGTTTCTTGGAAATGGGTGACAAAGCCTCTCAACCTTCTTTAACCCTGTGACAATCTGTTGGACGTTGGGCTGCATTTTTGGTTGTACTAGAGTAAGATGGTAGCCTAGAGTCTTTCCTGTAACATCAAGGGTGTTATCTCCATGAGTCGAGAAGGGAAGCCTCGGTGCTGGAGAGATGGCTAAGCAGTTAAGAGTACTTACTGTCTTCCTAGAGGTCCTGAGTTCAATTCCCAGCAACGACATGGTGGCTCACAACCATCTATAGTGAGATCTGGCGCCCTCTTCTGGCGTGCAGTGGAGGTAGACATACAGGCAGAACACTGTATACATAATAAATAAGTAAAATTTAAGATTAAAAAAAGAAGAGCAGCCTCATTCCCAAGCCAAAAACTGGTCGCTCCATCAGATGGTTGCAGAAATAAATTGTATAAATAAAGCAATTATCAATTGGTCATTATAATGAAAACTGATTATGCAAAAGAAAATACAGAGACCACCATTTCTAACTGAGGATTATTTCAAAGTTCAGTAGAGACCACTTGAACTGCTTAGCAGGCCATATATTGCAGTTAACAAAACTGATCACAAGTATGAAATGAGCAAAAGAATAATAGGATGAATTAATATTACATTTCAGAAGGGTGTGGTTAGAATAACATTTGAAAGAGACATATCAACTCCTCACAGATTGTTTTTCATAAATGACTTTAAAATATCCAGGTATTCTGTACAATGGTGAACTTCATTCACAAGCACAATAAAGACAATACAAACAATGTTAAGAGCAGTTAAGTGGCAAGAAATGATATAATACAGATAAAGAAAATGAGATTATGGCCTTGTCAGATTCGATCTCAGGTACCTTAGAGAGTTGGCACTCAGGCTGGTTATCCGGCTGAGGACGGGTAAAATTGCTATCAGGAGGCTGTTCCGCATGGAAACCAAAATGACATCAAGCCTCAATAATTCAATTATAGGGAAGGCTGAGGGTGATGGGTTTGTTTCCAGTACAACACAAGAAGAGCTCTGGTTGGTGTCTTAATTGCTGTTTTACGATAATAAAGAGGACAAAGGGAAAAGAAGAAGAAGAAGAAGAAGAAGAAGAAGAAGAAGAAGAAGAAGAAGAAGAAGAAGAAGAAGAAGAAGAAGAAGATCCAAAGTCTCTTTGTATTTGTTCCAAAACACAAAGCACTGAGAGATAGCATGGCAAAGTCCAGCATGAGCATTTGGTGGTGGCACAAAGAGAGCTTTGTTTGGGAAAACATCACAAGGGAAGCAGCTAAGGCTGGGATATTAACACTCGGTGGATTCAAAAGAAGAAAGGAAAAGAGGGGCAGAAAGGAGCATAGCCCAGATAGTGGCAAGGTAAGCCAGACGGAGGGATACTTTCCTTGTCCTAGGTCACCTGCAGGTTTGATGAGGAGAACAACCTCATCCTCTCATGCCGTAGCAAATCAGAAACACTTTCAGGGAGAGTGATGGGTTATGACAGTGAATTGTTGGCAGATGAAGCTAATGAACAGCCATTTCCTCTCCCGCAAAGAGGCAGAGTGCCGCCTGTGTGTGAGCAGGACAAGCCAAGGCTGCTGCATTGCCAATCTTAGGGACCGCCCCCCTCACCTCCATATCAGAAGACTCCAGAGAAGAAGTCAAACCTTGCAGCCATGCTTCTCCAAGCCACACCACCAGGAGCCAAAGCATCCTGTCCCAGGGAAATACAGCCAGACCAGTTGGATTTTCGATTGAATTTGACTTAATTGTTTAAATGGCAAACAGATTCCATCCTCCTACATCCCTTGGAACCCAGTGTGTTTAAGCTGAGTCTTTCATATGAAAACGGGCGTGAACGGGGCATTGGGGAAATTCACGCTGTGTGTCTGATTCTATGACAGACGGTTCTGCATGTTTGATGCCTGCTCTCAGGGTTATCCCTGGGTAGAGGCACTGGTTCTCCTTCAAATAAATGTTGCTTCTGATGGCAAAGAACTTGTTTGTCTATAGATTATCCCACCCCCGTACTGAGCTTCAAAACTTTGGATGGCAGCATTAATTATTTCCTTCATTGCTATGGCAACACCCGACAAAAACAAGGTAAGGAAGGAGGGCTTCCTGTAGCTCACAGTTTGAGGTTACAGTGGTACATCGTTGTAAAGGAGGCTGCGGGAACGTGATGTGGTTGGCATCCTCAATCAGAAAGCTGAGAGAGGGGAGTGCTGATGCTCAGCTCAGGACCCCAGTGTACGGGATAACACTGCCTGCAGTTAGGGTGGGTCTTCCCACGTCAACTGGCTTAATCTAGAAATTTCCTCACAGACATGCCCAGTGGCGTGTCTCTCAGGTAATTTTAGGTCTTACAAAGTTGACAGTCAGTATTAACCACCGCAATAAATGAATAATGGAAAAAATATCCCAATAAGGATAACAAAAGCCCATGAAAAAAATAAAACAAAAGTCAGGACACGAAACTCAGGAAAGTCTCTAAAAGTAACCCAGTCTTGGACTTGAGCATGGCAGGGTCGCCAAGGCATATGGCTGGGGCCATGAGTGGGTATGTGTGACTGTGTTTGTTGGGGACAACAAATTGATTCTCATACGATATCTCTGAACTTCCAAATATCATAGATTTTTAAATAAGAGGAATACAGGCTGTAATTCTGTAAGATCTCCCTCATCAAATCTTCAATACAGCCTGTTGAGAAAATAAAGCTGAGGTTTTTGTTTGTTGTGTGTGCTACTGATGTTTCTGCCACTGTGACAATATATCCAAGGCAAAGGGGTTCTAAAGGGGAGCCTGTAGAATAATCCTTCTGCACACAGCGCAAATTATGCTGTGACTGGTTTAATAAAGAAGCTGACTGGCCAATAACTGGACAGGATAAGGTTAGGCAGGAAAACCAGACCAAGGACACTGGGAAGAAGAAAGGCGGAGTCAAAGGAGACGCTATGAGACGCAGAGGAAGCAGGCTGAAAGGTAAAAGCCATAAGCCACATGCCACTGTGTAGATAAACAAAAATGGGCTATTTTAAGTTGTAAGATCTGGCTGGAGACAAGCCCAGGCTATCAACCGAGCACTTATAATTAATATGAAGTCTCTGTGCAATTATTTGGGAGCAGCTGCCGAGACACAGAGAAACTCCGCCTGCAGGGGAGGGTTTTGCTCCGGCTCATGGCTTCAGAGCTTTCAGCATCTGGCTGCTTTGGCTGCAGCTTTTGATCCACAGTGGAGCAGAAGGTCATGTTAGAAGTAAGCGACAGAGCAAAGTTGCATGCTTCACAGCAGCCAGGAAGTGGAGACATAGAAGAGCCAGGGCTAGACCTTGGGTCCTCCAGGGCTGCTGTTTCACAGGGTCACAAGCCCCTGGGTGTTCTCCCAGCTCCACGTCCTGCTAGGAAGAGCAGCTGGACCACCCACTGTTCTCACAAGAGCCAAATACTTTGTCTGTTTTGGCTGCTGCAGGAGGGTGGGACAATACTTAACCACCTTGCCCCTGGGATTCAAGGCAGCTTTGGAGGCAATCATTCTTAAACATCCCAACTTTCCACCCAGTACCTCTGTGACTGCTATCATATGGTGTAAGTGACATTTGCCTTGAGACATGGGTCACTTATTAACTAAGTCTGCTTTCTTCTTGAGGTACAAGGACTATCCTGTCCCTTGGAAATATTAAGAGTTAAGATGTCCGCAGTCTGTCAGGCCTAAGAGACTACCTAAGACTCCTTATATGTGCAGTCAATGTTATTAAGACTTCTTGCCTGAAAAAGATAGTTTCTCACTATATTTCTTTCAAAATTTCAATCCCCTCTCTCTCACACAATGATCTAAGAGTTGGAGACAATTACCTAGCAGTATTCTCTTTAACAGCATGGCTCTGTCTCTAGTTCATCTTGTTAGGCTTGATCTTCGGAAAAACTCCCCACTTGACAGAGCTTCCAACGAAGCAGGAGCTAGAGGCTTGGGGAGACTCTAATGAACGACCAAGTTGTTGGAGTATAGTCTCCTAGAATAAAAAGTAATGATATTGAGGGTTGGGGAGATGGCTCAGTTGATAAAGCACTTGCCTCGTAAGCATGAGGACCTGAGTTCAGATCCCCAGCACCCATGTAAAATGCCAGGCACAGCTGTGAACATCTGTAATCCTAAAACTAGGAAGGCAGAGACAAGATGACAGATGGAGCTTACTAGGCCGCCAACCTAGGTGAGTTGGTGAGCTGATGTGGGATTCCCCTCTGTATGCTATGGGTATGTTTTATTACCATTGGTTAATAAAGAAGCTGCTTTGGCCTATGGCAGGGCAGGATATAGCAAGATGGGAAATCTAAGCAGAGATAGAGGAGGAAAGAATGTGGAGTCAGGCAGATTCCATGTAGCCACCCAAGAAGCAAGAGGTAACAAACCATGAATTTGGTGGTAAAATATGAAATAATACAAATGCATTAACTTAAGATGTAAGAGCTAGCTAGGAATGTGCCTAAGTCATTGGCCAAAGCAGCTTCTTTATTAACCAGTGGTAATAAAACATACCCATAGCATACAGAGGGGAATCCCACATCATTGAGCCCCACGTTCAGGGAGACTTTGCTTCAAAGAATAAGCTGGAGAGCAACTAAAGAAGACACCTGATCTCAGCTACTGGCTTCCACGGGCTTGTACACATGTGTACCTGAGTGCGGGGAGGGGGGTGAGAGGAAGTGGGCGGAGACAGAGAGAGACAGCAAAAGTGAGAAATGATAATGCTGTCAGACATCTCACTCTGGCCTCCTCTTAGCTCTCTGGTTTTTGTAGTCTCCATAGATTTATTTGTTTGTTCGTTGAATTTCAAGACAGCATTTCTCTGCATAGCCCTAGCTGTCCTAGTACCAGCTCTGTAAACTCAGAGATCCACCTGCCTCAACATCCCAAGTGCTATATTAAAGATGTGTGCCACCACTGCCTGGCTCCATAGATGGATTTAAAGCAAACACAGAGTATAGTATAGTAAAGAAGACTGGCAGAATTTATTACAGAATACCATGAGATGTGCTCAAACACCATGGCTGGCAGTAACCAAAGGGGCCATTTCAGGGGGAAACACTGCTAAGTTGAGACTCCATATCAGCTTGAATACACAATGCCCAGGGAGACATTGGTGCTCACCTACATGCTGAGGTGGGCTTTGCACTACTTTCAAAAGTCTCTAGAAGAGACAGCTTTCTTACGTTCAAGTGACTGTCAAGTCCATTTGGATTTATACTGAGGGAGAGGACAGTGGTATGTCTTTGACATTAAACAGAAAGCTTCCTGTTAGACAGTCACGTCTCTTTTCGGGACCATAGAGACAGCACAGATTCTATTGTGGGTTTTCATTTTTTTTAAAGGTTTTATTTTTATGTATGTGAATATATTTTAGTTGTGTGTATACATTACTTAAGGTTTATATTGCTGTCATGAGACACCATGACCAAAAGCAACTTTGGCTCCACTTCACAAGCTATCACTGAAGGAATTCGGCACAGGGACTGAAGGCAGAGACCATGGAGGAGAGCCGCTTTCTAACTTGTTCCTCCTGACGTGCTCAACTTGCTTTCTTACACAGCTTAGACCAACTGCTCAGGGGTGGCGCTTCTCACAATGGGCTGGGCCCTTTCCCATCAATTAACCAAGAAAAATGCCCCTACAGACTTCCCTACAGCCCATCTGGATGGAAGAGTTTTCTCGGTTGTGTCTCCTCATTCAGAATGGCTCTATCGTGTGTCAAGCTGAGGTAAAAATAGCCAGCACTGACTTGCCAGTTCGACACACAAACACATTGCTATTAAACTATAACCTTTTCTCTATTGTTCATCCCCAAGATCTCATATCAGCACTGGAGTCACAATATAAAACTTCCCAGCTTCTAAACGTCTTTAAAAATCCAAACTTTTTAAAAGTACAGTCTCTTTAAAACATCCAACGTCTCTTTCAAAATTCAAACTTCTCTAGAATATCCAGAGTTTCTAAAATATTCATAGCCTTTCTAAAATACACATACTTTCTATAAAACTCCAAAGACTCTTTAAGAGTTCAAAGTCTCTTAACTCTGGGCTTCTGTAAAATAAAAAATAGGTTAAATACTTTCTTACTTCAAGAGAGAATAACTAGGGCACAGTCGCAACCAAATAAAAAAGAAACCCAAAGTTCAACAGTATAAAAAGTTCAGCTCTTGGCATCTGGGCCCCACTAAAAGCCTCTGGCAGAGGAATTTCTCTTGTTGTGCCACCCACAATGCATGTGGCTTGTCTCCTAGGTTCGGGGTGGCTCCACCCCACACTTGCTGTCCTTTACAGCTATCCTATGGTTTTGGTATCTCCAACATGTTCGGGTATCTGCTCACTTCACCTTAACAAATAGCCCCTCCTGGTCTCTCTTTAGGGTTTCTAGGCCTTCCCCATGGCACGAATCCGCAACTTCTCTCTGTAACCCCTTCAATCCTGAGGCTTGTGTAACAGCCGAGGCTGCACCTTCATCAGGGGCCTCTCCCGTCCTCCACTCTGCAGACCTCAGCTCTTCTCTTTGGTCCCTTCATGTCTTCAAACACCAAAAAAATTACTTGTGTGGCTCTTAAACTTTACCACGTTTGGCTGTCAGCATCACATGGACCCCTGGACCACAGCCTAGGCCTCCCCTGGACCAGCATACTGACCCCGAGGAAATACTCCTAAGAATACGTCCCCTCAGTTATGCTGCTCTCTTTTTATCCCCAAGAGTTCTGTGGTTTTAGCTAACCAGCATCAATTCAATCGTCTCACTAAAGCAAGCCTTCCCTTCAGCGATCTCTTTCTTCATTCCCACTGACTGTAGCTTCCCAGACACTATAGATTCTTAACCCAGCTGGCTCTGGTGGAGTCCTCACTTCCCTCGGAAAGCTCACCAGCCAGGCCTCCACCGTCTGGGTCAGTCTCAGTATTCTTATCTTCCAAGCTCTGAGCCTTTTCCAGGCCAGAGTTCAAATGCTATTACAACCCTACCCAAAGCACACGGTCAGGTCTGCCACAGCAAAGCTCCTGTTTCCATTGCTGTGATAAAACACTATGGCCAAAGTGAACCTGGGAAGGAAAGGGTTTATTTAACCTTATAGGGGCATCAAGGTAAGAACTCAGAGAAAGGAACCTGGAGAAACGTTATAAAGGAGTACTTTGTGCTCACTGGTTCCTTATGGCTTGCTCATCCTGAATTCTCAGAGCACCCAAGACCACAAGCCCAGGCGGCACTGCCCACAGTGGGATGGGTCCTCCCACATTAAGAGATGCTTAAGATAATGCCCTACAGATAACGCCATAGGCAAGTTTGGTGGAACATTTTTCTCAATTGAGGCCCCCTCTTCCAAAGTGACTCTATATCATGTCAAGTTGACACAAAAATAGCCAGCACAGGTGGTTATGGGCCACCCACTGTGAGTTCTGGGAACCAAACTCTGAAACAATTACAAATGCTCTTTACCTCTGAGCCATCTCTTTAGCCCCTCAAATTCCATTCTTTTAGCCAAAAAAATCATGTAACAAGGTGGAGACTGAAAGAATTAAAGATATAAAACAATGGTTTAGAAAATCTATGCAAAGAGCTCTGCTACACCAAGAGGAAACAGCCTCTCCACCCCTCCTAGCATCCCATAAGCTCGAGACGACCTCAGGTCCCATATGTAGACAGGGATGACCTCAGGCTTCTAGTTCTCCCATTTTTACCTCCCAAGTATAGAACAGTGTGCCATCATGGCTGCTTACATAGTGCTAAGGTTGTGTGGTGTTTTGAGTAAGAATGGCCCCCCACAGGCTCACAGATTTGAATGTGTGGTCACCAGGGAGTGGCACTATTGGGAGGTGTGGGCTTGTTGGAGTAGGTATGGCTTTGTTAGAATTGCATCATCAGGGTGAGTTTTGGTTTGCACAAACCAAGCCCAGCTCTCCCCCGACCACTCTCTCTCCCTTGCTGCCTGTGGATCAAGGCATACAACTCTCGGTTATCTCTCTAGGACCATGTCTGCCTGTTTGTTGTCATGCTACCTGCCATACTGATAATGGACTAAACCCCTGAAACTGTAAGCAAGCCCCAATTAAATGCTTTCATTTATAAGAGTTGTTCTGGTCACAGTGTTCTTCACAGCAATAGAGCAATGGACAAAGACAGAATGGAACCTTGTCAAGGCCAGTCAGATAGTCTACCAGCTAAGTTACATCCACAACCAGTAGCCTTCGCCTAGCGGGGCTCAATAAAGCTCGACTAAGACCAACTTTCTCACCTTTGTCTAATCTCTAGCTATTCTTCCACGTGGTATTTCAAATTCTGAGAGTAATTGCAATACCTCCCCCATTTAAAACTAGTGTGTTCCTCAGGGCGTATGAGTCTGATTATGAGGTAGGGGTCCATTCTTGATGACCTTAATGCCTACTGATTTCTAGCTAGAGGCCTAATAACATCAAGCAGATGCTCCTGGAATTCAACTGCAGCACCAGGGTTTGCACTGAGAGCTTTTACAGAAAGGATGGAGATGAACTCTACACGTCAAGGGAGGGATTGGGGAAGGAGAAGTCGTAGAAGCTCTTGTTGGTGAGATGGAGATGAAGCATGGTTGTGGGGTCTTGGAGGCAAGCTTAGATGACTGTGGTGCCCAATTCCAAGTACGTATTTCCTTTCACGTTTCGCTCCGGGTATAGTAGGAGAAACAGTGGTTGTCTACCGCATTGGCTGAGTTCATCCCCTGGCACAAACAACTGCATGACTGGAGAAGACAGAAGACCAAGCCAGGGGAAAGGGAAAGTAACAGCTTTATAAATTCAGGACTTTATCCACTCAGGACTGGAGGAGACAAAATCTGGAGCCTGCTACACAGATGCTGGTTTGGATATTTTATAGGCCCTGGTTCCACCCCTTTCCCATATTGGTTCTGTTTAAAAACACACCCCCGGGCCTTCCTGCTGTTTCTTCTTGCAGAGTCTTCCAGGAACAGGAGGCAGCCACCTCAGGGAGATTGCTAGAGAAAGCAATCCCATGTCTATCTATGTCCTTCTACCTCTATTTCAAGGGGATCTCAAACTCATAACAACCAAATGCTATTTTGAGACCAGCAGGCTGCAGTTGCTCATGTACAGCCTTGGTTTAAGCTAAGCCAACCACCAAAAGACACGATTTTAAGTCTATAAGAGCATGGAGAGACGACTCAGTTGTTAGGAGTGTGCATGGACTGTTCTTCCAGAGGACCCAAGCTTGGTTCCTAGCACTGATGTCAGGTGGCTTGCAACCACCTCTCACTCCAGATGCAGGAAATCCTATGTCCTCTTCTGGCCCCCAAGAACACTTGCATGCATCTGGACCCACATTCACATACATATACCCTCAAACAGACAAACACACATGCCTAGTCTTTTTAAATCAATCCATAAATAACTTTATCATCATTTTGCCTCAATTTATCTCCATTTCATTTGGCAACACACTATTAAAACAATAATAACTATGATAACAATGGTAATTATCATCTGTTAGGCACCTACGCTGTACTCGCCTTGGTGTGTAGTTTTTATAAGAACACCTTGGCAAGCAAAGAAACCTGCTCAGTGTGGCGTTTTCCCCACACTCGGCTTCTGACTGGACAGTCTGGACCAGGACCTCAGGCCTCCACTAACAGCTCTGGCTCTCTCATGCCTGCACTGGCAATGCCACGTTTCCCCAGGCAGTCAGGACCGAATGCCTCCTTACAGAAATTTCAATAGCTTCATCAACTCACATTCTAAAATTATTTGTATCCTTGGGTGGTTGGGTTATAATTCCTACCCAGCCTTGCCGAGCACCAGTTTGAAAGCTGCCTTAAGTCAGACTTGACACTCTCAGTAAGACACAACCTTCCCTTCTCCCCAAGTGGTCCTCACGGTAAGCTACACTCACTCAGTCTCATCAAAATGTCCTGTTCAGAGACTGGGGTATAGGCCAGTAGAGAGAGTGCCCCCATAACAGTCACAATGCCCTAGGTTTTATCTCCAGCTTCTCATGAACCAAGCATTGGGGTGCAGGCCTACAATCCTGGTACTTGGGAGGTAGAGGCAGGAGGGTGAGAGGTCCCAGGTCATCCCCAGCTACATAGTAAGTTAGAGATCAACATGTAGAATACATGAGTCCCTGTCTGGGGGGAAAGCAACCCTCATGTAGACAGCATGAGACACACCCACAGCTAACAGGCATTATCGAAACTGGCCTCTGCCACTGCTCTGTTTCTTAGACACATGGGGCTTCTCTTTAAAGGGTGTTGGGACTAAGACTTCTGGGAGAGATCTGAACAAAAATCAAGCTTTGTGAATTGGACGCAAACCCCAAATCGCTAGAGTAAAGCCGACACCCGAAAGTTAGCCCACCCAAGGCAATTTTCTGTTGCATTAGAAACAAGTCCGAATGATTATGTAACTGGAAATTGACTCTGCAAAATCACTATAATTGCAGCATCTGACAAGTACATGACACAGGGAACAGTGAACTCCCTTTAAATGAATACCTTGTACAGGGAAGATGGAGCTAGACGCACAGGACCAACTTGCAGTTTTTGCTGACGACTGCCCTTTGTCTGCCCGCTCTTAGCAGCACTTCATTTTAAAAGGCAGCAATGTTCTCTTTGTTTCCAGCCTGTTTGCTGCCTGGTACAATTACAGAGTAAATTAAGCTGAGAGCCACGGTGTGTATTATGCTGCTGGTTCTAGGGTAAGCCTTCCTTGGGCTTATAAGAAAACTCCTTTTTAGATCCATGTTTCACACCACTGGAGCTTTCCAAAACATTATCCTTTGGGGTTAAAATCTTTATTTCTTCCTTTGAAGCCAGATACATATATTATTCTTCCTTGGAACACAAGAAGAAGATTGCCTACAGCTGCCTCTGAGTTACTGGTGAATTAAATCAAAACGGCTATTTCCATTGTAAAATACTTCATTTTATAATCTCCGCAGAACTCTGTGGATGAAAAGTTACTGCAACAGAAACTCATCATACTCAAAGATATGTGAAAGACACATTACTCTATTCTGGTCATTTTTTCATGGTTAAAAAAAAAATAAACAGAAAACAATCGCAACTCATTAGGATAATAAACTAAATAATCAATCCAGTAAATCAGCTTATTGATATCTCTTTCCTAAGTGTCAGGTGTGCCAAACCTCTGGCATTCCCAGGGATGAGCCTTCACGGCTCTGGCAGAGGAGGTACCATTTTTCAGATGAAACTATTGAAGCACAAAGCGACACAAATTATAAAAAAACAACCAGATAATGTTAACACCCTTAGACAACACAAATTAGTATTATTAATTCAATGACATTTTCTCAGCATCTATTGAATACCATTGGGACTACAAAGGCCAGTCAGATAGATCTGATACCTATCTTTCAAGACCTCACAAGCACTTCAAGTGCAGAGGTCCAGAGACCTGTCAGCAGAAGAATGTTGATGCAGCCTAACTCTAGGCTTCGTTGTATGAAAGCCACAGTCTTACTACCCAAGGCCAGGAGGCAGGAGACCTTCTGTGATGAAGGGAAAAGGAATTAGAAATGGGAACCAAGTGTCTAAACACCCTATGATTTGTTAATTAGAAAGGCACAACTGCCCGAAGGCTGAGGCTAACCCAGGAAACATGATGCTAGTTTTAGAGCTAGAACTGATGAGAAGGGCAGCTACTCCAATTTTGTGCCCTTCGGCAGCGACGTCTGGGTATGTACAGGTGGATGGCTAGGTGTGCCACCCCTGGGAAGGAATGGAGAGAGAGAGAGAGAGAGAGAGAGAGAGAGAGAGAGAGAGAGAGAGAGAGAGAGAGAGAGATCAGAACAAAGCTTGTTCCCTGCATCCCAGCAAAAATCTATCTGTTTTCTCTTTTCTATACTGATTTCTAGGGTTATTAGAAGAAAGGATTCTGCTGAGAGAGAAGAGGACGGCATTTCCAGATCCATTGCTGTGGACTGGCTCATATGCAAAGTGTGTCCCACAGGCTCAATGGGTTGAAATACTTGGTCCCAACTGCTGGGGCTCTCAGAAGGTTGCGAACCTAGGAGGCAGAGCCTCCCTGAAGGAATGGAGCCATTGGGATGGGTCTGGAGGGTTTAGAGCTCAGCCTGCTGACTTCTTAGCCTCTTTCTGCTTCCCTTCCTTGTGTAAGTTGCTTCTTCTCAGGTTCTCTGTCACAGAAATGAGAAAAGAAAGAAACTGATAGGCTTACCTGATTTAAATCCTCCAAATCCCTGTGCCCACTACTTTACTCTGTCTATATTGAGCTGTGTCGAAAGCCAGCATAATTAGATTAGTGTACGGTCAACACAGGACTTTGGGGTATGACTAAAATTGATGCAAAGTGTCATACCAGACCGCTAGCCCAAGAATTAATTTCAATGTTGAGGATGCCAAGGGGATCATACAGTTGAAGAGGCCTGGGCATACACTTCATTAGCAAAGGACTTCAAATCGGAGATGGAGCTGTAAGATAAAACATTATCTATGGAAGACCTGGAAGAAAAAGACTGCTTTCTAAACAGAAAGACCTTCCCAATACATGAGCCACTGAATGCAGGATGGTCATTTATCTTGTTCAGAAGCAAGAATGGAAGCTAAGTAGGACACTCTTCTTTTTTTCCCCAGAAAAAAAAAAAAGAACCCACTGTGTGAATGGGAGCCCTTTAGGTCAGACACCCCGTCTGTCTGGTGAAAAAGATATTCTCAAATCCACATAAAGAATGCTCAAGACCATGGAGGCAATGAATCAAGACGGAAAGTGATCTTTAACTGAGTAAGCACAGATGTTGAAAGAAGCCATTTTCTTCAGGGAAAGTGGAACTATTGTTTCCTAATATTTTGCATTTTGGGAAGTAATGCCAGCTGTTTACTAATGAACACAGCATCCCAGTCACAAGCAGACACATGACAAGCAAGGACCACCTGTCCTGGGTTCTGAGAAATCTACTTCACAGCTGACCTGGGCCATTCAACCTTGCCTGGAGTTTAGAGGTTGGAGATCTTCAAGCAAGACTCATTTATTTCCTATCATTGACTTCTGTTCCTTGTACCTACAATGGTGCTACTAATAAGTAGAAACTTAATAAACATTTACTGAATGTATTTAGCGCATAAATGCAACTCTAGGAAGCATTATAGACCTTGCTAAAACTTAACAGATGACAAAGGTCGTAGTGGAACATTTGGGTGGAACAAATGGTCAGAGTAAAAAGGCTCACAGGACACATCGTATGTAAGGACCAGATAAGTAAGGCAAGATCCACACTCCATAAGAAGCCGTTTATGTATACCGTATATCTAGGGAAAGCTATAACGGTTCTCTTGATCATGCCCAATATGAGTTGATTGCTAGCAAGAGGCAGATCCCGAGGTTGGAGACAAGTGAGCAACACAACCTGCCCATCCCACCCACTGCTAAGCTAGTGGTGATCAACATATTAGATTGTATGCAAGGATATCATCTAGCTGACAGAGGTCTTGATGGAATATATTCAGCTGTAATACAAAAAATACGGAAACAAGTTGACAATTGGAGCTAAGTTCTGCCACGGACAGAGGTTGTGCGTGTGTGTGATGGAATTAGAGCTGTCCTTAGAGGACCGCTTTACAAAGTGCCATCCCTATTCCAACCTTTCATCTGAAAACCCACCTTGCCCGGTGGTAAGATGGAGTGAGCACTGCATTTGACACTGCATTGAGCAATGTTTGGGGGTTTGTGACATGCATCTCTGGGTATGCGTCACGGTTAGCATTACCAACTTAACGGTATTCAAAATCGCTTAGGGAAGAAAGCCTGTGAGAGATTTTCTGGACTTGGACATTTCTGTGAAGGATTGTCTGCATTAGTTAGTTAATGTGGGGAGACTGACGTGTGAGGAACCATTCCTGGGCTCGGGTCCTGTACTGAATGAAAAGGAGAAAGAGCACCGAGTGCTGCCAGCACTGCCCTGCTTCAGTTCCTGGGCAGCGGTCAGCTCCTGCTGCTGTGGTTGCCCCCACCATCATGGACTTCCGGTTGAACTGTAAGCTTCAAATAACCTTCCCTTCTTTATGGTGTCGCTAGGCATCTTGTCTCGGCAATGTGTAAAGTAGCCATTTGTCAGAGTTTGCTTGCTATGGCTATGCTAAAACAGAGACCAAAAGTAACTTGGGGAGAGAAAGCGTATTTGGCTTACACCTCCTGGTTATAACTGACCGCCGAGAGAAGTCAGGGCAGGAAGGCAAGCAGGAGCAGAGGCAGGAGCCATGCAGGAAAGCTGCTTACTGACTAGCTCTTGGATTTGAAGGCTTTGCCATCAGGGAGTGGCAGTTCTTGAGAAGAATTAGTGGGTGTGGTCTTGTTGGAGGGAGTCTATCAAAAGTCCAAGCCAGGCTCAGTTTCTCTTCTCCTGTTGCCTGATGATGTAGAACTTTCAGCCCCCTCTCCAGCACTATGTCTTCCTTATGAGGCTGTGCCCCCTACCATGATGATAATGGACTAAACTTCTGAACTGTAAGCCAGCCCCAGTGAAGAGCTTATTTTTATAAGAATTATCACGGTCATGGTGTCTCTCCGTAGCAATAGAACACTTAGTAAGACAGGGTACAAGGAATGAAAGGTTACAGCTTAAAGCTGATGTATTTGGATATGACGTTGACAAGGGTGGGCTTATAATGTGGACGTTGACGTGCTCTAGACTCCCTTAGGAGATAAGCTTCTGAACAGGATTTTCTAGATCAGGTTAGCCTTTAGATTAGGCTAGTTGAAGTAGGAAGACCCACCCTGAATGCAGGTGGCACCATCCCATAACATCATGTCCAGGCTGAGTAAAATGGAGAGAGCTTGGCACCAGCATCAATCATTCCCTGCTTCCTGCCTGTGGGCAGAATGTAATCAGGAGGCTCTCATTCCTGCTGCCATGCCTTCCTCGCTGTGATGGATCTTCCTTCAGACTGTGAGCTAGAACAAGCCTTTCCCTCCTCATATTGCTTTTGTGAGGTACTTTCTCCCAGCAACAGGGAAAGTAGTTGAAACAAAGTTTCTGTGAGGGTGTTTCCAGACCATTATATTCTGGGAGCTTGGTTACTAAAAACTTTAATCCCCCGATGGACCGAAACACGAGGATAGGCTATGGGTGGGAACTGTGCAAAGTCTCTAGGAGTGTGTCTCGGGGCAGAATACTTTCTCTTGCCGTCCTGCTCTGTTTCCTGTTCATTGTGGTGTGAGCTGTTCCACCTTGCCCTGCCCACCATGATGAACTGAAACCACGTAGTGCGAAGTAAATCTTTCTCCCTTTTTGTTGATGTCTCAGCAATGTAGAACATGACTAACACAGCCATCAACATACATGATGCCACGTATTCTGGAATCTCAGATATGCCAGCTGCTCAAATTGGACAATTTCTCAAATTCTTCACCTCTGCACATTTTAATTCATAATATTTGAGGATATTTTATGTTCTCTTTTGGCAGAGAGTATTTTCTATTTAGTATTATGAAGGGTGGGTAAGATAGTGTATGCAAATCCCCTGACCCATGATGGCTATTCAAGCCTTCTTGCTATTGTCATGAATTTGCTCCTTGAGATGACTGTTTGGGCTACAGGGGCTCTGTGCAAAGGTTTGAGAGAGGTCAATGCTGAGTCGGCACCTTAGCCAGGAGTCCTCGTTAGCAGCCAGGAAGAAAATACAGGTACAGACCAGGAATGACCCAGAGGCAGACAAGATATTTCATGTGTGTGTGTGTGTGCACACGTGTATTCACATATATGTGTATTGGTATGCGCTGGTGCTGGTGGAAGCCAGAAATGCCTCTCTTGTTCAATCTGCACTTTATTGCATTTTGTTTTTTAATACACAGTCCCTCACTGGCCTGGAACTCACCTGGTAGGTTAGGCTGCTTGACTGGCAAGCCTAGCTGTCTCTGTCTCCACCTCTGGGATTACACGCGCATGGTGACACACATGGTTTTTTCCCTGCATGCTGGCTAACAAACTCGGGTTCTCCTGCTTCTGTAGCAATCGGCTTTGGTTACTAAGTCATCCAGTCAAAACATTTCTGATTGGGGATTCCCCACTTTGACGTCTTCCCCCTTGAAGTAGCTAGGTACCATCTAGATGACTTTGCTTTCTTCTAGGCACCGGGAATTTTATGAATTGGATGAGAAGCTACACTTGAAGTATCCCAAGCTGCGTGTTCCGGTGAGAGCGTGGCTCTTGCTTTGACATCGGCCTCTGAGGCTGACACCCTAGTTGCTGAGAATCCTCTGCGTATTCTCCTTGGCTGAACACCCTTGCATCAATTTCCGTATTTCTAAAACCTAGCTGAAATTCTTCCTAATTCCATGTTTTCCTAGATGAATTAAATTACCCAGAGTCACTGTTAATAAAATTGGTAAATAGAATAAAGGTTGTCGGGCTAGGTGGGGCAGCTCAATCAGTAAACTGCTTTCTATGGAAGCATGAGAGCCTAAGTGTGACCTCCAGAGCCCACATCAAGATTTGGGCATAGTGGGGCACTCATACAGTTCCAGCACTGGGGAGACAGAGCCAGAAGGATACCTGGGGCTTGACTATCAGCCTGTTTAGTTTGACTGGTGAGCTCCAGACAAATAAGAGAATCTGTTTCAGATGGGGAGCCATTGAGGGAGACACACGCCATCAACCTCTGGCCTCTAAATGTAAGTTCACATATGTGCATGCAAACCCCCAAGTACACGGGCACACCCATATTAGCATGCATATCCACGCATGCGCGCGCGCGCGCGCACACACACACACACACACACACACACACACCATGTTTCTGTCATACTAACCACAGAACTGTGTTCTGCTCTTCATTTCTTGAGTTTAGAGATCTTATAACGTCTTCCTCTTCCTTAAGTTTGAAACGTGAACTATGCAAGCCACCTGAGGGTCACATCAGCTCTTTAAGGTTGTGCCAGGCCTGGAGGACCATCATCAGAAGCAGACCGAGCTGATGGGACATCTGAAAACGTTTGTCAGTGCGTCCATATTTTTAAGAGATGTGGGTGGATTATCTACTTGTCAGTATCAACCCAGGAGTCTTCCTTTAGTAATTAAGGACAGATGGATGAACCAAGTACGGGAAAGCAGTGATTTGTCTTCTGTGATTTACATCAGAAAGGAACTTCTGCAATTAAGCAAGTGCCAATGCTCACGTGTGGAGCCCTGCCCAAAGAGTTCTGACGTTCTTTTGAGAAACTTTTGAGCATTCTCTAATCATTAAACTTAAGGAATGATATATTGTTTTATATCTTAAATAGACTCATAACCGCCTGTTATGCAAAAGAATAGAACAGAGCAATCTGTGTATGCATGTGTGTGCACTTGTGTGCCCAGGTGCACATGCAAATGAAGCCCAGTGGTCAGTGTCTACTGTCTTCTCAATCTCTCTCCACCTTATTTTTCAAAACAATGCCTTTCAGTGAACCTGGAATTTGTCGTGTTGTCTGGACTGGCTGACCCACAGGCCTCAGGTGCTGGGGTCGCACGCACACACCACCACACAGGCACATACCACCACACCTGGCTTTTCTACATGGGTGCATCTAAAGCAAGATGTTCCTGCCTGCACAGCAAGTGCTTTCCTGCTGGAGCTATCTCCCCATACCCACACAGCACAATCTTGCAGTGAAACTGTTTTGAAGTCTACTAGGGAATGGGGTTTGAAGAGCTGTGTCTAATCAACACTGAAGAGAAACCGTATCTTTCCTGAATTTTTGAATTTATAAATGACATTTAAAGCAGTCCTTGGGAATAATATATAAAAATAGATAGTTTATCTTTTAATTGCACTTGAGAGATGTTATAAGTGAGGTCTACTTGAAAGAAGCAAACACTTTTACTGCTAGTTTAATTTATGCATTCAGACTTTTATTATGTATTGTAACACCATGCAAAAATATGAATAAATTTCTTTGTACTTTGTGGATGTATATGAGTAGCTCCATTCTAATGGTTTTTATATCTCTTTATTATTTCCCCCTCGACTTGTTAATAAAAAAATCACTGTGATTAATTGAGACTGGAAGTTGGAAGTGACCATGTGATTCTCTACATTCTGTCTTGGGGTTATGTTGTATAAATATTCATTATTTCATTATAGGCAGAGCAAGAACAATGGCAATCCTTTCATTGTGTGGTTTTGAACTCAAATTTTGTTTGATTTCAGATATTATCTTTTATTTTGCAAGGCTAGTTTTTCAGCAGGTGTTTATTTAAGATGACTTCATTGTGGGTGGCTTTTTCTTTTATATAATGTAAAATTAAGCTGCCAAAGCAATAGACTAACAATGTTTGACTTCAACAGTCTAACTATTGCAATTATGTATTTTAAATGGTTTTAAGGGTAGTTAATTCACATTTGACCAGAACAAATTTCAGGAATAAACATAAAACCAAGTCTGAAAGTCCTCTTGCCAGTCACTGCTGTGATTTAAGTCTTCCCTAAACACAAATAAATATATACCTGTGGATAAAGAAACACGGGGTCAATAGTCAGAGGGGAAATGGCATCATCGTAAGAGTAATACATAAGTATCATTTCCTTCTCAAATTAGTGTAGTAACTTTGATATTTTCCTATTTATTTTAAAGCATTTTTAAATAGGGCATTACTTACTTTTTGCTATGACAAAATATCTAACGCAAGCAGCTTAAAGAAGAAGGGGTTTATTTTGGCTTACAGTTTGAGTGGGGACAGTCCAACATGGTGGGGAAGGCATGGTGGCCAGAGTGTGAGGGGGGCTGGTCACATGACATCCACAGTCAGGAAGTAAAGAGAAGCAAATGCTGGTACTCAGCTCACTTTCTCCTGTCTCCTTAGCGCAGGGCTCCAGCCCACAGGTGGTGCTGCCCACACTCAGGGTGAACCTTTGGTCCTTCATCAAACCTTTCTGAAACCCCCCAAAGGCAGGAATAAAGGTGTGTTTTTCCATGGTGACTCATTCTATATGGAATCAAGTTTACAATGAAGATTGTTCATCATGAAGGCTCCCTTCTTATGTTCTTTGAGTCAAAATTACATAGTCATACAGTAGGTACCTTGGACCATGTTACAATGATATTTTTGCAACTTTAAGTCAGGGGGGAAATTCATAATCCTGTTCTCAACTACATGTATTCCCAGAGCTTGAAGTTCCCTTGACTAATCTAAACACTAGGCCGACTGAAATACGAAACCAGCCTGGTTATCCGTAAGGTAGTTGTCCTTTGCCTCTCCTCCCGAGAAACAGATTTGCTTTGGTCAGTGTGCAACCCTTGTGACCTCCATCATGGCGGGAGACTTCCTGAGCTTTGGCTAGGGGCGTCATCGAGAAACGATACAGCTTAAGTGATGTTCTCTACCTCAAAGGGGTAGGAGCACTGGTGGGTCTATTCAGCATCATTTGTCACGGTACGATAATTTTCCTGTCTCCAGGATGAACGTGAAGAGCGAGCCCACAGCTGCTGCTCATTTAGAGCGGCTGTGAGACCCGAGATGCCACTCTGAAGGGTGTTCCACAATCAGCGAGGAGTCAGAGAATCAGAGCCCGGCCCTTAAAATCAGTGTCACCGAAAGTTTCCAAACCAAGTGCACCTCCTCCTCACCAAGACAGAAACGACAAGCACGTGCTCTCCTGGCACCCAGACCAGGATTCTGGGCTTTGTCTGACAAGAGAGTGGAGAAGGAGCTGCTCTGGCATCTAGGAAGTCTGGGCCTGGAGCTGCTTATGTAGGCTGGTGATCGCCCTTTCTTGCCAAACAGCCTGGGGTTCTCTCTTCTTTTTTTCGTTTCTTAAATTGGAAAATGTATTTTAACATCTGTGAGCCATTTGTAGTCAACAACCAGCACCAGGTTTTCGTGTATCTTCTGTCATTGTTTAGCCCATGACAAACACACTGATTTACCATGACAAACTTCAAAAAATGCCTCTCCCTTTGGCAGTGACTTATGACAAGTTCCAGTAACAGAAAATTCTTCTTGACACCCTCAGTCTGAGTGAGAGAAACAAAGTTCTTCATTTTGCTCTCCTGTTTAAGGCCATTAAAACAGGAACTTGAAGATGCCTTCAACAGGTATAGCCATTGCCAGTCTAACATACACACGTATGTGTATGTGCATGTGTGTGTGCATGTGTGCATGTGTGTGTGTGTGTGTGTGTGTGTGTGTGTGTGTGTGAGAGAGAGAGAGAGAGAGAGAGAGAGAGAGAGAGAGAGAGAGAGAGAGAGAGAGAGAGAGATCAATTGTAGATGGTCATTCCTCGGTAGCTATTCACCTTGGCTTTAGAGATTGATGTTTTGCTGGGCAGCAAACTCCAGGGACCCTCTCCAGGTTACAAAGGCATACACCATGCCGAGCTTCTCTGTGTGGGCTCCGGGAATGGCACTAAAGCTCCTAAATTGGAAGTGCTTTACTGAAGAGCAGTCTCCCAGCCCTGAGAAGCCAGTTGCTGTTATCAGTATTCCAGTTAAGGTGTCTCAGGCATGTTTATATTTATCATAGAAAGCCATGAAATATGGTTCTTAAAAGTTTTACAAGCCAGGAGTTGCCTCTGTGTGCTGTGCATCTAGCCTACATTGTGGTGCTGGTCTGACTCTGAGCTAATTAAGTTGGGCAGAATGGCAGACACAAGACGCCTCTCAAGGCAGCAGGTTTCTTTTCTGCCTGACGTTGGATGCAACTTGTATCCCAAGTGCGTCATGATCCTTAATGTAGTTACGCGTAATTCGGTGTAGTTACAGAATTAAAGGTCATGGCAGAAAAGGAAACGGAAAATGAAAATAGATATCAGAGAATTTCATGACATGTAAATAATGATAGCTGAAGTTAAATCACCAAAGGCAAGAAAAGAAATGTGAGCTGGTAGGGAGGTGGGTAAGGAAAGACCAAACATTACGGGTGATGAGTCTTGCTATACAAGGTCTTGAAAGATGAACCCAAGACACGAGAACAGCAAAAGGTGAGATAGAACACTTCATTCACTGATGGAAGATGGCCAAAATAACTCAACGGGAAAACTTAGACCAAGAAGAAAGATCCATCCACCCGGGGCGTGATGGTAGGGCAGACGAATCCGAGAATACAGGCTCGAGATAGATGAAGCAGATGTTGTATGCCTTCCCTAGGGTGAGAACTCAAGGGTAATATGAGCAAACCAGAAAACCAAGGCGCAAGCTCTCTGCCCAGGTGGCTTGTGCCTTCAGGGGGCTCCCTTCTTTGCCCACGGACAGCTCTTTTCTTACTTCCTCTTTTCCTGTGTTGTTTTCAGCGTCTCTAAACTGGATCCATGTGTTTGATTTCCTTCACCTTCACTTGTTTCACATTGGTTTCAGGTGGAAAGGGGCGAAGCTGGAACAGGAAATAGGAGTCCCACAAACCGGCAAAGAGCACAAGGGACAGACAGTCCCCTTTGAAGTGGCCCATGACGATGGGACACTTAGGTTTGCTGTCTCAAGATTTGCCTAGTCTTGAGAGCAATGCGATTGACATCTGGCTGTGGTCTTCCTATTCACCTTCACTGCACACAACAGTCAGACAGGTCATGTTAATTACTCAACACCGATGACAATAATGCTCGCATGAAGCCCAGTGTGCATGAGTTAAACACAAACCTCCTCTTCCTCTATGTGTGTGCATACAGACATGTATCAATGCATATATACGCATCCCCATAGACTCACATACATAGAATTACACCCGACACCTTCTTGTTGTTTCTCACCGTCTGGAACAGCCAATCTCCTTGTAAAGAATCCTAGCCAAGAAGTCCTAACTTGAAAGCACTTCACTAATAATGCCAAATGTTCATGCTTAAGGGAGGGAGCAGACTCTCCAGAAACAAATCTTCCTACAGCATGGAGCAGCCAAAATGGTACCTTTCACATCATTATAGTACCAGAAGCAAGAGAGAGCTCAATTCTTCCATCTTGAGAAAAATGACTGAGTGTCTCTCTTTGTATGGTTTTGAAGGGTCCTTTGCAGCCAGAGCTACCTTAATCGTGGCAAGGAACCATCATCCATGCAGTGCTATAATGTCAAACGGGCATGACGAGTGTTGAACGAGTGTTGAAAGACTGGGTTCCCCTGGGCTCCTAGAGCCGGGAAAGTGAAATTCCCTTGACATACCACAGACATCTATTGTATCTCTGCAGTTTCTGGAAGAAGTAAGAACAAGATTAGGGTGGACTCATAGGAAGTCGTTCGGAGTCTTCTATCTGAACTCTAATAAGATGTGTGAGAAGCCTGTGGACCAGACTTTTATTGCATTAAAATTACCCATCAAGAATGACTCTGCCCATCTCTGGCTTAATGGTTTATTTCCAGTGTCTCTGTTTCAGCACACGGGAGATGACAGGTGGCATGATGCTCACTCTTGGTGTGTGGCCATTTCTGTTGGTAAGAATTGCATCCTGGCACCGGGATTGCAGCTCGGTTAGTGGAGTGCTTTCATAGCATGCGTAAAGCTCCAGATAAAGCCTCCACAGTGAGCAAACTGGTTGTGGTACACACCAGAAATCCTAAGACCCAGAAGGCAGAGGCAGGGGATCAGAAGTGTGCATTCATTCCTGGCTACACGAGTTTTAGACCAGCTTGAGAAACATGAGACTGCTTAAAAACACAGGCTAGGGATTATATTCTTTTTATAAAATATGTTCTACGATTTGTTAATGTATATGTGTATGCCCGCATGTGTCCAGCTGCTGGCAGAGGCCAGAAGAGGATGTCAGATCTGGAGCTGGAGGGGACAGGTTGTGAGCTACACAATGTAGCTGGGAACAGAACCTGTCTTTACCCCTGAGCCATCTCTCTCTTCCCATATACTGTCCCATAGACTGTCGATTCCATCAGGAGGTCATGAGGCAAATTTGATTCTGACCTATCCCAGGATTAGGTTAGCTTTGCTTTGCTTCTGGCTAAACAGAAATCTCAGTTTGTTGCCAGGCTTCACAGAGGTCAAAGCTAAAATCCTGCTCCTGGCAGCTGGATACTGACCAGGCATGAGTTCCCTGGAGCACCACAAGCTGGTTTGTGGGGCCTGGGAGCCGCAGAGGGAACGAGGACACCTCTTTTCACCTCAAGTTGTCGGCACCCAGTCGTGCAGGAATGCTGAGTAGGCCGCTCAGCTGCAGCTTCCTCTTGAGGGGCAGAGATTTGGAGGTCAGGCTGCCCTAGCCCAGGTGGGTATCCCTGCTGTGGGTGAAGAGCCGATGCCTTGGGATGACTTCTCCCTCTCACCCTTTCAAGTTCTCTCATTCCTAACTCAACAGGATGTCAGCCCTGCCTCCATCTCCGACTTCCGACCACTTTAAGGTTTTCATTCCTGTCACATGTAACAATAAAACTTGAGAAGATCTTTGTGGTACAAAACCAGAAGTTCCCAACATAGGAAACAGGCTTCATTCAATATTGTGTTTCACACAGTGCGACTTGGCAAGGGACTCTCTGCTGCCAAGGGCAAAGCAAGACTGAGGATATGGCTTGGTTGGCAGAGTGCTTGCGGGCATGCACAAGGCTTCAAGGGTTCGGTTCCCAGAGCTGCACAAACAGGGTGGGGTGGCAGAAACCTGCAATCCTACCTCAAGGTTGTCTTCTGCTGCATAGACAATCCAAAGCCTGCTTGGGTTATGTGAAACCTTGTCTCAGTAAATAAATAGAAGGAATCAAAGAAGGAGAGAGACCAAAAATTCCCCACTTATGGGAAATGGGAAAAAGTGAAACTCAAGTTGAAAAAAAAAAGTTTCAAAAAAATTCAGAAGAAGGACAAGAGATGGAATCTTCTCATCAAGAAGTACAAAAATAGCACACGGGACAAAGGGTCATGAGCACGACATTTGATTTATTTTAGGCCAGTTAAGATTTTTCTTTGCAAATTTCACAGTGTGTGTGTTTATGTGTGTGTGCGCATGTATGTCTGTGTGTTTATGTGTGTATATTTGTGTGTCTTTGTATGTGTTTATGTGTATGTGATTATGTGTGTATTTGTGTGTGTGTTTACGTGTGTGTTTATGTGTGTGTTTATGTGTGTATATTTGTGTGTCTTTGTATGTGTTTATGTGTATGTGATTATGTGTGTATTTGTGTGTGTGTTTACGTGTGTGTTTATGTGTGTGTTTACATGTGTGTATTACTTTGGGAATGTCACGAAAGCACTCAGCTACACATTTTATACATAGCTTCTTAGTTAGCCTTTTACTTTCTATAGATAGAATTCAAAACCTGTCAAAAACGGCAAGCAAGACTTGAAGAACTTAAAAGCTAATCCACTGTTATTACTATTGTACATGCGCATGGCATGTGTGTCAGGGGACAGGGAGCTGTCAGAGGACAACTGTGTGGAGCTGCTTCTCCCCTCTCAGCTCTGTGCAGGTTCTGGGGGTTGAAACACCAGGCTTGAGCAGGAAGCGCCTTTACTCACTGAGCCATATTGCTGGCTCTTGAGTAACTTTTGCATGTATTTTTTTTTCTTTTTTGGAGTTTTTTGAGACAGGGTTTCTCTGTAGCTTTGGGGCCTGTTCTGGAACTCGTTCTGTAGACCAGGTTGGCCTCAAACTCACAGTGATCCACCTGCCTCTGCCTCCTGAGTGCTGGGATTAAAGGCGTGCACCACCACCACCCGGCACATGTTTTTTTTTTTTTTTTTTCAAGAGTATTACTTACCAAATTTCTTCCACCCCCAATTGCCTTGGTCATTTTCCCAACCACTTCTATCTTTTGCCAGTGGATCTTTTGGAAGTGAAATGCAGATGTATCACGTTGACCCTAAATACACAAGAGTGTGCGTTCTTAGCTGAATGTTGTGGTGCATGGCTGGAATCCTAGAACCCATGAGCTCTTAGCCATATAATTCACACTACCAATTCACAATCCATCATGAAATAAAAATTAGTGCAATCATTTCCTTTCAGAGGATTTTTCCTTTTTTGTGTAAATTGTAAGGCTTCATCTCAGTTGGATTGAGAATCACCTAGGAGATTAAGAAAGCATCCTCCCTGGTCTATTTGTAAGGATACTTACAGAGAGGAAGACCCGCCCTGAATGTGGGTAGGACTTTCCCAAAGGCTAGGGTTCTGATGAGGAAAGTGGTGAAAGCCAGCAGCGCTCTCTCTGCTCACTGGCCGTCAGGGCAAGAGGTACTCTACTCTGCTTGCTTCGCCACCATGACACCCTGAACCTTCTGAGTCCATGACCCAAAATGGAGCATTCCTTCCTCCTTCCTGTCTGCTGAAAGGTCCGAGTGATACAAAGGTCCAGCCTGGGCGGTAACTCCTGTAGGTTTGTCCATTTAACCTTTCCTTTCACCTAAGACCGACCCTCAGTTTCCCTCTGCCTTTTATTTGTTTTGGTTTGGTTTTAATTTTCCAGTGATTTTACTATTTTTAGAACTCCTAGACTTGTTGCTTTGTATGACACCCCTCATGGTATGTCAGTGGGTGTCTGTCTGAAGGTCACTCCTGGGCAAATAATTTTTCAGCAAAACCTCAGAAGGGATATTGCACCTGCCCATTGGGTTGTGCAGGGGGCGCTTGGAGAGTGTTGTCCCGTTTTTGGTGATGCTGAGTTAAGATTATTTGAATGCTGTGTTGAGAAACAGGTTTCACCTCACTATGAAATGTTTGTTGAGGGTTCTTCACAAAATAATACAGGTTTTGTAGGCACAGCTGAGGGAATCGATGCTTCAGAAGGAAGCTTGTCATAGAGTTAGGCCTTTCAGTCCTTTTAAGAGTTAACTCTAACATCAGCCCTTACCTAAGGCAAGCCAGAAGATCAGGCAAATAGCTAGATCAAGCCAGGCTGGTGGTGGCCAAGTTCCTCTGACATTGCTTTCAATCTTGTGTCATGGCCTCTGTTCGGTGATAAAGAACATGTCTGGTTTTTGTCCAGGGCTCTCGGTAGGAGTTTCTGAGCCCCTGGGATTTTCAAGGTGCCAGGGAGTGTCTTTGCTGTCCTAATTCCCTTACATCCTGCTTATGTTTCTCCTCAGAAGACGGCCCAGGGTCCAGGCAGGTCATCAGAAAGGTGAATCCTGGGATGCCAGGACTGGGCCTGTGAAGCAGACAGACCTTAAGAGACAGAAGCAGGGCTTGCGTTTCTGGGCATCGACTGCATTGCGATTTTAGGTGTTGTGCATGTAGTCCCAAGATTTCATGTTGATGTAAAGAAGCCCAGTGAAAACTCTACATGTAGAAACTCAGGAAAGCTTCCTGGCTGATGAACACATCTATAGGCCAGGAGGACGCATGCATCATAACAAGGCATGCGAGGGGAAGAGCGTCAGTGAGGGGAGACCTATTGACCTTGGTCTTGGGGCGCCCAGCCCATCAAGGAGGGGACAGTGTTGAGTAGGAGCTAGTGGCATAGCTTGTTAGCAGTGTGGTAGATTGGAGCTCAGTCAGACCTAGATCCAGGGGTGGGCTAAACCTGAAAAACACCATGACCCACATCCTTCAACCATGCCCCACCATCCTGAGGGCTCTAATCTCCACATAGAGTCCCACCAGCTAAAGACAAAGCACTCAACACACTCCCCTGAGGGGATCAGTTTCAATCCCCACCTGACACAGTAGGAAGACTCAGAAGCCCCACACCCTCTAGACCGTACCTTGTGTCTCTCTGCCTATGGCTTGCTCTGCCTGTGTCCTTTACAGGAAAGCTACAGTCACACATGTTTTGTTTCCCTGCATCTGTGAGCTGTTCTAGTGAGTTATCAAGTCTGAGGGGTCACGGGAACCCCCTGGTTGGAGAGATTGATTATGGTTGGTTCCTGAAACAAGGGCATTCTGAGTTCTGAGGCCATCCGTGTGTGGGTCTGCATTTAACTAGACATCGCTAATGGAAGAACTAAACTGCGGAGCCGCAGTTGGCATCAGAGCAGGCATTTCCCATAGTTTGTGTTCACATCTGAACTTGCTAAAGCTTTAGCTATAGGGCCAGGGTTACAGCTCAGTGGACAAGCATTTGTCTGATGCATGCAAGTCTCTGGGCTGATTCCTAGCATCACAAATGGAGAAAATAAAGAGAATATTTTAGTTATGAATAATGTACATATATATGTACAGACATTGATTCATTTGCATGCATGTATACATGTAAATATGGACCAGGCATAGAACCCATCAGGGAAACTGACTCCAAAAGACTGATGTTCATATTAATCAGTAGTTTCATTTCTAATCCTTTAGACAAAAGATCCAAAGCCATGTTAGAAAATTCTCCTCTTCCACGTCAACACTTGGATGACTAAAGCAAAGAAAACCAGCCCACAAACCACAATCCCAGAGAACCTAGACAACAATGAGGACCCCAAGAGAGACATACATAGATGTAACCTACATGGGAAATAGAAAAAGACAAGATCTCCTGAGTAAATTGGGAGCATGAGTTCTTGGGAAAGGGTTGAAGGGGAGGGGAGAGGCAGGGAGGGGAGCAGAGAAAAAAATGTAGAGATCAATAAAAATAAAAATGAACCACTTTAATGACTTATCAAACTCACTTGAGAAGTCCCTTGAGGTATTCGATAGAAAGATTTGCTCTACCATAGGTCCCGTTGTTAGGCTGTAGTAACAGATGACAGGTAAAACTTTGTGTCCCACTAAATGGGAAAGCTTGCCCCTTTAGAAAGGAAGTAGACCCTTCCGCACGCACGTATTCTTTCCCCCTTTAGGGAAAATAAGAGCGTGTATGTCAACAGGGTTTCCACAGAAAAAGAGTTGGGGCATGAAACTCGTTTCTACATCTTTGAGAATGATGGCACAACTGTCCCATGAAGACTTAAAATTAAAAATCATGATGAGGGGTTAGGGTAGTGACCCAGTCTGTGCCAAGCAAGTCTGAAGGCCTGTGTTGCCTGTGTTGTACCCCAGAACCTACAAGGAAATGCCAAGTATGCTCACAAACCCAGCACTGGGGAGACAGACAGGAGGACCCTCTGTGCCTGCTCATAGCTGGCATTGCAAGTTCCTGAAGCCATACCTGTTTGTTTATTTCCCCAATGTCAGTGCTAGACATAGACCGTGTAGAAGGCATGCTATCCACTGAGCCATCTCCCTAAGCCCTGTTTTTATTTTGAGACAGGGTCTCATGAAGTTGCCCTTGAACTCACTCTTTAGCCACATAGGCCTTGAATTTTTAAACATCATGCCGAAGTTTCCCTTGCAGCTGGGATTGCAGACCTGTGCCTTCAGGCCCTGTTTTGATTTCCTCACCTAAGGTCAGGGAGTTGATTTCTTCAATCACTTTGTTCTTTTGTGTATTTTAGACAAATACGTAATGAGGACCTACTATGTGCCAGGTGCCAAAAAGAACTGGGAACTCACAACTTTGTCTTTCTGAACGTTAAGATCCTTCATATTTCATCTTTCCTACTGATTCCATCAGATTTTAATTAATGTAGCCATAGAATATTTTCAAACTGAATTAATCTTGGGGAGGTATTAAATAAAATATGTAGCAGGGACAGAGCTGGGCAGTGGTGGCTCACGCCTTTAATCCTAGCACTCGTGGGCAGAGACAGGCGGATCCTTGTGAGTTGGAGGCCAACGTGGTCTACAAGAGCTAGTCCAGGACAGGCTCCCAAGCTACAGAGAAACCCTCTCTCGAAAAAACAAACAAACAAACAAACAAAAAGAAAGATCTGCTCTCTCTCTCTCTCTCTCTCTCTGTGTGTGTGTCTGTGTGTGTGTGTGTGTGTGTGTGTGCGTGTGTGTGTGTATGTGTGTTTTCATCTGAGGCAAAGATTCTGATGTCCTAACTGTCCCGAGTAGACCTCTGTCACCTGATATGCTGGCCACTGACCACTGTACTTAATTAGACTCCAGCGAACTTTATTTCAGTATCAGCCCGTCTGCTATGCAGGCCTGAGTTCCTTCCAGACTTCATATGGGAAATGTCAGGCGTCCTGTCAACATCCCTAACATTTAAATTCTTGGGATGCCGGAGACTGGCCAAGTGAACAGACAGGGCCGACTGTATACACATCCCTCTCTGCCCTGCTGGCAAGGGCGCTCCTCAGCAATGATTCATGGTAAAGTGGGCCAGCAAAGAGGATTTCAGTAGGAGCCATTCCCCCTACAGAGCTTAGTGGACATACTTAGAACTGAAAGAAGCGAAGTGGAAACTTATCTGATTGTTCAGCAGTTATCAGCCTGAGAAAGACATTCTTAAGTCCCAGACACATGGACTGAGCTGGAATTCTTGCCTTTGGAGATGATGGGAAATTTAGATGATGGGAAATTTTCAGCTTATCAGCAAGCTGAATCCAAATCTGTTAAGACAATCAAGGCCGTCTTTGTGGCTGTGCTTTTGGATGCCCCCATGAGGCCTTGTATAGAATTTGGGCAGCTCTGCATGACTGGCTTGGAATGCATTGCGTGTGCGCGTGCATGTGTGTGTGTGTGTGTGTGTGTGTGTGTGTGTGTGTGTGTGTGTGTAGGCCTAAGCCTACTTTAGGTGTCTTTTCTCAGGTGCTGCCCGCCTGACATTTGAGACACGCTTTCTTATTGGTTGGGGTCTACTTGTCTCCACACAGCACTAGCTTTACACACGTGTGCCACTACACCCAGCTTTTTTATTTTTTATTTTTCTCATAGGTTCTGGGGGATGGGACTTGGGAATTTATACTGGTGAGACAAGCAGTGTACTGGCTGACCCATGTCCCAGCCCTGAGACTGTGTCTCTACAGAAGTCTGTCCTTCCATGCCATTGAGGCAGACAGGGAATGGGCTCTCTTCCACATCAAGTGGCCCTTCCTGTGCAACACTGTGCTGGAGCGTGTGAGTGTCTTGTGATTCGGCGTGCTCAGATGCTCCTTAGTTGATGCACAAGAAATGTTTGATATGTTTTACTACACCCTGAAGATTCATCTTATGTCTGGCCAGCGGGCTGGGATGAATGCTTTGAAATGATTAGCAGGCCTTAGTGTCCATTTCAGAGAGCTAAAATTAAGTTTGGCGGCAGATTACCAGGGCTGGTGGATTTGTCTTGTTGACCTGGTGCTGCAGAGAGAATATAGACAGGCAGGAGACAGGTGAAGCTGGTCTTGCAGGATGATGCCCTTTCAGAACTGACAGCAGAGATGTCCAGCCCAGGTTACGAGGCTTCGGAAGGGGACGGTGGCAGCCTGAACGTTTGATATTATGGAAAGACTGGGAGTGGGAGGGAGCTGCTTTCTCAAGAGAATGGGACCTGAGATTGCTGAAGAGATACTGTATTTGTCACAGCGAGAATAATCAGTATGTTGGCATTTGGGCTCCAGTGACAGGGATGAAAATGAGATTCTGCGGAAGACATATCAGAGTCAATAGTCAGGGCTTGACTTCAACGACAAAGATGAAACAGCCAAATTGAGACAATTTCCCGAAGAAAGTGAGCTCGCCAATAATTGCCTCCCATAGAATGTATGCCTGTGGGGGTAGAAGGCTGTGATCTGCCTTCATTGTCTTTACTTGGAGTTGCAGGAGCCTCCTGGGGAGAGCAGCAGGGATAATTGGATAGATTACTGCCCTGCAGGAGTTGGAGTTGGGACTTGAGGATCTGTATGAGGTTCTTGGGACTGCTGGACCCTGCACGGGTACCTGCTTTTTCTTTTGTAGCTTCTTTTACAGAAGGTCACAGTGTGGCCTTCACACCTCATTCCAGGACGAGCAAGACCAAACCACTATGAGAGATGGAGTTTGTAAGGTTTGCCCTTTGCGACACATTTTAAGTACGCGCTATTAAATAAAAATTAGGGTGGGCGTGGTGGCTTTCATTGAGTCCAGCCTGCCTGTGGCATCTGGGTGTCTATTTATAGCAGACTCCACACTGGATTGGCTCTAGAGAAACTGGGTCTTGGTATTTACATGTTGGCCTGAGAATACCCAGCTCACCAGGGAACTGGTAATCAATAAATCATGATAACACCAGTAATTCTTCCATTTCTTAGTCGAGTTCACAGGCCAACTCCAAAAATACCATTTAATCATCTACATAAAGCTTCTAAGGCAGGCAATGTGTGACTGTGAGTTTCACCATTTTGTGGTATTCCAGAATCACCTGGGAAGAGAAGAGTCTGGGGAGAAATTGTCTCCAACAGGTTGGCCTGTGGGCGTGTCTGTGGGTGATTACGTTAATTGTGGTAATTGAGGCTGAAAGACCCATCCACTGTGGGTGGCACCACTCCCTGGGCAGTACTGTGGAGAAAGTGAACTGAACAGTAACATGTGGGCATTAATGGTCTGTTCTCTGCTCTTGACTGTGGACGTAATACAGCTAGCTGCTTCAAGGGCCTGCCACCTGACTTCCCGTCAATGATGGACTGCCACCTGGAACTTGAACCAAGAAAACCCTTCCACTCCTGAGTCGCATTTGTCAGAGGATTTTAATCACAGCCACGGGAGCTGAGATTGAAGCAGGAGTAGGAGCCCACTCTCTGTTATCTGGGTGGAAAACAAAGGTTGAGTAAATTAATTGCCCAAGGCCAAATATGAAGGACAATCTGATTCCTTTCACTATGAGAATTGGAGTTTTCTTAGATTTGGTCTTATTTCCTATATGAATAATGTACAAAGAAGCAGAAGTTGAGAGACAAACCACCTGCTCAGTCTCAATATCATGGCCATACTAAAAAGCACCAGGTGAGAATAGAACCTCCTTCAAGGTCCAGAAACCCACCAGAAAGGAAAATAAACCCCTAACCCAAAGCATTCCCTGGAGCCGCTGCCCCCACCCCACCCCAAAGCACAAGCTCTCTGTGATACTGAGATCTGCAGGGACCCTGGCTCCTGTGTGATGTCACACAGATGCACGCTCAGAGCACACATGGCTTCCTACTTTAAAGTTGTCTGTGTGCCCATACAGAGCCAGTGGAAATCACATGCAGCCCCTCAGGATCGCATCTCCTCGGCTACCTTTAACGTCATTTGAGAGTGGATTTTAAAGAGCTGGCTGCAGGACATTGTGTGGAGCTCTGAGGAGAGGCACAAGCCTGTCATCACCAGACAGCCACGGGGATACAGGATTTGGAGTGAGAAGACATGGCAAGCTGCCAGTGCCCAGAAGAACAAAGGATGCTGTAGTTTAGGGCAGAGAACCCTGGGGCCATGTTAATGGTTAATAGAGAGGCCACTATGCCAGTGGGCTATCATCCAAATAAGATTCGATTTAGCGTGGAGGCAGTAAGTAAATGCTACACTCATTTCTAAGAATGAGCTTTCATATACATATATTCTGAGATAAGATGGGTATCCCAAAACCTTTTTGGAAAACAGTGCCCATGATCGCAAACAAAATGCTATTTCCATCATTTTAGGCTCATTTTCAGACATTGTTTAGAAGTCTCATTGGAATATCTTTCATTTATCTTCCTAGATCCCTATAAAGAGGCACCCTGATTCAACTCAGAATCTTAGCATCAACATTAACCGATATTGACCCTAATAATCTTTAAGGTAATAATGAACTTACTTTTATAGGAAAACAGTCTTAATAAAAACAAAACTCTTGGGCCAAGGAGGTTGGTGTTTCTTATTCTTATTAGAAAACTATGCAGAGAACACACAGATCCCCCAAAGATTAAAATTTGTTTTCCAAAGAAAGCCTTAAATTCCATCGTTTTTTGGCTTTTACTTCCTGTTCTTCTTTTGCTATTTATTTTGGCTACCTAGGGAAGTTAGAGCTTGCATGGCCCAAGTTGTCAGTGGACAGGGAGTCAGCTTAGTTGAAAAAGTGCTTGAGTTGAAGTTTAGAAACTTTGTAGAAAGACTGGGCGTGGTGATATGTGCCTGGACTCCTAACACTGCAGAGGAGAGACAGGCAGATCCCAATGGTTCACTGGCTAGACAGGCTAGCTTATTTGATGAGCTGCAAGGACCAGTGAAATCCCAAGAACTACTTGGTCACAGGACACCAAGAGAGCATCTTGTTGTCAGGGCGTAGCCTCTCTCCCAGGCACTGTGGCAGCCTTCTGTTGGCTGTAACAGGATTCTTCTTTTTCTTATCTGCAAAAAGCAATGGAACAGAGGAAAGATTTATTTTGTTCCCCGGATCAGTGCATTGTGGCAGGACCCGGTGGAGTCCCTGATGCTGGGGCTTGAGACGGTAGCTCTGAACTCCGTGACAGATCAGGAAGCGAAGCTCTTGGGCCAGGTCTAGTGGGCTTTGAGCTAAGCTCTGCACCCTCAGGGTTCCACAGCTTGTGCTCTGTGCTTTGAACATGAAAGATCTTCTTCAGCCTCCTGTGCTTGAACACTTGGTCTAATGACTGTTGGTGATCTTTCCAAAAAAAAAAAAAAAAAAAAAAGGCTGCGGAACCTTCTAGAAAGCAGAGTCTCACTGGAGGAAGGTGGGCCTTGAGGTATATAGCCTTGCAGCTCAAGCAAGACTTGTGAGCCCCAGTACCCACAGAGAAAGCCAGGCACCAGCACCTAGGAGGCAGAGGCGGAAGGATCCTGTGGCTCCCTGGCCAGCCAGCCTAATGAATCTGTCAGCTCTTGATTATTCAGTGAGAGACCCCATTAAAAAAAGAAGTAGAGAGCAATCCAGGAAGATAACCAAGTCAGCCTGTGGCCTCTACATGAACATACATGAATACACATGTGTTTAAGCACCCACATGAACACGTGCACCCACATCCACACAAAACAGGAAGGGTATAGTTTGGCTCACAGTGGAGCAGTTTCAGGCCACATGTGCAGATCAGCTTGGCCCTAATGATTTTAGGCCCATGGTGGGGCAGCCATTCCTGGTGAGAAACAAGACACACCATTGCTGAGATGCAAAAGAGAGGAGGAGCTGGGGTCCTCTTCAAGGAGCTCCTTCCCACCTGCTGACTTCTTCCCACTGAGCCCAACCTCGGAAAGTGTCTTCCCTTCCCAGCAGCACCTCTCTGAGGACCCGGTGCTGGGCACACTGACCTCTGCGGGACATTGAAGACACACTATGTAGGAAGCATCTACCACAGAGTTGCTAAGATACGATGGGATATGTGGGTAGGAGGTCTGGATCATGGGGACGTTCTCACAAGCTCATCTTAGTCCCCTTGTGTAGAATTGAGGCCTTGAGATGTTGATTAACCCCAGCTAGATAGCCTCGGGCTGCATTCTCCATGTGACAGCCAATAGGGAGAAGCCAATCCCCATAAGGTCCGTTAGCCGTCCTCATCCTTTCCAGAAAGGCAGAGGGCAAGGTTTGTTGCTTGACAGTTACCATTTGACCCCAAGGAAAAGTACAGGAGCAACAGATTGGCAATGTCTAATGAATTATGTAATTTCATGAGACCGGTTACTGGGCTGGGGCTCGGGATGAGATGGCAAGATGTATAATTTTCATGTTTCAACTTCCATGGGCCACATGGAAGATAATGATCTTTAAACAGAAGCAATGCTGGAGCACAATGGCTGGGTGATGGTCTCCTCAGAACTCCGTCCTCAAGTTCTGCGGAGAGTGCCGCCGCTTTCAGGCACAAAGGGCCAGCGTTTCCGTGGGCCTCTTTCCCCATTCTCCTGTTATTTACAGGTGCTGATTCTGAATGCAGAAATTCCAATTTACTAGTGTAATTACCCAATTTATATGCACAAAGGAGGGCTGCCACTCACAAAAATTAATGCTGCCCTAAATAGTAAGTAAGACCAGCTCAGATGTGACTCCCCTTAACACATCAGACCTGCCTGGGAACTCTGCACACTGAATGACTTTCTTGCTGTTTCACTTACTGCGTTTGGCATAGCACCTCCATAGGGGCATCCCAACTGAGTGCCCAGAGGGAATCTAGACTTGAAATTGCCAGGTTGTGGGCGGCTTCTGCGAATTCTTCACAGAGAGAATATAATGGTGGAAGTTGTATGAAATGATTGGTGGGTTGATCCCCAGGCCGGATGACAGGCAAGGAGGCTTTGCCATCAGAGCAAGGAGTGTGCCTGCGGGTCTGGGAAGGGCAGGTGTTTAGTGGGGAGGATTCGTATATATGGAGATGGGCTCTGGGCAAGTTCAATGTTCACGCTGACTAAGATTACTCTAAGAGTCTTGTGTGGCTTGAGAAAATAATCCTGGTGGCCTCTGAGTGAGAGAAGGTGATTCAAGAGTTCCTGCTTGGAAAGAAACATGGAGCTTGGTAAGGGTGTGGCCTTTGGCAAAGGGACCACATTTCATTCCCCTCTGTAGTCCCTACAGAGCCATTACAGTGTTCTTACCTTAGAACACACATACTCCATGAACACTTGGTGGGTAATTGATTGACTAGCGTCAGAGGGCTTGAACAATAGAATCATAAGGGAAAGCAGGCCCAAGATGGCTGCTGGGGGGGGGGTGTTGGTATTGAACGATTTTAGCTAAATAAAGTGGCAGAGTATTAACAGATAGTTCCAAATCCAGATAATGTGGGCCATGTCTGTAATTCCTGCACTTGAGAAACAGAGGTAGGAGGATGGAGAGGAGGTCAGCCTGGGCTATAGCATTACGCTGTCTCCAAAAGCAAACAAAAGTAACTAATGTAAAAGATGTGTAAAACTAGTATGGTTCTTTGGCCTCAAACTCCTCATGCTGCTGCTGCTGCTGGTCTTGGGCTCCTGTTTGCTCAATGCTGGAATGACGGGCATGAAGTACTATATCCAGGGAGGGGAGGGCTAGGGATGTAACCGCGAGGGCTGCAGGCTGGGCAAGCACTCCGCTAACACACATCCTAAGATTGAGGAACAGCGTATTTGAAGGAATGCTTTCTTCTGATAGATTTCTCCCTTTCTTTCTCGCTTAGTCTGTTTTGTTCTGTCTGAAATGCTGGCAGGTTCTGGCTCCCTCTCCTATGCAAACTACAAGAGAAAAGTGGAGGCCTGGCTCTCTAAAGTGGGGGCCCTGGACTTTTTAAAACTGGGTAAGTACCACAGTGTTAAAGCCGGAGAAAAATCCATGTCACCAGGCAACCACAGACAGACGTGTATGAAGTCACATTCCTGAGTTCTGTTAAAAATGGGTCTTGTTTTTCTTGGTCGTCCCACGCCAGGTCTGTATTCACCAGGGTGACCTGGCTGTCCCTCCAATGACAGCTGAGCTGATGTATGCTCCTGACGTGATGCAATGCTCCTTTCTGCCTTAAACTTGCAACTGTTCGAAGCTGCTGGAGACTACAGTACGTTTCTATCTTTGTGCCTGGCAAGATTTTCCAGGCTCTTAAAATGACTTGCCATCTAGGTAGGCAGGAATCCAGGCTTGAAATAAACATGACTACTGGCTTGGTGCTTCCAATAGCCTGCTGAGGAAATGGCCTCTCTTCTTCCTGCTCCCAGCCCTTGGCTCCTTTTGCCTTTGGTTCGCTGCATGTGGTCTTAGCACGTCTGATTTATTCAACAATCTGTATAAATTTAACATCAAATGATTAATGACTTCCTTGCCAGATTCCAGGAGAAAATGGTGATAAGATCCCTCTGATATCAATAGCACATTTAAAAGTCTAATGTAGGGTAATAGGAGTGGCTTTTGGGCTCCTTTTGATTTGTTCCCCCCCCCCCCCCATCACTTTAAGAGATCTTTTGGCTACCGTAGTCTTCTCTAAAGAGGAGATGGTGGCCAGGAGAGGAGGAATATCACGAAGTCTGAATGTGTCCTTCTTTGCCCCCGGCCAGACAAGGGTATCAGCATGATTGGCCCCGCCCAGGAGCAGCTCCCGAGGGCCTGTTCATCATCACTTCTCACACCGCGAAATTTTATCTGTCCCACTTCCAGATAGAGAAAGCGAATCCTGAACCCAGTGTTTTCAAGGTTATGGGAAAAGTTATGTGTTAGTGCCCACGCTTACTCTTTCCTGCCACAACACAAGGCATGACTTAATAAAGTAAAAATTGGTGTGCAGATTTTTTTTAAGTGAAGTAACACAAAATAATTTGTACCAACGCTCCGCCACAGTGGACGGTGCTGAGCGGCTGTAAAGGCTGTGTGAGCACCAGAGGAAGCTGGCAGTGAGCGCTTGCTCATGAGTTACAGACAGGCATTTCCAGTGGGTGTGTGCAGGTGCCATCCTATCCCAGTAGAGTCCCTGTTATGAAAACAAACAAACAAATGAACAAAACCAACCTAAGACTGTGGTGGGGAGATGGTTCAGTCTGGAGAGCACTTGACTCGTCAATGTGAGGACTGGAATTTCATCCCCAGAATTTATTATTTTTTAAAAAGGGGGGGATATAGGCCTGGTTGCATGTGACTGTAATCTCAGGGCTGGGGAGATGGATAGGTAATGGGTCTCTGGGGCTCACTGTTCAGTTGGCTTAGCCTACTTATTGTGCTCCAGGACAAGGGGGACCGTCTCTCAACAATAAGGTGAAGGTCTGAGGAGTGACACCTGATGTCAGCCTCTGGGCTCTACCATAGCATCTGTGCATACATTGGTGCACATGCACTAACTCACACTCACACACACAAACACACACACACACACACACACACACACACACACACACACTAACAAATGCTGATGGGCTTATCCTGCCAGTAGGAATGTAAATTGGTATAGTCACTATGAAATCATTATGGAGATTCCTCTAAGGCTAAAAATAAAACTCCCATATGATCTAGCTATAGCACCCTAGGAAGAATCTAAGTCAAGCCACAGATAGTCCTGCATTCCTGTGCATCTGTGTTTATTGCTGCACCCTTCAGAAGAGCCGAGAAAGTGGAACCAGAGTAGACGTCCCATACACCAACAGACAGCAAAGAGAAGGTGGCTTGTATAGAAAGCGTAGACCCTATCTGCAGTGATGGCCTAGGGCCAGAACAAGCAGTGTGACAGGAGGGGGGGCACAGCAGGATTAACTCGTGAAGGAAGCCAGTTGGCAGACGGAGACTGGAAACCCCACATGACCTGGGCTAAATGTAACAAACAGAGTCTGGGAAATAGAACACAGGAGATGCAGATGCTGTGCAGTAACCTACAGAGATCAGAACTCGCATGGCACTGTCCTTTCGCGTGGCACTGAACTTTCACGTGGCACTGGACTTCCACGTGGCACTGAACTTTCACGTGGCACTGGACTTTCACGTGGCACTGGACTTTTTCGCATGGCACTGGCCTTTGAGTGGCTGTCTTACCAGCTCGTAGGTCTCCCTCTACTTAGAGCATGGTTTTGGTATTGCTTCCCTCCACAGACAAACTTCCCCTATTTCTATCGCTATCCGTGTGTCTCAGGTTCATTTCATTTTTTTGGAAAACATTGCAGCCTGAATATTTCAACAGACACTCCACAGACGGCTGATCGGCAGCCATCCCCAGCAGGACACACAGAAACCAGTATCACACACTCCCTTCCCATGTGTGGAAGAGAAAGGAAGGAAGAAAGGAGAGATAGACGACACAGAAGTGAAGCAGTGAGGACTAGTAATGATCATGTACGTGGTGGAGGGGAAGACAGTGGTTCGGTTAGACCAGAGTGTGATATAAATGACTGGACTGATCACAAGGACCCCGGCTGATCTATGTTAGTGGGAACTTCAAACTGGGCTGGGCGTGAGACTTGGCAGAGTGCTTGCCTAGCCTGTGTGAAGCCCTGAGTTCAATCCCCAGCATTACATGAACTAACTGAGCGTGATGTTTTGTACCTATAACCCCAGCATTCAGGAGGTGGATACAGGAGCATGAGGAGCTCAAGTCCACTCCTGCCTGTGCACACACGAACTCCTGGGAGGAGGCTGTGTTCATAAAGGCTGACTGATTCAAACTTGGGTCGTGTAGCAAAGCTGAAATATTGGCAGTCTACATCCAAATCATCTTCGAGCATCCTTAGTCCTTCGACAGCCATTTACCACCCCTGCTTCTACATAGCCTTTTGTATGCTGACCATCAGGTAAATCTTTAGGAATAGATGATCAGACCCGTAGTTTCTACCCATCAAAGAGCTAAGAATGCTGCTAGGTTCACATCTGAACACATAGCACAGCGTCACCTGCTTTGTTGCTACTCTCCTAAGTGACAGACGCAGGGTTCTATTTGAAAAGCTTGTTATTTTATGACTTTGTTCTGTAAATATAAAAGGCTCACGAAATTGCTCCCTCATTGGAACATGGCAGCTGAGGCATCCTACATCTGTGTTCCCAGGTCATGGTCACTCACATTTGGCTCCAGAGTAAACCATGTCTTGTATTTCTGCTCTGTGAGAGTGATCTTTCATTAACACCTATACAGTAAATTATATGGCAGCCTGGGCTACAAGAAACACTACCCTCAACAACAGCAAACTTGAAGAAGAAGAAGAAGAAGAAGAAGAAGAAGAAGAAGAAGAAGAAGAAGAAGAAGAAGAAGAAGAAGAAAAAGAAGAAGAAGCAAAAGAAGAAGAAGAAGCATCTTTGCTTTCAATTCGTGGAATAATATGAAATATATTTGGTCTTTGTTCTTGGTTCCCATCAGAGTTCTCAGAGCCCTTGAGGCTTCCTGAGTGGCAGAAGTACCTTTTGTTAGTGATAATGAGCCTTTTGCACAGCACCTCAGTTTATGCAAATGAACACCTTCAGGGCTTCCAGGTGGGCAGGTAGGTCAGGTCACCAGAAAGGCCAAATCATTAGTTGGAATCTTCAGCCCCCTCTGGGAAGAGTCCAGGTGAGGCTGGAAATGGAGTTGTGAAAATTACTGAAGCAGATCCCATGAACTTCTGAATTGCTGAATGCCTGCAGGAACTGGGGGAATTGGCTGACCAGAGAAGGCATGGATTCTTCACCCCAAGTCAACATCTGGTCCTCCTTTTCAGTGTTTTCTCTCTCCCTCCTCTCTCTCTCTCTCTCTCTCTCTCTCTCTCTCTCTCTCTCTCTCTCTCTCTCTCTCTCTCTCTGTGTGTGTGTGTGTGTTTTATGACAGACTCTGTAACAGACTCACACAAGTAAGTAAAATTTCCTTGAGTTCTGTGAACAAGCTGGCCCAGCAAAGTATTGAGCCCCTTTTAGGAGGCTGTGAAAACCCCAGGGGTATCTGGTTCAATCCATTGAAACTTGGTTCAATTTATTGAAAGTGGATAATGATGAGCAAAGTATTTCACGGGGTTAGGAAAAGAGGAGATCCATTCCCAGGATGACAGTCAAAGTTCAGGACCAGTAGCACCAAGAGGCAGGAGGAATGGCTATGGGTTGAAAACCAAATGCAGCAGGGTAACCCAGTGTCCCGGGCACCCTATAGAGCAATGTTAACAGGCAAAAGCAGGAAATAGAAAGAGTAAGGAAGGTTGCAAGTAAGGCGAACACAAGAAATACTTTCCAGAGCATCCTCTCCCGGCCCATGACGCTGTCAGCTGAGAAACCATGCCATTCACTTAAGCCCTCAGTTTGAGGTAGTACATTGTATCGGTTTTTGTTGCATAAGGCAGATGGGAACACCTCTGGCTAAAGAATTTAGTATTTTAATGAGCAAGGTTTACTCAGAAGAGTCAGAGCCAATAGTGATTTTGCATGGCTCCTTGTAGATCTTGATGGAGATCTTCAACTGGACGAGCAACATTTGAGGAACACTGTTATTTGAAGGGACAGAAGCCCCAACAAGCATAGGTGACAATCCCAGAAATCACTTGCTTAGTCACCCACAAAGTCAAGGCTGACCGTTTACACAAAGCCACATCTGCAGACTTTAGTCTCACTGTGTAGCTCAGGCTGGTATTGAACTCACAACCTCGTAGCCTCAGTCTCTCGGAGGATAGGATTACAGATGTGTACTAACACACCATGTATGTATTTACTTATTTTTCATGATAGTACATGGGTGCTGTGGCTTATCAATTTCAAAAGCCTGAGATTAGTTAGCAGGGGTGGATTGTAGCCTCCGAGGAAAAAGGAAAGTGTAAAACACTGTGTTTCAGGACAGCCCCCCCCTTTTTTTAATATATTTATTTATTTATTATGTATACAATATTCTCTCTGCCTGAAGACCAGAACAGGGCACAAGACCTGATTACAGATGGATGTGAGCCACCATGTGGTTGCTGGGAATTGAACTCAGGACCTTTGGAAGAGCAGGCAATGCTCTTAACCACTGAGCCATTTCTCCAGCCCAGGACAGCCCCTTTTGAATTTTATATTTTAGTTTGTTGTCCTTGTGGCGCATGTGGATTTCTCCTTTCTTATCACGGCTGTGCGAGCCTTTTATTTTATTAGTGGTCTGGTCCTGATGAGAAATAAGATGATATTTGTAGACACAAACCTCTTAGAAGTGGAACCGTAGCCCTAATAAGTATCCTCACCACAGGAACAATTTTAAACTCAGAGGCACGTGACAGGTGCCTACTTGACTGTTTTCTGTCCTAGAAACAAAGCTCAGACAGATCTGAAATCCTGAGAGGCGGGGCTTCCTTGCATGAAGCTCAGGCTTGCACAGTTTCACTGCAAGGGGTGGGGACAGCCACCTCAGAGTCACCGTGCAGCGGTCCCCAGTATATATGGCATCGCCACTGCCAGCCTTTGGTCCCTACCCTGGCTCTGTTTCCTTCATATCCTTTTCTTACTCATGGGTTGATTCTGCATTCGGGACCTTTCTTTCCTTCACTGTCCTTTCAGTAAATTTATTTCACAGCTGTGTGCGTGAGTGTGCGTGCGTGTGTGCGTGTGTGTGTGCGTGTGTGTGCGCGCGCGCATGCGTGCCTGTGTGTGTGTGCGTGTGTGTGTGTGTGTGCGCGCGTGCATGCGTGCGTGTGTGTGTGTGTGTGTGTGTGTGTATGCGTACACGCGTGCATGCGTGTGTGCGTATGTATGTGCGTGTGTGTGCCCCAGAGAGCAACCTCAAGTGTCACTGCTCAGGTATTATCTACCTTATCTTTAATGTTTTATTTTACGTGTGTGAGTATTTTGCTTGCACTTTTGTCTGTACTACATGCCTGACCGGTACCCACAGGGAGGAGAAGAGAGCATTAGGCCCTCTGGAAATAGAGTTATAGATTGCTATGAGCCACCGTGTGGGTCCTTGGAATCAAACCCAGGATCTCTGGAAGAGCAACAAATGCTCTTACACTGAGCCATCTCTCCAGCCCTAACCTTTGGGGTCTCTCACTGCCGTGAAACTCAAGTGGAGTGTGCTGAGCTTGTGAGTAAAATGCTCTTCTTCACTCTGCCTTCCCAGTGCTGGGGTTACAACCATGTCCCAGTATCTGGCTCGTCTTTGTGGGCTCTGGGATCAAACTCAAGCCTTCGTGCTCACATGGCAAGCTCTTTCTTCAGCCCTGTTTGCTTTGTTATTGTTGCTCTGCAAGCAAAGTTTGTATGGCACTTGACAGGAAATGATGGTGAAGACTGTAGAAGTGACCAGGGCCTGGATGCCCATGACAGGGTTCAGCAGGGTAAGACTGGGGGCTCTGAAGGAAAGGTTTGTCCCTACCAACTCTATCAAGGCCAGCCTTACTACCGACTAAGGGAATGTTGTCTCTCAGGCCCAACTTTGAACTCAATTCAGAGAGCTGACCCTTAAAAAAAACGAGAAAGAGGTGGAGGAGGAGAAAGGGGAGAAGAAAGAGAAAGGCCAAGATGGGGGAGGGGAAGGGGGAGGGAAAAGGAGAGGAGGGAGAGAAAGGAGAAGAGGAGGAGAAAAGGGAGGAGGGGGAGAAAGGAGAGGAGGGGGAGAAAGGGGCAGTAGGAGGAGGAAGGAGGAGGAAGAGCAAGGGGAGGAAGAGGAGAAAGGAGGAGGAGGAAGGGAGAAGGAAGAGAAGGAAGGGGAGAAGGAAGAGAAAGAATAGGAAGTGGGGAGAGAGAAGAGGAGGAGTAGGAAACAGGGAGAGGGAGAACCAGGGAAGGACCTGAGTAATATATTTAGAAATTTTATTCTTTCCTTCCTTCAGAAATGATAAGAAGGCTTTTTTTGTTTGAAATTTTTTTGCATTTTGTGTTGGCCTAGAATTTATATAATCATTGTAGAACTGATTGCTGTTATACACAAATTTGAAGGAGGAGTTTTTATTTAAGTGAATAGTATCCAGTGGCTATAAATCCAAGTTCTTAGTCTCTGCAGGATTCTGCAGGGGGATTGTTATTGGAGAGGGAATCTGGGGGACCTTTCATGGTGCAATATCCAAGTTCATTTACCTTCAACAAAGAATTGAGAAAGACATGGAATCTCGAAAACCTAGGTGTTTTAAGATGGAAGTAAAAGCAAAATGTGTGCTCCATAGGGTAGAGCAGGCTCTACACCTGTGCATCTCAAACCTCCTAGTTTCCCAGTCTAGGGGCTTTTAATACAAAAGAGAAGAGAGTTTCCTAAAACGGGTGATTGACATCTTGGTGTTCAATAACCTTCGGTTTACTGTGTGTGCTAGTTTAGATAAGGATGGCCCCTGTAGGCTCATATAATTGAATGTTTAATCACAAGGGAGGCGAACTCTTTGATAGTATTGGAAGGGTTAGGGGATGTGGCCTTCTTGTAGGAAATGTGTCATTGGGGATGGGCTCTGAGGTTTCAAAAGCCCAGGCTATGCCGAGAGTCACTCTTTTCCTGCTCCCCGAAGATCCGAATGTGAAACTCTGAGTTACTTCTCCAGCACCTTGCCTGCCTGCGTGCTGCCATACTCCCTGCTATGATAAGAATGAGCTAACCTCTGAAACTGTAAGCAAGTTCACAATTAAATGCTTTCTTTTATAAGAGTTGCCTTAATCATTATGTCTCTTTATGTAAACATATATTAATTAACAGTCTTTAGGTTGTATGTGTCTGTGTGTAGACAGGTAGGTCATTTTCTTGATAAAATGACTGGTAAAAGAATCACAAGGTCAAGGCTTTACCTACTTGTAGGTTTATGTGTGCTTGTGTGTAGGGAAATTGATTTCTTTCTTGGGTTAATATCTAGTAGAAGAATCATGAGGTCAAGGCTTTGCTATGTAGGCTCATGTGTATTGGTAGTTGGGTGGATAGATATCATTTTAAAAATAATATCGAATAGAAGAAACCCAAGGTCAAGACTCATGAGCATCTTTCCAAACTATACTTGGCTCCTGGGTCAGGTTTTCAAAGTTATGTGTGCCAGGAGCTGATGGTGTGTAGCCAGGCTTTTTTTGGCAAGTGTAGACCATCACAGTGGGCAGTTCCAATTTTTGCAATTTTTGATGGTACTGTCCCAACTGGCAGACACAAGGCTGTGTGAGTTTGGCTGCACTGAGTCCTATCCTGGGCTGATTTTACCTCCACCTGCCCAAGACTCATTAAGGACCCTGGAGGAAGGCCCATCGTCCACAATGAGCTCCTGTGGGCAGAAGGAACAATAATGGCCATGGAGATGCTGGTGGACCAGTTCCATGCAGACAACTGTGCCTCTCTTGTTGAGTTCACCAGCTGGCCCTGAATATCCCAGAGAACCAATCATCCCTCACATGTCCTTACGAGAATGGGGAGGAGGCTGGAGGATAATGAATACTTGCTAGATTAAGCAATTAATCTCTAGAAAAATAAAGACCCATGCAGAAGGAACATCTGAAGAGTTGTTGCACTCTGGTTTTGGCAAAATGTGGTGAATATGTAATGATAAATTGTGTCATCCACAGCATCACCAGGTTTCAGCTCCTGCACATTTAACTTATTTAGTACCTAGATACCAATCTGGGTAATATGCTTCTTTACAAAGATGTGGTCTGGCAACAAAGGAATGTGGGTTTTATTCTGATTTTCAAAGTAAATATTCACACACACACAAACAGAGAGAGAGGGAGAGAGAGAGAGAGAGAGAGAGAGAGAGAGAGAGAGAGAGAGAGAGAAGGAGAGACTCAACACACATATTTGCAGAGATATAGACTGTCCTTCTTGAGGCTGGTCTGGTTTAAGGGAGGACAGAGGCTTGTAGCGCTTGCTCACTTTGTGCACAGAGTTGCTTTCTTCAGATTTGTTCATTTTTGACTGATTCTCAGGCACAGAAAGAGCCAGAGCACCACCCGCTGCTTCTTCCTCCGGCTTCCCAAACTTGGATCTGCCGTGCAGTGGAGGGAGCACCCTGATGTCCATTAAGGCATCAGCTAGGAAGCGCATCTGAGAGCGAAGCAGCTGTCAGTATCTACAGACTAAAATGTATATGTTAACATTCTGGTTGCATAGAAATGTGCAAAGGAAGGCCTTGTTTTGCTTTAGCAAGACAGACCACAGCAGGAAGCACAGCTTATCTCCATGTGGTATATACCAGAAAGCAATAGGCTCTTGCCGTGGGCTTTCTGCAGGGAGAGCTGCTGCATGTTTACCCCTTCTCTGCCCTGGGAGCTCAGTACTTGGCCTAGGATGTACTGCGATTTTTCATTCATGGTAAAAGGGCCTAAAATTAATAAGTACACCCCATATCACTTAAGTTTACACTAGAAAGAAAAATCTCCAAAGAGATGATTCTGCCAACTAATGTTGACTATCCTGCCACTGCTTCAGTCTAAGTTTCCTTCCATTGATTTGTGTCTGTCTGTCATGTATGAATATATACATTACAGTGATAGCAGCCGCTTTCAACACCTGCCCACTCGGCCCATCTTCCTGTGGAATATCAAGCAGAAGGCTCCCATCCACCTTCACTGACTCAAAGTATCTCTGTGCCCAGGAGAGATCTTTCCTCTTCTTTGCCTTCAGCAAACGTCATAGTTAGGACTTCTATGGCTGTGATAAATCAAGGTGACCAAAAGCAACTTAGGGAGGAAAGGGTTTATTTCTTTTTACGTTTCTACATCTCTGTCTATCCTTGAGGGAAGCTGGGGCAGGAACTCAAGGCAAGAACCTGGAGGCAGGAACTTAGCACAAGCCATGGAGGAAGGCTGCCCACTGGCTTGCCATTCCTGTCTTGCTCAGTTTGCTTTCTTATACACCCTAGATCCCTGCCCAAAAGTGACACCACAGTGAGCTGGGCCCTCCCACCCAATCATTCATCAAGGAAACACCCCACAGGCTTGCCTACAGGCAATCTTGATGGAGGCATTTTCTCAATTGAAATTCCCTAGTGTGGGACGTCCTTCTGTGTATGTGTTGCTTTTATTGGTTGATGAATAAAGCTGTTTGGGCCAATGACTTAGCAGAGTAAAGTCAGGCGGGAAAGTCGAACAGAGATACAGAGAGAAAATAGGCAGAGTCAGAGAGAAGCCTTGTATGTAGCTGCCAGAGGAGACAGACACACCTGAACCTTAGGAACAACCTTGTGGCAAGACACAGATTGATAGAAATGGGTTAATTTGAGATGTAAGAGCTAGCTAGCTAGGAATATACCAAACGATTGGCCAAACAGTGTTGTAATTAATATAGTTTCTGTGTGATTGTTCATGTTTGGGTGGCTGGGAAATGCCATGAGCTGTCTCCTACAGTTCCCTCATCCCAAGTGACTCTAGCTCCTGACGGGTTGACAGAAGACTAACCAGGACAGCAAATGAAAGCCCACAGGACAGAAGATGAAGACAGCCCAGATAAAATCAATTTCTCTGTGACATTGCAGGTGTCAGTTGACACTTTCAGCACCATGTATAATAGGGAAGAAATTAAAACAGCCTCAGTCTCTATAGTCAGGGAATGGTATATTTAGATATGCATTATGGGGTATTTTGCAAATGGCAGATCAACATAGACAGATGCAGAAAGATCAGCAAGATGTTTATTTTTGAAATGACAAATGATAAGAAGAGATCCATATGTATGTATGATGGCATCTGTCACATGTAATGAGAAATTTGCCTACCGGATATATGTGCTGATGGTGTGTGTGTGTGTGTGTGTGTGTGTGTGTGTTTGCGTGCCTACGTGCGTGCATGTGTGCATGCGTGCGTGTGTGTGTGCTTGCATGCATGCATGTGTGTGTGCTTGCGTGCATGTGTGCGTGCCTGTGTGCGTGTGTGTGTGTGTATGTGTGTGTTGTATGTATCAAAAAGCTGGTGGAGTAGTACACACTTGTGTCAGTACACACTTGAATATGAATTACATAGTGAGTTCCAGACCACCCCGGGCTACATACAGAGTGAGAGTCTATTAGGGGAAACAAAAAAAACCACAAACAAACAAAAGCATAATTGAGGGAGAAAAGAACAAAGAAAGGCATGAAAGGACAAAGCCCAAAGGAGGAAGGGAGGAGGGAAGAGAAGAAGAGGGAGTTTGGAGAAGCACAAGCAAACGGCTGTGTGTTCTGTGAACCTTTTGAAAGGACCCGAGGAATGCTGGGAAGGCAGAGTCTAGAAGAGTGTCAACCCCGTCTGTACTGTTTAAAGTTTGGATAAGCAATATCTCTTACATGTTTCATTGTGGTGTTGTTGTTGTTGTTGTTGTTATTATTATTATTATTATCTGTATTTTTTGTTTACTCCATTCCTGGAATGCCAAGCACCGTGCTCCATCTCTGAGCCACATTCAGCTCTGTGGCATACCAATTACTTATTCCAGTGTTATCATTTATTACTGTGTATTCATCTGCTTATTAATTATATACTTTAAGAGGTAGCAACAGAGCTCTTCAGGAGGAGGGCACACACCAGCCCTCATTCTGCTCCACCCCTCACTGATAAATAGCTCTCCCCCGCAGGGTTCCCGTCCAGTGTTTGTTAAACTTTGGTTCACAGACCTCCTCCTTCCTCGATCAGCTGAACTCTTCTGTTTTGCCCAAGTTTGTACATTCGTTTCCCTGGCTTTGCCCTCCTGTTCTGCACTTGGAAAATTCAAAGATGTCAGCGTTTCCCATGCTAACCTAGCCTTGAAGCAGACCTGTTCACAGTCTATTTCCTCCGCACCCCAGGCAGGAGAAGGTTCTCGGCAACCAAATCTTCCCATTCCTGGGTCCTGGCTGTCCTCACAGAGGAGCCTTCAGAGGCAATTCCTGCTCAATTAGAGCAGACACGCAAGAGCAGGACCTGTCCTCATCTTATCAGTAGACGATGGGAGAGTTCCTACTGCGGGGAGGGAACATTCCAGATTTATTATCTCCTTTTAAAAAGCGATTGTTCCAGGGAGAGAGCGTCCACGCTGAGCGCGAGCTGGAAATCCGCTCTGTGCAGTTAGTTTTTTCCAGGTCATCATATCAATGAGCATCTGAAAGTTCAGAGACAGAACAACTCAAGTCAGACATCCTCCCTTTTCCACAGAGGGGGACCAGGCTCACAGAGGAGTGAGCTAACTGTCAGGCCGAGTTCATTCCAACACATGAGAACAGCTGTCTTAGCTTTCTCACAAGTCAGCAGTGCAGAATTCTATTACCTGAGTCAAATTCAACATAATTTATATATAAAAAACCCCGATGGGCCTTATGATGAAGGAAAACAGCAGCAGAAGATTCCCGTTCAGGCAGGGCAGGGACAGACGAAGGGATCTGTGGGAAGCTATTCAGACAGCAATAGTGTAGTCCGGTGTTCTCTTTCCTTATTTGGCTTTGTTGGTTCTTAACTTCAAATCAGGATTTTAGTCCCAATCCCCTGCCCACCACTGGCTGAGCCTCAAGAGGACACAGAAGTGATGGCTGGCATCAAGGTCCAGGAGCTTCCCATCCTTGGGGAATGTTCTAGCTTTTGAAAAATATCCTTCTTGGGCACATTCCACCCAGACACATGATAAAAGACACGTGCTGAATAGAAGAACGTGGTCCTAGAGAGCAGTTGGGGGGCAGGAGTCCCCAGGAGTAAGACGCTCACTCTCCTAGTCCTTCTGCCCACGTTTATTGCTGGTTCATGTCCATCCTCTGAATCTGGTTTGAATGCTGGCATCTCTAGGTGAAGCTCCACCCTCTCCCCTCACATCCTAGCTGGGTACCATCTGCTCTCTTGCTAGACCAGAAAAGGCCACCGCTGATGCCCAGTGTAACTGCTTGGAAGTTACACTTCCAAGATGGAAGGCTCCCCGAAGGGTGTTGCCTCCCTCCCTCCTCCAGACTTTCTATGTTCCGAGGAAGCCTTGAGACGTCGCAAACACACTTCTTCCCAGGTTAGAGTCTTCTCGATCTGGTGACCTCTCCTGCCTGTGAGAATCACTGGGTCAGGTTCCTCCTTCCCTAGTCAAATATGATTCCTGTTATTTTTCTAGGTCTTTTAACATACTACATTATAGACATGTAATTAATTATAGCTTAACATATTTTTGTGGGCATTCAAGTGAGATGAGCCCTGAAGGACACGCAGTCTCGAGGGTTCTAGGCCGATGCTTTGTCTATAGAGCTGGAAAACACAGAGGAGGCAGCTTAGCCTCCCCTTTCCTTGAGAGGCCAGGGCTGCTGTTTCAGCCCACATCTCTGGTAAGGGAATTATTCTAGGGCCTTCTCACTGTGATTAAATACCTGATAAGAAGTAACTTAGGAAATACAGTCCACCGCAGTGGGGAAGGCACACCATGGGTGGCCCTGAGGTGACGGCTGCAGCATGTGGTGGCTGCTTGCTCAGAGCTCAGTAAACCAGGATAAGAGTAGGGCCAAGCTGTGAACCTCAAGTAAGCCCCTAAGATCCACTGCCCTCAATTAGGTTTTATACTGGAAAGGTTCTACAATCTAACAAAACAGTAATAGCAGCAGAAGACTGAGGGGAGAACATGACATCACCGCCATAGCAAGCTCCCCCCAGACCACCTTTGCTCCTCTCTGCCTTCTGGTCTCTATCCTAGATCACATTAAAATGACATCTGACTCTAGGGTATTGAAATCCTTTATGACAATCTGCCTTGGCCACCTACTGTGCATGGAATGATCTCCAAACAGACATGTTTATGTCCTAACCCCATACCTGGGAGAATGTGACTTACTTGAAAATAGGCTTGTTGTTGTAGATGTTACTAGCTAAGATGGGGCTATGCTGGAGCAGGGTGGGCCTGTGTCCACCGTGAGTGACCGATGTTCTGGTGAGAAGCGAATGCACATGGAGGCCTTCACTCAAAGGGCAAAGGCCATGGAGCTGGGAGACTGGTGTGATGGCCCTGTAGGTCAGGGCTACAGAGGAGAGAAGTGTGGGCATTCTTCCTTAGGGACTCCAGAGGATGCAGTCTTGTTGACATGCCAAGCTTGGACTCCGAGATGCTAGAATTTAGGACATTAAAGATTTTCTGGCTTGAACTACCTGGTTAAGGACTATTTGTTGGACCAGTTGTAGACAACCGTCTCTCCACGTCCACCGTTCCTCCATGACACATACACCCCACACCCCATGGAAGTGCTTTGTTGAGTTCCGTAAGCCTGGCTCCTTCCTTCCCAGAGACAGCGGCTCTCTGGTTCCCATCTTTTCCTTCCCCTTCCTCTTCCTCTTCCTCCTCCTCTTCCTCTTCCTCTTCCTCTTCCTCTTCCTCTTCCTCCTCCTCCTCTTCCTCTTCCTCCTCCTCCTCTTCCTCTTCCTCCTCCTCTTCCTCTTCCTCCTCCTTCTCTTCCTCTTCTTCTTCCTCCTCTTCCTCCTCCTCCTCTTCCTCCTCCTCCTTTGTTTTTTAATGTGCATACTGGAGACTAAAACCAGGGCCAACATCATGCCCTACTACGGAGTCTCTCACAGGCCCGGAGCTCATCCACTTAAGCTGGACCTTGGGGCGGCCTGTCTGCCTCCCGAGCACGGGCATTGTCAGCGTGTGTTACTCTGCACAGGTTTGGTTTGGCTTTTCTTTTTGACATGGGTCCTGGTGATCACATGTAGGAGGGTAGCATGCCAGCAGCTGGAAGATCTCCTCAGTGCTTTACTCTCTTCTGTTCAGCGCTGATGCCCACTCTCTGGTCATGTTTCAAGAGAAAGAATGTAGTCCATGAGGAAGCAAGTGGCCACAGGGAGAGACTGACAGCCTTGATAGCCCTTTACCCTTTAGTGGAGGCTTTTCTCCCACTCTTGCTCTCAGAACAATAGATCAGGGGAGAGGTAGCCGGGGGCTGATGCTCTCTGGCACCCATAGGTTTGGGGGGACTGTGGGGAGTTGGGGGAGTCAGTCCCTTTTCCTCACACTGTCAGAATAGCAAGTGCTTTATTCTCTATTTTGTTAGAGATATTCTTTTCAGAAATCATAATGAGTTTTGTGTTCATTAAGTTGTGGACTTTTTAAATTTGCATATTTCTGGTTTTTTTTTTCAACCCTAGTCTATATCCATGGGATTTGTGGAACTAATTGGAAACACAATTTCTGATATTTAATCCAGTCAGCTTTCTCCTGCATGATTGCTTTCTGCAGAGGGATTAGAACTTTCTGGTTCGTGGACGGCACAACTACAACTTCAAAATCACAATTAAATATTCGCTTCCCATTCCAGCTGGCTGCATCTGTGACATAACTGGTGTACGCCAGCCTCACGACTCTTGCATGCCTGCTTCTGAGCTGTGTGGAGATGACCGTCCACAGGTACATACCAGCACACACAGGAGCATAACCACATCTATGCACTCATTTGTGTTTGCATGCCATGGCGTGTGTGTGTGTGTGTGTGTGTGTGTGTGTGTGTGAGAGAGAGAGAGAGAGAGAGAGAGAGAGAGAGAGAGAGAGAGAGAGAGGACAGCTACCTGCTCTCCACCAGGTGGATCCAAGATAAAACCCTGAATGGCAGGCTTGCTAGCAAGCAACCTTTTCCTGAACCATCTTGTTGGGCCCAGTGGTTCCTTTTTATCTGAAATATCATTTGCACTTCTATGCCTATGGTGAATGTTTGCGTTAATGTTTATATGTAAGCAGGCAGACAGGGGCATATTCTCACAGTGACCTGAAGTCTGTTCTTATCATTCTCATTGTCTTTTAAGGCAGGATCTCCCTGTGAACCTATAACCCACCGACTCAGACCAGCTGCCCAGTGAGCTCTAAGAATCCACCCATCCTGGGTTCCCGATCACTAGGATTATAGAGGTGTTATCAACTCACCCTGCCTTTTAGGCAAGTGATAGAGATCTGAACTCAGATCCTTGTGTTTGTGTTCCAAGCACTTTCCAGAAGGAGTTATCCCTCCAACAATGCCAGAACTTCTTTCTTATGGTCACTTTTGAACATAAGCGCCCGGAGGCATGCCTAATGCATTATCTGATTTATTTATGGAACTACAGCAACTCAATCTGGAAGCTGCTTGCTTACACATGAGGGAACTTGCTTTCCCCCAACACACAGGGGTAGGCGCAGGCGCACAGCTGAGCAGCTGAGAGTATTTCCTGTTGCATTTGCTGCTGATTTCGAAAACAAACAAATGCGTGCTGACATAAAGCAATCTTAAATTCAATTCAGGCATACTGACTTTTTCACACTTAGACATCCCAGTGTAGCTGAGAACTGAAAGATTCCACCAATAATGGATGCGTGCCAGCCCGTGGTAGTGATGCACATTTAAGGGCTTCTTGGCTCAAATGTCTGTCCCAGTGTTTGCAAAGAAAGCCCTCAGAACATTGAAAGGGAAGGGAAGAGGGTGAGCACAATGCTTGTGTCTGTGGGCAGTGTCTCTTCCAACCTTGCTGTGCCGTGAGGACACATACACACACGCAGGGAGTTCCGTCCAAATTCCGTCCCCACATCCTTTGTCTGTTGTCCCTTCCTCGGTGTGTGACATAACACCTGACAAACACCTGACAAAGCAACTTGAAGCAGGGAGGGTTTGTGTGGGCTCACAGTTTGAGGAAGCCACCAACCCTGACCAGAAAGCATGGTGGGTAGGAATGAGACAGCTGGTCACACTGTAGCCACAGTCAGGAAACAAAGAGGGATGATTGTGGATGCTAAGCTTGCAATCTCCTTTCCTTCAGCCCCTGGACCCTGCCCATGAGATACTCAGGGTCTTCTTCCATGAACTCAGTATTCAAACTCTTACAGACACAGCCAGAGCTTTGCTTCCCAGGTGACTCCAGGCCCTGCCAAGTCAGTGTTAACTCTCACACATGCCGTTAGTAACCAGACAGTTGAACTGTATTTCCTAATCCACCATAGCCTGTATTCTGGGGTAAAACTAACAATGGGAAACTTGAGACGTCACTGATCTCCCCACCCCCCGCCCCCAAATCGTTGCTTTTTGATGAATAACTTCTGTCAGGATTCCACATATTTAAATCTTGTCACACTCTGGAGTTGGGGGTTGTGGTTTTCTCAGTCGTCTCTGCCTTCCAGGAGCTTACATTTGAGTCTTGTGAGCTAGAATGCCAAGAGAATCAGATCATTACAGGTGAGGCTGCGGGAGACGTGTGAGCTTTCTATGCCGCAGTCATTGGAAGCTTCTGTCTCCCTGCTGTGTAGGAAGAGGTGTCCTTCTTTAGAACTGGGTATTGTTCAACACAGGTGCCTCTTTGACCACACACCAAACAGTATGATCCCCAAATCGCAGACATTATTTAGTGCAGACCCAAACAAGAGTAATTAAAGTCTTCGAAAGGGTGGCCACTATGGATTTTGGTTGCCTCTGTTTGGTCTTTCTGTTCACAGAGGTGTTTTAATTTAATCTTTCACAGCCTGGGATTCACAGGAAATGAAGCAAGTAATCTATTCAACACTCTTTCTGGGAGTACACCAGTCGGCTACATTGCCTTCGTGGGGTGATACAAAGAAATACTAGGAAGTCTAAAAATACTTCAGTGAGTTACTGGTCTCTCTGAAACCAGCAGATTTCAGCCATGCCCGGCACGTAATATTTTGGGGGCTTATCAAGGGGTGTAGTATTATACCTGTGTTCAGCATCCAAGATCAGAAAGATGGCTTTCTCATGCTGGTTATTGTAGTTATTGTAGTCATCTTGACATAACATCAAAAACTTAACTCTAAAACAAAACGAGAACTGTACTCTTGGCATGTTCATAATGGAAAACAACTTAAAAGCATTGTATATCACCCAGATTTTTTTATATCATTAGGGTTTTTAGAAGAGTATGATTTCTCATGTAAGATTAAATACCCTTCCTGTTTCTCGAGTCAGGTGGAATATATGGTTAAAGAAGCTAAGAAAAGATGTGATGCCGCCTACAAAATTAATTTTCTTTCTACATTTGATGCATTAAAAAAGAAAGAGGATATTTTGAAAAATGAGGATAGTGCTGATCGCCTTCTGGAGCCTTCTCTTACTGTTTATCAAAGGCCAACCAGTCAATCAAATCTATGAGTCAGGCATTTTCATGGGCCAAAGTGGGTCAAACTAATTGTTTAGCTTTATTTAGATAAAATGATTGGTTAAGTGACCCAATTTCTCACTGGACAGCAGATTGTTATAATGCCTTGTAGCTGTGGCCAAAATTAGTTTAAGCAGCAGAATAGACAAAGGATGGAAAACTTCTGAGAATACTGCTTGTTTGCTGGATTCAGTATAATTTTCTAGTCTCTCTGTCTCGGTGAAGACAATGTGATTTTTTTCCACTCTCAGGAAGAAAGTGTCTCTCTCTGGCTCTTTCAGTTTCAGATGCAAATGGTGAGGAAAAAGTGAAATAACACTTCATATTACACTCTTCCTTGTACCAGGAGCACCCAAATATCTGCTGTACTTTTTCGTTGGGTGTTTAACGTCGGTTTGCACGAATCTGAACGTGAAGACGACACAGAAGCAGTCTTCCATTCGGAAACCTCACGTTGTGAGCCAGGGCCAGAAAGGACCACACTTCGGGAGCTGCTAAGGTAACCAACTGCCAGATGCCTGGAGGCAACTACATGTTAGCAGAGCCAGGATCTCTGCCTAAATAAAGCATATTGTGTGAGAATCATGGAGGGACATCGTCGAAGGCTTTGTGGAACATGTGGTCCCTAGGTGGTGGTACTATTTTGAAGGTTGCCCTAAACTTGAGGAAGTAGGACCTGGCTGGAGGAAGTGGGTTGTTGTGTGTGTGTGCCTTTGAAGGTTATCCCTGCCCTCTTGTCCCTGCCCCTCTCCATGCTTCCTACTAGTGTAAGGTCAAGGACTTCTACGACATTCTCTGCTACCATGATGGTAGAACTGGTATGATGGTCTGCTCCACTACGTGGAACCTACTCACCATGGTTCGGAATTCTCCTTCCTTCCTCAAGCTGTTCTCCTAGGTCACCACGAAGGGAAAGGTAACTAACACGGGTAGCGTAGCATCCATCCGTCACCCTGCCTTCATTTACCCAAGAGGCCCCTGGGCTCACACAGCAGCGCCAGGAAGAGGAAACAGCATTAAGGTACAGAGGGCAGAGCTGTTCCTAGGATCTCTAAAATGCACCCGAGGGATAAACGTGTGGCCTCCGTAGCAGCACAACTCTCGTGGGGATGGCGGACACTCCTCCCTTCTAGTCACCCTTAACCCGTAAAGCAGTTGTAGACAAAGCACTTCTGTTACACCACAATAACAGTGGCATACGTGGCTTCATTTAGGTCCATTCCTATGGACCATGATGTTGACTTTGGTGAATACTCAGGGGATTCAGGACGGCAGTGGTGGCTCAAGCATTGGTGGAAGGGTTGGTCCCCACAGCAGATATTACCATAGCACAAGTAACTGTGTCAGTAGCAACCAATGCCATTGTGCTAAAGAGGCAGAGAAAACTGTGGTACGGGTCCCATACATGAACTTACAGGGCCCATTGCTGTGGAGCACTCCAGCAAGACAGGGCTCTTGAGCTATCAGGAGCTGTGAGTTCCCATAGGACACCGATATCGAATTGGACCCATTCACTTTCTGTCATGGAGGAGGGAGAGGCTCATGAAGGCTCTCCCCACATTATACTCGTTGGGTCAGCCAGCTAGACTTGAGTGGAATAATTTCTTTGGTCGAAAGCAGATGTTTGTATGCTCTCCCTCAGGAAAGTTCAGGCAGCAGCCATGCAGCAAACAACCTCTGGGACCCATCCATGCCACCCAAGGACCATGGAGGCTGACAGAGATTGACTGTTTGGTTGAGGAAAATTAGCTTAAAATGGGTTACATCCACTTATGCTGTGAAACATTGGTTTAATGACACAAAGATGTGTTGCATTCTTTTATGTTGCATTTGTTTAACTCCATGAAGCTGTGTTCCTTTGCCTGCCTACAACATCTGATTGGTCTAATAAAGAGCTGAACGGCCAATAGCAATGCAGGAGAAAGGATAGGTGGGGCTGGAGGCAGAGAGAATAAATCAGAGAAATCTAGAGGATGAAGTGGGAGGAGTAGACGGAGAGGAGGGATGCCAGGGGCCAGCCGCTCAGCCACACAATGAACACTAGTATAAGAAGGAAAGCAAGGGATACAGAATAGAGATCGAGAAAAGTCAACCCAGAGGCAAAAGGTAGAAGGGATAATTTAAGGAAAGCAAGCCAGGCTAAGGTCAGGCATTCATAAGTAAGAACAAGTCTCCGTGTATTTATTTGGGAGCTGAGTAGAGGGCCCCATAAGAGTTAAGAATAAAAATAAACCAAAAAAAAAAGCAAAACAAAACAAACAAAAACAACCCACCGATATTGTTCTCCACTTACAGGTGGGCAGAGCAGCCTGGAAAGAGGAATGTCATCAGACACCCGAGAGCATATCTCATCAGTTCTCCCAGGCAGGTGTGGAGTCACAAGATGGCCCTGACAGGATGCAGCTTTGCTTCCTGCCTCCTAAAGCGAAGAACCACTTTTCGGAAAACTGCATAGGGAATCTTCTAATGCACAGCCGCTGTCAAAACTGAATCGTCTTGACAACCACGCTGTGAATGGAACTGGACTGGAAGGAGCCTGCTTGGAGGTGTCCTCCATCTATGCCTTTCGGAATCTCGAGCCGCAGTTCTCTGCAGAGAGTGTGTGCAGTTTCTCCCCCGAAACGTGAGAATGGGAATCATATGTTTTGCCTTTTGGGGGTGGGGAGCCTCGTGGTTTCCAGGAGCGACACTGTTTTTCATTATCTGGCACATTTCACGTCTGTCTTTCCGTGCAATCCGTTGGGTTTCCCCTTCCAGGCTGTTTGCAGGCTGTGGTGGATACCTGCCTCTCCACAGGCTGTGAATGGGGGAAGCGCGTATCCATTTCTCTGAAGAAAATAAGACAAGACAAAATTTTCCATTCCTGTGTTTTCACCTTTCCCTCTGCCATCTCATTTCTCTGGGTGACAAGTGTGTTAGCTCAGTCTTGGGAATACAGGACGTCCATTGAGACAGTGGACACAGGTACAACATCCTGAGCATTCTCTTTGCCATAATTCACTGTTTAGAAAGCAACTTGATTCTTAAAGGGATTTTGCAAAATAGAATCTCCCGGTACGTTTCAAGACAGAAGGAGGCCATATGGTGCGTCCGAGCCATCCACCTGCCTGTCTCATGTTTATTATCGTGGAATTTTTTTTTCTTCCTTGTCTGGCTCTTCCTTGAATATACTGACAGTTGCAAGTTTCATTGTTGCCTCTGGTAGACCATTTCACACATTAATTATTCTCTGCATAAAGAAGTGGAGTGAGTACTGTTTGTTTCTTCCTAAAGGCTGAAGGGGAAGGGCTTACTGCGCCTAACTTGAATCTCGTAATAGCAGGTGGGCAGTTAATTGGAAAACAAGAGCAACCTAACGCTCATTTGCCGCAGCGTTCGGATTTCATGAGTAATTGCCATGTAAAAGGTAACTTGGCTGCAGGCTCAGTGAAGCCGAACAACAGACAGCGTCTGAATAGGGCGGTGGCATTAGTGACATATGTTCCTTGCCTAAAGGTATAGCAAAAGAAAAGGAGGTGTTCCTGGTGTCAACTCTGAATCAAAAGATGCAGGATGCTTTTCCAAAGAAACGTGAAAGGAAGTGGGGGCAGGCATTCACGATGGGGCCTGGTACTCTGTCCAAGTTGGGGGTCACTTTTTCTCGCCATGGATTCGATGGAACTCAGGCACGGCCTGGGGTTGTCTTTTCTCTCCCTTCATTCAAGAGAGGCTGTGTGTCTTCATCCTGAGGACTCTGCCTTTAATCACTGTGTATTTATGCAAGACCCAAGAGAGAGCGCCTTAGCCATACCGGTTCTCAATGAGAAAAGGGTTGTTTGTTAAAAAAAAAAAATGGGATGCCTGACCCTTCCAGGCCATTGTGAAGGGTGTGTGCAGACTGGGTCTTTTGAGTTGGTACAATCAATCAAGCCCAAACTCCCAAGTGAAGGACAAACAATAAGATTGACTTGCCATTCCTTCTGTGTGTCACCGTTCTCTCTCTCTCTCTCTCTCTCTCTCTCTCTCTCTCTCTCTCTCTCTCTCTCTCTCTCTGTGTGTGTGTGTGCAGGTGCATGTACATATGTGTCCACATTCATATGGAGGTCAGAGGGCAACCTTGGGTGGTGTTCCTCCTGCTCCATTCACTTTTTTTTTTTTTATTTTGAGACGAGGTTTCTGTTTGGTTTGTAACTTGATAACTATGCTGGGGTGGCTGGCCAGATAGTCCAGTGAGTCTTATCATGCTGGGGTTACACGTGAAGCCACCACACCTGGTTTTTCACATGGATTCTGGGTACTAAACTTCAGTTCCCCTGCAGGTAAGGCAAACACTTGACCAACTGAGCCATTATCCCTAGAGTCCACCACCCCATTTTAATCTTGGATGTGTAAAGTCTCCCCTCAATGAAGGAACATAGCTAACTTAAATTTCCAAGCAAAACTAGGAGCCAGAAACAGTTTAGCTGAATCCTGCACCAGATGCTGCCTCATAAGCAAGAAAGCCTACAAAATTAGCCTGGGGACCCGGGATTAGGGGTTGGGGATATGGTTCTTGTAGATGGGATATGTTCCTGAATGCAATTTGGACTAAAAGCCCAACAGCTTTGGAGCCCATACTGTCAGATGGCCCCAAGGCACACTTGAAGTCTATTGACATCCCCCCGAGGGCAAAGATGAAACCCACAGCTTACAGTGCCCTATAAACAACTGGTGTACTTGGCTAGAGACAGGGCCCTTGATCCTCTGTGTGGTGCCAGGGGCTCTGACCAAGCTGTAGCCAAGGCAGGACGCAGCAGCACCAGAAAGTTCTCTTTCAGAAGCAGTAAGGAGGTCATGGAATCTCAGAGAATGCTTTCGATAGAAAGGGCTGACTTCAGCGGGCACTGCAGCCTTATGGGAGAGCACCCAGAAGAGTCAGTTTTCAAGAGGGCTCCCCAAGTTCTCCGGGGAAAAGTCAGCCTAGGTTTCTTTACCGCTTGTGAATTGTGAGATCAATGTGCCTTGGATCGCATGCACAGTGTCCGTCTGTACTGATACTCCTGGGGAGGAGGCACCCGTGATTTCAGATGTAGCTGGGATTCCTACCCCTCTCTGAGTCCTCTGACAGCTGCAGCTCCTTAAATAGCCACATTCCTTTAAAAAAAAAAAAAGAGGCATTTCTTCATTCTGCCTTTCATAGACAACTCTCCTGGGGTCAGCCAAGTGTGTGTTTAATGTTGAGAACACCGACAGGACAGGGAGACCAGGAGGCTATTTACAGCCACATGCTTGAGTAAATGCTCCCGCTGACCGACCCGCCTGGCCTGGCACTTGGACCCTCCCCATTTACTAATGATTTACTGACTGCATTGGTTACCCTGCACCTTTGGTTCCCATTGTTCTAAGAAGCAGAAGCAAGCCGCCAGCATGTCATCTGTGTCAATACCAGGCACAGAATCATCGCTTCTCCTTCTGCAGCATGCCGTCTGCAAAACATGAAAGATAGCAGTGAGGGACCCAAGCAAATTGTCCTCCCCAACTCATTTAAATATGTTTCCCCTCATATATGCAAAACTCAGATGAATATTTACAACATCCAGGAATAGGTACCATAGGAAAGGAAGGAGGGAACACCCAAGCCAACCCTGCAAGCCTAATCATTCTCAAATTCTCCCCAAACAAATTGGTCTAGCTGCCGTTGCCCAGCAACGGTCCCACCGTAGGATTCTGCCTGGGTACACAAGAGGTGGAGCTGTCCTTTATGCTCAGAACGTGAGCAATTGCAGCAGCAACAGAGACAGAAAGTAAGACTCCGGAGGTTAAAAGTCAGGGTCAGAGGTTCAGGTTTCTCTGACCCTAAAATCAATTTCAAGCACTATTTACGGATCTTTCTGTGTTCTGCAGCTTGATTTGAGTCTTACAACGAACTGCCTAATCAGACCTCAGGGATGCTGGGAGTCTGGGGTTTCAGAGTGTCGGGTCAATTCCTCGCCAGGAGTGCGCCATCACCTATGAATGAGGCAGATCATTATGGAGGCTTTTGAGGCAACTAGGCTGCAACATCACATCGGAAGGATGTAGTTGCTAGTGTTTCCAGGCTATGGGGCAGCCCTCCTCGCAGCTGGCTCTGTGCCTTCAGCAGTTTGCTCAGGGAGTGATGAGACCATTAGAGAAAGCCTACTACCTGTGCAACCGCGTCTCTCCCAAGGAGTTCTCCGCAGAAATCCGTCTTCCTTACAGACACAACAAATAGGAGATGATCTCACAAAGCAGCTCATCTCTGTGGTCACCCATCCCCACAGACGCACAGACGGGAGGAAGGGATTCCGCTGCACTTCCAGGCTAAATGAAGCCCTGAGCGCTTCCAAAGTCCTTAAGACCATTTGTATACTTCTAGATCTATTTGCTTTAACTTTTTTCTTTATGTGTGTGTTTGCACATGTATGTGCATGCATGTGGAGGCCAGAGGTCAGCACCAGCTGTCTCCCTCATTCATTCTTCAGCCTTGTTTTTGGAAACAGTTTCTCTCACTGAACCTGGAGTGGGAACACAGACTTGGCTAGACTAGCCGGCCACCGAGCTCTAGGAATCTGCTGGTCACCTCTCCCGGCATTTCCAGTGTGCTGCTGTATCTGGCCTTTTCCTCTGGTCATGGCTGATGGTGCGGCCACTATGCACCACCAGGGCCACCTGTGTAGGAGGATGGATCCCAGTGCGGTGCACTTGGTATGGCTCACCAGGACTTTGTGCTGGGCATGGTGGCTCCTCTCTTCTTTGTACACAGGAATGTGGAGTCACTTTGACTTCATGAACTCTCTAAGACCCACCCCTGCCGCAGACTGGATCCCTGAACTCCCTAAACCCCACCCCTCCCCACGCAGACTGGATCCCTCTGACCGACTTAGTCTCTAATTTCTCTCATTGCCCAGCTGAGCTTCTGTTTGCGTTTTGTATAGTCATTTCCTGTGTGAACTGGTTTCTCACTGTGGGACGGGGAGCTCCCTCAGGCTGAGAATGATGTGCCCATGACTGTAGAGGTTACTAGTAGGAAAAGGGAGGACATTGGTATAAATGCTGAGCTCACAGTTACACAGATGTCTCCTATTTGCTCTCTGGTAACTGGGCCTACGCATCTCTTTAACGGCTTCCCTGACGTTCCAAAATGTGAAAGCTCCTTCTTTGCCCCCCTAAGTCTCTTTCAACTCTCTTAATGTAAAGCAATGACCCCATTCTCAGCAGTGGTATTTTGTACATTGCGTATTTCACAATGACTGCTCTCCGTATTCTGAAGCACTTGATTGCTGTTGCCCGTGGCCATGTGCAGCGGCCGATCTTTAGAAAGTTGGTTTCCTTCTACACTGGCTGTCACTAACAGTCCTGGTTTTATTAACACCGGACTTGAGTTTGCCATTCAGGGATGTTTTTAGAGCATCATAGAGAGGTCATTTAATATCTCAACCACAAAAATGGAGTTACTTCTTTGTCTTCTCGTCACCAAAAAACCTGATTCCCTTCTTGTTTGTTTAATATTTAAGGAAATAAAGCAAGATGTCACAGTGACATTATAGAAAATGTCAGGACAGGCATTTTTAATAAAGGGACTCTAGTCGGTGCCTCTATAGCTTATGTCCATTTTATTAGTCTTACAGGGACAATCCAGACAAATTTTGGTTCACAAAGCAGCAATATTAAATGGGAATGGTTCTAATGGTGAGACATGGTGCCTCTCTGGCCAGGCACTCACAGATTCAGATAGATTGACTGGGCAATGAGCTACAGGAATCCACCTGTCTCCACCCACGGTTGGCCCAGCCAACTCCTCCAAGGGTTCTGTTGATCCAAACTGCCAGGAGGGGGCTAGGCATGCATCTTAGTTAGGGTTTCTATTGCTGCAACAAAACACTATGACCAAGAAGCAGGTTGGGGAGGAAAGGGTTTATTTGGCTAACACTTCATATTACTGTTCATCACTGAAGGAAGTCAGGACAGAAACTCAGGCAGGGTTGGATCCTGGAGGCAGGAGCTGAAGCAGAGGCCATGAAGGGATGCTGCTGCTTACTGACTTGCTCAATCTGCTTTCTTATAGAACCCAGGATCACCAGCCCAGGGATGGCACCACTCACAATGGGCTGGGCCCTCCCCCATTGATCACTAATTGAGAAAAATGCCTTACAGCTGGATCTCAGGGAGGCAGGCATTTCCTCAATTGAGGCTCCCTCCTCTCTGATGACTCCTGCTTGTGTCAAGTTGAGATACAAAAGCAGCCAGTACATCATGGATGGTTAGGAAGACCACAACCTCTCTTCAAATCCTCATTCACTCTCTAATGCCATTTGTTTGTTTATCTCTTTGTGCTTTGGGCTAGGCGAGGAGCAAGAGGAATCTATTAGCTTGGCCATTAAACTCAGTAGAAGCAAACCGGTACATTTCCCACCAGGAAAATGCTAGTTTTGCCGCCATGTTCTCCAGATGACCTGGTTGATGAAGAACTGGTGTAGTGATGAGCTGCGGGCAGGCCTGCTTTTCATCCCGCCCGGCTCCCGGCCACAGGCTAGCTTTACACCCGAAATAACAGCACACAAACTGTATTTATTTAAACACTGCCTGGCCCATTAGTTTCAGCCTCTTACTCACATCTTGACTAACCCTTATCTAATAATCTGTGTAACACCACGAGTGGTGTCTTACCGGGAAAGATTCAGCATGTCTGACCTGGTGGCTGGCTCCATCGCGACTGCCCCAGAGAGGAAAGAGGCATGGCGACTGTCTGAGCCATCTACCTCACTTCCTTCTTCCTGTTCTGTCTACTCCACCCACCTAAGGGCTGGCCTATTAAATGGGCCAAGGCAGTTTCTTTATTAACGAATGAAGTCAACACAAACAGAAGACTCTCCCACATCAAACTGGTATTCATATTTCTGTTTAGATGCCTCCCGTGCCCACCAAGACTTCAGCCAAAGCTATTGCTACATGCCTTTGTTGAGCAGAGAAGTTCAGAGTAAAACCTGGGACTATAAATAAATGAATCTATTGGCAATAAGCAAGAAGTGGGTTTGGATGAGTATGTCACAGTCCACTGGGCACTCACAGAGCTGATCCAACTCCTTTAGCAAATGCCTTCCTGCCCTGTTGCAAATACCAGGAGAGCCAGACCTCCCAGGGCTGTTTGTCCACGATGCTTCTGGCCCCAAAAGAAGGTAAAATAGAGTTGCGCAAGTTCTTAACCAGGGATGGGGGACGGCTTGGTCGGGAAGGTGTCTTCTGTGAGTCTGGTGCTGGGTAAAGGCAAGGGACTCAGTGGCCAGCCAGTCTGGCTGAATAGATGAGCTCTGGGTCAGTGGGGGGTTCTGTTTCAAAATATGAGTCAGAGAGCAATCAAGGAAGATACTCAACAGTGACCAATGGCCTCCATAGAAATTTACATACACACACACACACACACACACACACACACACACACTTTAAGTGCTTTCCATGTAACAAGCAGTAGTTTGTGTCAGCCTCAGGTTTTAATTACATAAGCTGTAACTGACCACACTCAAAATGACCTTCCTGCCTCCAAATCTTTGAGGCCAGAAGGGTCACTGGAAGGAATTTCAGGAGTAACCAGTCAGTCCCTGTGGGGCACTTGTGTTCCAGGATACCTACAAATGTGGTCCTACATATCTGTGGACCCCAATGTCATGATGCAGCCTCCAAAGGTTCACTACCCCTAGGAAGGATGTACTTGAAACATTGCGGGGTCAAATGGGATGGGAGTAGGTCTGGCCAAGAGCCACTCTTAAGTTGCTGGACTTGTGATGTGTGTACTAACCTGGTTCAGGGATGAAAACAGGGACTCAGAACGAGTCATCTTCCTGGTGGGAAGTGCGACTGTGTGTTTCTATTAGGTTTAATAGCAAAGTTGATAAAATCCCAAACTCCTTTCCCAGCTAAAAGCACGGAGACGATCTGACAGCAGAGAGCCACTGAGACTCTGGAGAGGCTCAGGTCCCTAGTCATGTGTGCTCTGTCTCCTTCTAGCACGGATGCCTAGAACTATCTATCATCGAGGAAAATAAAATGTTTGGTCTGCCTCTTTCCAGAAGGAACTGAAGACGAGGTCATTTCTCTCCGTTTTCCTTACAGGTTGCTTTTAAGTTTGCCCATAGAGTTTTACTACTGACTGACTCATACAGACTTCAGTCTGTTCCGCTAGCAGAAAGCAGCGAGATCTCAGGAACCATAGCGGGCAGCGGGCAGCAGAGACTTGCCTAAAGTACAGTTTTATCACGTTGCAGGTAGGGTTCAGCCACCCAGTAACTGACATTGGAGGCACCCACCCTTTAAAGTCTATTGAATTTAAATGTTATCTAGTCTTTAGTCATTAAATCTTCTTTCATGGGCTTGGAGTATTTATGAGTACACATTGCTGTAGCAGAAGCCCAGAGTTCAGATCCCACTACCCATGTCAGGCAACTAACAATTGCCTAGGACTTTGGTTTCAGGGGATCTAATGGCCTATTCTGACCTCCATGTATATTACACTCATATGCATATACCTACACCCACACCCACACCCACACATATACACATACTTTTGAAAAATAAAATTTTAAAAAAGAGAGAGAAAAAAATCAGCCTTACAGCATAGTAGAACTGACCCTGTTGGTGGGGGTGGGGGTGATCTGGACCCAATAATGTGAGCATGGGAGAGCTGGTCCTGCTCCTTATCTGCCATGGGGTGGTTTGGGCAAGAGAGCTGGCCCTGTCCCTCATTGACTACAGCACTAAGGAAAGCAGGCCCTGTACCTCACCAGGGCAGCACAGTAGAGCTGGCCCTGGTGGTATGGGTGTATACATGCAAGGGAGCCTGTTCTAGTGTGTGGTATAAAAGCAGGAGAACTGGCTCTGCCCCTTGCTGCTCACTATATTGGGTGAGCTAGTTGGTGCAGTACTGAAGAGCTTCCCCTGGAGATGAGGATGAAGGAAGCTGGTGGGCTGACCAACCCAGCTACCACCCAGGCCCAGAACCAGGGGTCTAAGTTAGCTCACCCCAACATCCACCTCATTTGTGGACTGCTGGAGCATGTGAAGGGACTGGTCCAGCAGATCCAAAGCTTCAGGATCTCCATAACACAGGGAAACAACAGGCTATCTAAGAGTAGTCCCAGAGAGGGCCCACTATCGAGAATGTAGCAGAAGCCAGAGGCACTGAGCCAGACTCATTGCAATTAATACTTGTAAGTATAAATACATGGACTAAAGAGTATACTGGGCACACCACAGCTTCCACAATAAGTTTGTGTGTGTGTGTGTGTGTGTGTGTGTGTGTGTGTGTGTGTGTGTGTGTGTGTTGGGGGTGGCAGAGACTGCAAGGGCAGAGGGCAGATTGGGGTGCATGATGTGAAATCCACAAAGAATTTTTTTAAAAAGTCATTCTATATAAAATTGTCAGTATTCTGAGATGAGCCACAGTTGTCTCCACCTGGAGTGCTGCTTTGTGAAACCTTAGGCCCAAATGATAAAACCCCAAACTCCCATGGCAAAGTCCGCAAAAGTTATTGCAATTGCCTTAAACTTAAACCAAATGCTTGGCCATCTTCCTCTGCTGTTACCTTCTCCCAAATGTTGGTGTGGATCTGCTGTACCCAAATGACTCCCAAGTGTTCTGCCTTCTGCAAGGTCCAATCCTCCTCTTCAGAAAGTGTTTCCTACTCCTCCAGACTTTTCACATTGTCCCTTCTTTTCTTCACCCTAACGTGCACCCTGCCCTTTCAATCCAGCCTTGGCTTTACCCATCCTCAAAGCTATCCACATCGTCTGAACTGGCTGTTTTGTTTGGTTTCACAGAAGAGAAATTTCCTGCGGATAGCTCACACAAGAGCAGGACTGTGTTCACAAGATGGTGGTCTACCTCACAGGATTATAGAAAGACCAAGCAAACACAATTTCACAGAGAATGAAAGGGCTGTGGCTTGGGTCTTAAATATCCTCCTAAAATCCCCTCACTAAATAGTTGGTTGTCAACCTGTGGCATTCCTGGAAGATGGAACTCTTCTAAGACATGGTTCTTGTTGGAGGAACTTAAATTAATGCCCCCATGGAATATTGGGATACTGGTCTCCCCACCTGTTCTGCTTTCCAGATGCAATGAGCTAAGCAGCTTTCCTGCATCGTGTGTTCTCCACCATCACAGATTGTCTTACTCTAGACCCACGGATACCCCAGGTTCACCAACTGACCATGGACCAAAGCATCTGGAATCATGAACCAGAACAAAATGTTCTTAGTCTGTTGATTGCCTTGGTTTTGCAGTGAGCAAACACTGACCAGCACAGCAACAGCTCTAGGGACTCAGCAATAAGACAGAACCCCTCTTTCTAGAGCATCCACTGCTCATGCTATTTTGCTTCAGTGATTCTTCCCCTGCCATGAGAGACTTCACTGACAAATCTCTTCTTTCACATCATAGAATCCAAGTGGTCTAGTTACAATTTCACTGAATAACTGCCTAATCCCACATGAGTGTAGGGTACAAGGCATTTCAGAGACATGCTTGTTTTCTCTAGAAGTTGCATGACTCATTGTTTTTCTTCCATAGGAACAATTTTCACTCAAAAATTACCCCAGGAGGGCAACAAACTATCTGTGTGGTCAGGGGTGAGACCCAGTCCGAACAAACTGACTTTAAGGAGTGACACCTTAACCCAGGGAACAAATACCATCTTGACTCAGGGAAGTGTAACATGAGAAAGGATTGGACTATTGTTATTCCCCAGAAGAGGGGGTCATGATGAGCTGAGAAGATTGAACTTTTGAATATTTGCTTTATATAATATAGCTTTAAAAAACATGTTTCTCTTTCTTTGGGATGAAATTTTAGGGTATTGGATGGTGCAGTGGAGCTGTGTGTCTTTGTTATCCTTCTCCACTGGGTAACCTCCAGGAGAGACCAGACCAGCCAAGCGAAGTAGCACCATGACATCTCTACAGCAGTGATTTTACTGTGTAAATATTCCTTCTGTCAGCCTGATGCTCAACAGTGTGCTATTCACCTCCCTAGGCAACATTCAAAATCCACAAACTGTTCTCCCTCCCACCTACAGGTTGACTCTAGAGTCGTGCTGTCTTGATGCTGTAAACATAGAGGCTTTTCTGTGATGTGGATACCTTGTAAATAGGTAAGAAAAATGCTAGAGTAGAAAGGGACTCGGGTGTTCCAGGCTTAGCTTTAAGGCCTGGCTTCTGACTTATTAGCTTCATCATGTTGGGAAAGGTTTTTTTTTTTTTTTCAGAGCCTTTATTTCTTTATCTGCCATGTGGCAATTCCTGAGGGTGCATTGACTCCAGGCAGTTCAGCTCCTCTTTCCAGAACAGACGACTCAAGTCACAGAGCTAAGTCTTGATGGTAGCTGGACTGTCTCTGCTGTCTACTGAGGCTTCCAGACAGGTCATTTCAACATAGACAGACATGCTTGATGTAAGGTACTACCACTGGCTGTTCAATCCATAGCTCACTCCTGGCTCCTATTTTTTAAACAGCGGATGAATGAACAAAGTTGGCCTTGGGATGCCATTCAGCTCAGAGCTGGTAGCAACACAAATGGCTTTAATAAATGAAAGAGGTACTTTGGCACAGCCTAAAGAGGCAAAGGAAGGCTACTGTTCTTGCCAGCATCATAGAGCATGTTAGACACTTCACTTTAATTGCTTCTTATGAATGGAAAATGCAGGAAATGGAATTTTAATTTGTACATTGACTGAAGGAGAAGGACTTTGTGACCTTACGGATTTGGGGAAGAAAATGCTTTATAGGGCATTTCTGAGTCTGTCACCAAAGTTCTGTCTCATGACTGTTGTTTGATGCTTGCTGTCAAATTGTGGAAAAGCAAGACGTGAATCCCAGAATGCCTTCTCTCATATACCTTTGATAGCGGATCAAGCTGAGCCTAGGCAGAGTTTTGTGTAGTTCAAAAATAGTAGAAACAGCATCCGAGTGAGCTGCTGCCTTGAGTGTGAGTTCTGGGGCTGGGAGTAGCTTTAACTCTTCTGGTGCCTCCTTGGTAATGAGGAACAGGCTGGATGTTCCACAGACATACAGATGTTCTTTATGTCAAGCCTTGAGGGAAGGTTTTCCAGAGGAATTAAGATGAAGTTCTTAAAACGATATTGTCTATCTATTTTTTAAAAAGCAGGGAGGAGGCAGGAGCGTGGCTGAGTCACAGGCTGGGCTGACTTCTTCACTTCAGCTTGCTGATGTCTTCCCCAGTCCAGCAGCCACTCACCTCCCCAGAGTATCCTCTGATCACAATTTTCTCTCCATGTCTTCCTGGTGTCCCTGTAGTGTGTTGTGGTGTTGCCCTCACTACCCAATGCCTTTGAACCTCTGTGGCCTTACATTTTCAGTACCACAAATGACACGGGCTATCTTGGTTACTCATTGAGAAGCAGCAAACTAAACGGGCTATCGTGCTTACTCATTGAGAAGCAGCTTGATCGATGTATCAAGCAATGCATTCTGTGTTGATGCCTAATTGCTCATAAGTGACTCATTCCTCATGGTACATAAATAGAGATTTGATGTCTATCTGACATGTCATAAGCCTGAAAAATCAGATGTGCACATAGGACAGGTAAGAGACTACCTGCACAGTTCAAAGAAAAAATAATTTGAGGAGAGAAGGGGACATAGTATTTTGCCCCCAATTTTTTTTTGAGACAGTCTTGCTATGTAACCCAACCAGGCCTTGAACTCAACATCCTACCTCAGCCTCTGGAGTGATGTACCACTGCATTGGGCTAATCATAAATCATATAGTTCTGAATAAATAAATAATTATCTTTGAATGTTTCATTTCTCATTTTTAAAAATCAACAAGCCAGGGTGGGAAGGTTCAGCGTTAAAAGCACTTGATCTTGCAGAGGACCCACCTTTGATTCTGAGTTCCCTCTTGGTGTGTGACCAACACTCAGAACTCTAGTTCTAGGAGAGCCAGTGCCCTCTTCTGATCTCTGCGAGCAGCAAGCACACATTTGGTGCACGTACATGCTTTCAGGTAAAGCGTTTACACATAAAATGAGAATCAATAAACCCACTATTATAAAAATGGGATGAGATCAATAAAAAGCATTTGAAAATTATTGAGATCCTTAGAAATAGGGACAAAGCTTTACCCCCTGTTTAAAATGGTAGACACTGCTGCTCACTCAGAACTTTAGATGCTGCCTGCCCTCGGGGGCCTTATCATTATCACAGGATGATGTCCTATGTGTATATAGAATTATAAATGTCATGCAAACCCTTATAGGCGAATGCATGTACTATTGGTAGGATGGAGTACATCATGGTAACAGTTCAGAAGAGCTGAGTCCTGTAGGCCCTGAACTGCACAGCATAGGATTCCTTCATTGTGAGCATGGTTCCTATCACTGAAGTTCCCCACCCTATCGATTCTTTAAGAGATTATTTCTGTTATCTCTTTTCTAGCTTAGACCCGAGTTAAGTCACAAACAAGGAATCTCCATTTTTCAAAAAAAAATTTATACTAATATAACTCATCACCTAAGATAATGTCTCAATGAGAATCATTAAATGGATGGATGGATGAACCTCTCGATTTATGAGAAAACAAAGTGCTTTGAATCTGAGTCACATGTATATGTTTTTAATTCTGGATGAAGGAAAAGGAACAGTAAATGAAGAGGTGTACACATGCATGCACTCATGAAATTGAACATATAGGAAAGGTATGGGCATACACATGCACACATGATCTTAATCATATGGGACCTGAGAGAGTTTGGATACATGCATACACAAGTGAGCTGATCATATAAGACATAGAGAGCAAGGACACATGTGACCTTGGTTATATGAGATGCACAAGAGATGTAGACACACAGATATATACATGAGCTTGATCACATGGGACATATCAACATCCAGAAGGAGAAAAGAAAGAAGGTAGAGATGAAAGCTCCTTACATCATGTCTAACCCCCATGCTGGCACTGTGGATGCTTCGCTTCCTTGGACATCTTCAGAGAGTTCTAAGAAGCATAAAAATAAGACCCTAACAGAACCGTAGTCTGTCGTCATCTCCAAGAACCAGACATTACAGAGTGGCTGACATCTCCAGCTAGAGAGATATAACTAGAAATCAAAGCAGCATTTTAAAAAAAAAACAGGTAGCAAGAACATGGTCCATTGTGTGGTAAGTAAAGAAAGATGGCTGGGCACGGAAAGAGAAGAGAGGGCACATCCTCCTTGGACCATTAGGGGACATTTGCCATCATGGGGTGGGGTTGTAGCGAGTTCATTAAATCTAGTATCTGCCCCGATGAGACAGGAAACACTTGCTTGATGTTGTGAAGCATGCATTTCCAGCCTTCAGAACATGAGCCACAACTATACTTACTTTACAAAGGAATTTTTTCTTATCCCCACCCCCCATCAATAGTTCATTGGGGACTGTGACAGCAATAGTGTACTTTCCATGTACAAAGGGATTATAAGCATGTAAGAGCCCAGGACACTGACTGACTCCCAAGTCAGGGGTAGGGACTTTGTGGAAAGCTGAGGTTTGACTGTGACCGCACCCACAGGGGGTCAGAGCCGTGTGTTTGTAATGAGAGCATTCTGCAGACGCAGCCCAGCCTGTGGACTGAATTGTCTCCATGTGGCAGACTATATTTGTGAATGAAGTGCCTTTCAATGAGGGAAAGTCAATTTTAACAGCTCATTTATTGATAAAAGCGAGTCTGGTCTCGGCAGTGGAAGTGCTTCTTGGAACAAGGACTCCAGGACGCAATTGCCTCATCTTAGCCAGGAGAAGAAAGCATCATAAAAAGTGGTGTGGCTTCTCTGACACTGGCGCTCGAACGAGCTAATGCTGGACGATTAGTTAGATGAGGAACATTTCCATCCCATGTAGTCGGGATTGTCCAGGATGCCTGAAAATGAGTCCCATGATGGCAGCGAACCGGCAACACTCATCTCTCTCACTTTGTTGAAGCTTTCCTGGCTTACTCAAATAGCTGTGTCAGGCGTCTCCCCATCTCCAAGTCAAGCTTATATGCACAGATTACAGGAATGCTCCATATCGAAGTCAAAATTGGGTGTGCTGAGCCCAGATAGCTGTTCCCTCCTCCCTGGTGCTGGGCAGGCCTCATCCCCAGCCTTCTCTATTGTACTGCCACGTGGTCTCTGGGTCCTTGTCTCTGTGAAGCCCTCCTAACAGATCCAGTCACAGCTCCTCTCCTGCCGCTTTAGTGCCATGCCTTCTGACAGTTTATAAGTGTCTACTGAAGGTCGAGAATCGATTGACAGTGTCAAGGCAGCGTCTGAATTTCCTCCTGTCCTGTGGCATACTTGGGTTTTACGCCTTGATGACGGGCACCAGTTCAAATATCTGGGCATCTTTCATGGCCTCTCTCTTCATTGCCTGCAAATATCCAAGAAGAGTGAGTCCAGTCAGCTCCAGCACTCAGGTGCTTTATAGTCTAACCTACGTGCACCATGTTAGTGGCTATGACCCCTGATCAGACCACTATTCTTTGCCAAATTGGTGGCTGCTGCATCCATTCCCTGGCTGGCTTCTGGCTTTTATTCTCTTCTTTCCTCACAGCTTGCAGCTTTTCCCTCTACACTTGTTTGAAATATAACAATTGTAACAATTGTGCCTATCCTAATTAGCATAAAACGCCGAAGCTGAATAATTCATATCTGGCATTTTTTTTAGGTGTCTCAATGAGAAGTCCCCTTTCTACTTGAGTGGGCGATCCTTATTCACGGTATTAGTGGGAGGTAAGGGCTTAACCACTTTACTGATTAGATGATCAAAGCTCTACTGTCCAGCCAGTCATCTTAAGTGATGTAGAGACAGGATAAACTTCAGTAAGGCACAATGTCAGGAGAGGATGGGGAGAAGGCTCAGTTGGTAAAGTGCTCCAGGGCCCAAGTTTGATTCCCAGAATTAATGCCAAATTTAAAAAAAATAAAAAATAAAAAGCTGGGCAGGGTGGCATACACTTGTAATTCCAGCACTGTCAAAGCAAAGACAGGCTGTCACCTGAGTTTTCTGGCCAGTCAGTATAGGAAGCCAGGGAGAGACGCTACCTATAAATAAATGAAAAAGGAAACAGCACTGTTGGGACCTCCCCACGTGTGCACACAAGGGCACGTGCAGTGTAAAGAGCTCATTCAATCCTAGCAATTGCTACAGGGGGCTATTCCTGACATTGGTTTCAACCCATTCCTGCTGAGGAGGTCAGTGTCTAACCTCTGACACTTAGATACAACACTCTCATCTACAAATGCATTGAACCGCCTGCATAGCTACCTTGTGATGCACGCAGGTGGCAGGTTGGATATGGACCTTCTTCCCTGAGACCTTGAGAAAGACGTTGCCCAGAGGGCACCACCGTCTTTGAAAGGCACATTAGCTTCTGTACGCAGTGAATTCTGCAGGGAAACCACATCCCCTCACTTCAGTGTGCCTGGGAGAAGCCAGAGACTGCAGAACTAGAGAAACCATGAGCAAACTGCACAGTGGGTGGCGGGGGTGGCTGTGGTAGGCTGCACAGTATTGGGGGGCTGTGGTAGGCTGCAGGAGCTGTTTGTAGGATATGGGACACTAGTTAATTGTTGATGACACCTAAGGCTAGATAGGAGGAGGCAGGGGGGACATAAACAGAGACATTCACAGACACACCAGCACATGGACACACACACACACACACACACACACACAGAGAGAGAGAGAAAGAGAGAGAGAGAGAGAGAGAGAGAGAGAGAGAGAGAGAGAGACAGGCAATGTGTTAATTGAGGTTTTACCTTATATTAAAGAACCAATTATGTTTGTCAGAAAGCCCCCTCCAGGACTCCTGGAGTCAGTCTAGAATGGAAAGAGCAAAAGGCCCTACCTTACTCTCTGATCTCTGTTTGTTGGTTCTTGGGCCTTAGTTAAAGAGGAAAGAACATCCTTGAAATAACATGCTATGAAATCACAAGCAGGGACAATGAAATCTCCTTCAAGCTTTCCTGGAAACACATGCAACTGTTAATTAGAATGAGTGTGTGCTAACACAAAGGAAACGCCCAGCATTCATTCCATGGGTCATTAGGCCCTGGATTGAACAGATATTTTTTTCTGGTGCCTAAAATAATGACAGAGTTCACAGAGCAAAGCCCAGAATAATAGCGGGTGAATAATCCACTCAACAGATACTTATTGAACCATTGGTATGTGGTAAGTCCTGTCTAAATGTAGAAGATAAAGTAATGACCAGGAAGGACTCCTCACAACATTTAAAGAGGCAGTAAATAAATATGCAAGCAAGTACGTTATTCTTGGGAGCAAGAGAAGGGTGAGGTGGAAGGTCCTGTCTGGAAAGGAGGAGCCAGGAGGACGTAAGACCCAGAAGGCAGCGCTGGCATGAGAGGCTAACCTCCAGGCCCACTGTGTCTGTCACACGTGAAATCTCAGCAGCTATGATGACCTGCAAAAGACCCAGAGGAGACTGAGTCTGTCAATAGCCTGTCGTGAATGGAGGGTGGGCTTCATCCTCCCTGAGGACTGATATGGAGCTAATGTTGATGGAAAGGAGAGAGACATGGTCTTCACGGTTGTAGCCACTGACAAGGTGTCCGTGGTCCTGTGAGCAACCATAATCAATCTCATTGGGGGGGGGACACACATGCAGGCACTGCGTTTTACATACATACATACATACACACACACACACACACACACAGAGAGAGAGAGAGAGAGAGAGAGAGAGAGAGAGAGAGAGAGACAGAAAGACAGAAAGACAGAAAGACAGAAAGACAGACAAGAACAGATAGAGATTCAATCAGAAGGGCAACCAGCTGGAAAGAGGAAGATCAGGAATAAGGGAGACAAGAAGGTGATGGGGCTGAATGTGATTGAAATACATTATGTATGTATAAGAAACCCAATATTATATAGTTAATGCATGATAATAAAATCACATTTCAAAAGATGGAAAGGTTCTAAGGAGATGTGCTGGAGCTGTTGCTGAATCCTGAATTTGGTGACATGAACTGTGGGGATGAAATCATCATAGAGGTTGCAGATCGAGGACCTGACATGTAATGTAAGAGCGTGCCCAGTCTTCAGGAGGAAGATCGGGGACCTGAGACGTAAGAGCATGCTCCGTCTCCAGGAGGAAGATTGGTCAACATAGACCTCTGTGTCTTAAAAGTGGTAGCGGAAGCGTGGACAGACACAAGAGCTTGGCAAGAGCAAGAAGGACCTGGTGAATTCAGATGAGGCCTGAGCTACCACTCTCCATCTCATCCCTTCAGAACAGAGCCTCTCATCGGAGCACCAGCTAAGGCTGGCAGCCAGCAGGCCTAGCAATCCACCTGTCTCTGCCCCACACTGCTGGGGTTGCCTGCATGTGCATGGGTGCTGAGAATTAGAGCTGAAGCTCTTGTGCTTATGCAGAAAGAACTTTCACCCAGGGAGCCATCCCTCCATTGCGCTTCTGGTTTGCTTGAAACAGGGTCACGTACATAAATGCTGAAGTGAGACGCCCATGCCACCATGTGCACTTGACTCTGAGCATTTTGAATAAAGGATACTCAACTTGTACTTGCAAAACACCACACTTGCTACAAGGGATATGCTGAGAACTGCGACAAGAGGCCCATGCTTATGGAGTTTATAGCTGAGTTTGAAAGGCACAGCCATAGCAGTTGACAAACAGAAGACGTTTGAGGGATTGCGTATTTGCAATGAGGAAGAGCCATTTCTTCAGCAGAGAAGAGGACACAATGAAGATTGTGGTGTGACCATACATGAGCTAGGACTTTCAAACGCATAAGATTTCAGCAGGCAAATATGGAGGAAGAGATTTGGATGGAGGAAAGACACTAGATTAAACAGTGGTTGGAGGGATGTGGTGGATCCAGGAAGCATGGAGTGATTGGCTTGAGGCTTTGGATAGATCATTTAAGGCCTTAGATGTCATGTTTGGGTAAATGGATAAGGCAATAAAGAACTTCATGCATAAACATAGGGACCAGGATTCAATTCCCCAGGACCTACTACAAAGCCCAGTGTGGTAGTGCAGTTAGGGAATCCCATTGCTAGGGAGAAGATGGGAAGTTCTCTCTGGTCTGCCAAGTAAGCCTAATCAGTGATATTTTAGGCCAATAAAAAATCCTGCCTCAAAAAAGGTGGATTATGCCTAAGAAATGACATATGAGGTTGTCCTGTAGCTTTGACTTTTACACACACATACACACACACGTGCATACATACATACACACAGACAGAGAGACTGGGATCTTAGATGTCACTTAAGTGGCTGATTTACATCGTATACATAAAAGAAAGCCAACTAGGAGATTGCCCTGATAGTCCAGAGGCAAATGAGGAATGAATCTACACCAGAAGAGCCAAAGTGACGGATTCAGAGGAAACACAGCAAAGGATTTTATGCTGACCTGTATGTCGTTAGAGAGAACCACAGCTCAGGACAGCTTTAGCAGTTCTAGTCTGGATGATTTAGAAGACGCAGAGGATGTCACACAATGACTACAAAGGAGAGATGAAAAATGAAAAAGAAACTTAAGTGGACAAGATAGAGTTAAGTATGAGCGGCACACACATCTTACGTCAAGCAGTAGGACTTGAGGATGAAACCTTCCATGACTTAAGTGGTTTGGGTCTAGAAACATGAGGGAATGGAGAAAGGACAGACACAAAGAGCACTTACAGAAGAGTTGGGGTCAGGTGGGCTGTGCACACTGCGATGGAGCCATATCTACTATCTCAGCAACCTGGAACCCTCAGTGCATTTGTGAGGTACAACTCAGAAAGGAGGAGTTAGCCAGTCTTAGTAGGAGATGGCTGGAGACAAGCAGTGTCTGGTGGTTAATATCCACCCCAGAAGAAACTACGGCTGCTAGTTCACACACACACACACACACACACACACACACACACACACACACGGCTCGCTAGTTTACACAGACTCATACTTGGAACAGAGGAAGAATTTGCCACTTTCTGAGCCTGGCTGGTGTGGGTCTGAGACCTTGATCCTCCACATGGCCACGCCCGAGTCAACAATACACACTCATCAGGGCTTCATTCCCTTACACATTCACTCTTGGCTCCCCACAGAAGTCTCAGGTCAGAAGTTCAGCCTGGTGACTCACTTTTGACTTGATACTTAAACATTGGAATGACTTCAAAGAGGAGAGAAGGCAAAAATTTAGCAATCAGTAAGAAGTGAGAATGGTAAGGAGAAGGATCAGGTCTGCCCTGGCCAAGACAGCAATGAGTCTAAGCCTGAGGAACTCTGGCCTTCTCCTGGGATTCTCAAGAGCTCTGAGCACCATGGTTACATGAAGAGCTCTTGAAATAAGATGCAGGAGGAAATAAATAGCACATGCCAGCTCTCTGCTTTCCCTTTCTTTATTCGTCTGAGCTGTAGAACATGGTAAGGAACATCCCAGATCCCCCACACATAGGTAGAAAGGTCTCTGCTCTTGCTATATTCCTTGGACAATTACTTCCAAAAGAAAAAAATGTAACAGACAAAGAGATAGCCACAGCATGTATTAGGTCTGTTAGTGGAGGGGACTTCATTATTTTTAATGTCCCAGTAAAAAATCTTTCTTCTCTCTACATTTACCAGACCAATCCCGATAATGTCTTTTAAACAATTAATTCTACTTTCAAAAGCATTCTACTCTGCAGTTTGTCCAGAATTAAGTGACCATTAGAAGGCATTAGCTTAGAAATGAGTGCCCTAATTACTTCTGAAAGTTAGTAATAAAAAAGAAGAAAAAGTTCAAATTTCCGAGACACCAGCATGCCTGCTGTCTGGCAGCATTGCACAGACCCCTCTGTCTTCTTTCTGCTCTGAATGTGGGCCAGAGGGAAGGGCCTCTGGGTTCTCCAGCCTCACTATCTGATTTCGTGTTATGCAAAAGTGACTTGATCCAGCCTCAAGTCTAGAAAGTCATTCAGATATGGACAGTTCCCTCTGGTCTCATGTCAGTGAGTCCTATAAACATGACAGGACAGATGACCTCCAAAGGTGCATGCCCGTGGAGTTGGGCTGTGGCTCAGAGAAAACGTGATGGGCACCGTAGTTCTTGGTGGTGAGTAGGCTTGGTAAAAAGTGTCATCTGACTTTGGATTCCAAAGCTATTTGATTTGAGTAGCCTCAGTGGATACCCTGTTCCTAATGCAGTGGAGGGCAATGGAAAGTTCAGGTTGCTAGAACATCTTTTTTTTTTGTTGTGTTTGTTTGTTGTTTTTTTAAACTTTTCTTAAAAAGAAAACAATCTTTTTTTTCCATTTTACATACCAATCCCAGTTCCTACTCCCTCCCTCCTCCCTCCCTCCCTCCCTCCCTCCCTCCCTCCCTCCCTCCCTTCCTCCCATTTCCTCCACCTATCTTACCCCCCTCCATTTACTTCTCAAAAAGGGTAAAGCACATTGCTTTGGGGAAGGTCCAAGGCCCTCCCTGCTATATCTAGGCGGAGCAAGGTATCCATCCAAAGAGAATAGGTTTCCAAAAAGCCAGTACAAGCAGTAGGGATAAATCCTGGCACCTCTGCCCCAGCCACAGAACTGTCAACCACGTTCAGAGGGACTAGTTGGGACCTATGCTTTTTCCTCCCCTGTCCAGCTGGAGCTGGTGAGCTCCCATTAGCTCAGGTAAACTGTTTCCGTGGGTGTAACCCATCATGGTCTTGACCTCTTTGCTCATATTCTCACTCCTCCCACTCTTCAACTGGACTTTGGGAGCTCAGTCCAGTGCTCTGATGCAGGTCTCTCCCTCTGTTTCCGTCAGTTGCTGGATGAAGGTTCTATGGGGATATTTAAGATATTCCTCAGTCTGACTACAGAGCAAGGCCAGTGTGGCGCCCTCTCCTCTATTGCTTAGGGTCTTAGCTGGGGTCGTCCTTGTGGATTCCTGTAAATTTCTCTACTGCCAGGTTTCTTGCTAACCCCATAATGGCTCCCTCAGTCAAGATATCTCTTTCCTTGTTCTCTGTCTCTGTCTTTCCCCCATCTCGAACATCCTGTTCCCTCAAGTTCTCCTTCCCCTTCCCCTTTTCCCCTCCTCTTCACTTTCTGCCCTCCCTGTTTTCTCCAACCCCATGTTCCCAGTCTTGTTAGGGGATCCTGTCTATTTCTCCCTTCCAAGTGGATCTATGTATGTTTTCTTAGGGTTCACTTTGTTACCCATCTTCTCTAGGATCAAGAACTATGGGCTCAATATCCTTTGCTTTACAGCTAGTATCCTCTTATGAGTGAGTACATACCATGTTCATCTTTCTGGGTCTGGGTTACCTTACTTGGGATGGTTTTCTCTAGTTCTATACATTTGCATGCAAATTCCAAGATGTCATTGGTTTTTTGTTGTTGTTGTTGTTGTTGTTTTCCCACTGAGTAGTATTCCACTGTGTAAATGTGCCACACCTTCCTCATCCATTCCTCAGTCGAGGGGCATCTAGGTTGTTTCCAGGTCCTGGCTATTACAAACAAAGCTTCTAGCACATCCTTTGTCCAAGGTGAGGATACTGGCTGCCATGCCTCCTGCACAGAAGTACCCATATGCTCGCTCTCTCTCTCTCTCTCTCTCTCTCTCTCTCTCTCTCTCTCTCTCTCTCTCTCTCTGTGTGTGTGTGTGTGTGTGTGTGTGTGTGTGTGTGTGTACGTGTGCCTACGGAGGCCGGAGGACAACTAAGGTATTGTCCACAGAGTGACATCCTCTGTTCTTGTTTTCTTGAGATGGGATTCTCCCAGACCTGTGGTTCATCGAGTAGGCTAGACTGGCTGGCCAGCAAGCCCCAGGATTGTCCTGTTCCTACCTCTTCATCTTTGTGATTGCAAACAAGTGTTACCACCCCTAGATTATTTCATGTCTTCATGTCCTTGTCGTCTTTAATGATTTGGAGCCCACTAGTACTCGAGACGGAAATGCTGGCACAGATGGCAGCCTTTCTAGCTGCCATACACGGTGGCTTACTGTGCCCATGTTCATCCATGGAAATGCGGGCGTACCCTCACACTGTGGGATTGGATGCTTTTGTATTGATTGCTTCTCCTTAGGGGAATAGAGTGGTATCTGGAACTCTTTTGGACGGGAAGGTGAGGAACTAGGGTTCATTCCCACCGGGTTCTGAGGTTTGGGATCAGAAAGAGGAAGCCATTCTTGTTTAGATTTTCCCTCACTAGCAACTGCCCAATCTTGGGCCAGCATAGCTTTCTCATGTCTCCTCACTGAAGAGCACCCTTGAGGCTGTGATTTGAATGACATCACAGAGAAGTGTGTTTGAAGGAGAATTGGAACAGGAATAACAGGGTCCAATTTCCTGCCAGGGGACACTGCCTGAGCCTTTTCCCTTCTGTGGCAGTCAGCAACTTCCTTACTGTTAGAGTTTAATCTGTGGAAATCTGTAGTCATGTTGTGACCGCCGAATGTGATATGGTCCACAGAGGGATTGAGACGGCACTGATGAAGATACAGTAAATAGAGGGATTGGGATGGTGCTGATGAAGACACGGTACACAGAGAGATTGGGACTGTGCTGATGAAGACATGGTACACAGAGGGATTGGGACAGTGCTGATGAAGACACGGTACACAGAGGGATTGAGACTGTGCTGATGAAGACATGGTACACAGAGGGACTGGGATGGTGCTGCATGCAGAAGGAAGGAAGGCTGGCCTTTGATGACAGCAGCAACTCAGATAGGAAAACAGGCAAAGAGGGAGGTTCTAGAGGGATTGCTATTGACACACGAAAGGCCCAATAGCAGGGGATGGTTGAAACTCTTTGACTTGAACTACATGTAACCAAAGAGCATGTATATAAAGCACCCCAGGACCTCCCACGATGGAGAAGGCAGCTGATATGAAAAGAACCTGTGAGGGACCGGGATGCTTACGGGCCCAGGCCTTTGAGCCTCAGACCTGTACCAACCTTCTAGTTACTTCCATTCTTGCTTTCCTTTCCCTTCACGGGTAGTCTCCATTTCCTCCCACGTGTCTCTCACCCGATTATTTGTTCTGTTGTACAAGGACCTGGGAACGTCTGAACTCTGATCCCCACCTAGAACACAAGCGCAGAATTAGAGAGGCTCCACAAAGAAAGGCAATGTCATGTTATCGCGTGGGCAGCCACGCGGACGGCAGCGCCACTGCTTCCACCCTGCCTGTTTAGCTGGGACTCTGGACTTTAATCAGACCAGAGCGTATTAACTTCAGAGCATCGTGTGGCCATCCACGGTGCCGTACCTGCTTGCCTAACGAAGCCTTTGATGTGGCTCTTGCAGGTTGCATAGGTAGCCTACCTTTAATCATGGGAAGTCAACGACAGACAGTGCCCCACCAGGCTCCCTTTCATCTCCAAGTATTCCGACGGCATGATTGGAGAGGTAAATACCTAGGCAGATTATCTGCCTTTAGCACAAATGAGAAGCAGGTGAACGAGAGCTATTTTGTAGCCTTTGCTATGAGAAAATGACTAGCCCAGAGAAAGAAAATATATATTCTTCAAAGTCTTTGAGTTTTCTGAACTCCAGTGGTTTACATAAGAGCTGAGGGCTAGAAAACTGAAATGTTCGGGAAAACTGCAGGTATTGCAGTCCTGGAAACCGGCTTCAGCTCCTTCAGGGAAAGTTGTCAAGTACAAGAGTGTTATGAATTCATCATACATTAATCATTTAGCCCCACTAGGGAATTTTCTGTTCTTTGCTTTATCCATCATTGGAAAAAAAAACTCACAAGACCTACATTATTCCATTTATTTTATGGTTATAAATAATCAAATACAATTTGCCGCTCTGTGGTTCGTAATGCATTCACACTGGCTCAGGAGCTGATGGAAAAGCACAGGCTTGGTTTGTACTTGGGGCTTTCTTAGGACTAGAATTCTCCCGGCGGTTCTTCTCTCATTACGGAGGGCACAGTCCTTTCCGCAAACCCAGGGGAATGCCTCCCCGTGATTAGGCGTGTCCCGGGGAGCCAACACGGATGGGAAGATGCCTCGCTCAGGAGTTGCAGGCTGGGAGAATGGAGACCTCAAAGAGGAAAATCTTTTGAATCATCTTGGCTAGAGATTTTTTTTTAAAAGACATTTCTAAATCTTCCCATGAAAAAAAAAAAAAAAAAAAAGTCGAGGCTGCTAACTCAAAGCTGAAGGCTGTTGCTGTGAATTCGAAGAGACAACAATATGGACAAGGTCTGTTTTTCACACTTCGGCTCACACTTATTTCAGGGCTGGGGAAAAACCATGTGCTTGTAAGAAATCTGAACTCATTCAGAGACGGGAAACCCACGGTATAATGACGGCTCTTTCTTGAGGGAGGTAGAGAGCCTCCTTCTGGACCCAGTTTCTCCATTGCTTATTGGGGACACTCTATCAAACAGAGGAGGCTACAGGCTTGTGCTCCCTGGCATTTCCTTTGGTCTGCTTCCCAAAAGACCTCTCGCCAGTTCCTGCTGACTACCATGTTCCACTAAGAAAAAGCTATTTTATATTCAGGCTGTCTCCTTTGCTGACAGAGCCACTCCCAGGGAGACAGCTGTGCCCATGACACGAGATGGTCCTCAGGCCTGTCCCTGGCATCTTTACCACGTTGCTCCTGGCCGTTGCCTTACCTAGAGCCTGTGGTCTTTGCTCCTCTGGCATTCATGTGGGCAGGTGAGTGCCCCAAGGAAACGGCTGCCTCATTTAAGCAGGGGCTGCAGGCAAGCTCTCTCCTATGGCTGTTCAGTCAGATGAGAAGGCTAATGTTAGAGGAGGATTCAGGCCACACTCCATTGCTGAGGAAAGAAGACAATTATGGGGTTCTGGGTTCATCTTCTGGCTTCCAGTTTTGAGTTGGTTGGTTCCCTTGTACCTGGAGGGAGTAGACATGCCAGCCCGTCCTTCTACCGGGAGTCATCCAGATCCTTCTCTACCAATAAGCAGCTGGATTCTCAGTACCCTGCTTCTGTTCATCTTCCTTCCCAGTTTGCACTCTGATTTCCACCCTGTTGTTAGTCTCAGGAACGGGGGTGAGGGTGGGGGCTCTGAGGCTGCCTTTGCTCCTCCCTTTTCTTACATAGTTAAGCCTGGGGGCAGAATTCATCCAGCAAGGTTTTAGATGGCTCTGTATACATAAAATGAGAGGACAATGACAACAGCAAAATCCCTTTTCCATGAAAGAGTAGCTCTCCCTCCTGCATATTCAAGTATGTCAATGCCTAGCTGAGTGGCTCATCTGTCCTCCAGCTCCAGAAACAGTCAGGACTGAATTCCAGCCTGGGAATTCTAGGATGCTTACAAACCCCACAGCAGACCCTACAGGGCAAAGCCCCTGGGTGGACTCCTTAGCTGCCTTTGGACATTTGTCAGGGATAGGATTGCGACCCCCCCAGGACTGATTTGCTGGACTTATAACACCCTGTGTATCGGGTAAAGCTGAAAAGAAGTTGATCAGTTCATTTTCTCCTTCCTGTCACAGGATATCCTGACTTAAGCAGCTCAAGGAAGGGAGGATTTATCTTGGCCCACAATTTGAGGGTATAATGTGGGATTCCCCTCTGTATGCTGTGAATACCATTGGTTAATAAAGGAACTGCTTTGGGCCTAAAGCAGAGCTATAGGAGAACAGAGCTAGGTGGGGAAAACTAAATTGAATGCTGGGAGAAAGAAAGGCAGAGTCAAAGAGAAGCCATGTAGCCCTGCCAGAGACAGATGCCAGAACTTTAGCCGGTAAGTCACAGCCATGTGGTGAGACACAGATTAATAGAAATGGGTTAAATGAATATGTAAGAGTTAGCCAATAAGAAGCTAGAGCTAATGGGCCAAGCAGTGATTTAATTAATACAGTTTCTATGTGATTATTTCGGGGCTTAGTGGCTGGGAACCAACAAGCGGCCGTCTTCCTACAAGGATACAGTCCCTCATGGATGGGGAAGGCACAACAACAAGAATATGTGGCAGCTGGTCATGTGGTATCACAGTCAGAGAGCATAGAGAGGTGAATGTTGGCGCTCAGCTTGCTTTCTCTTCTTCAGTCCAGGACCCAGCCCATGGGATGGCTCTGCCCACATTCGGTGTGCACATTCCCTCTTCAGCTAAAGGTGTCTGTGAACTCTCTCAGAGACATGCCCAGAGGTGGGTCTCCAGATCCAGTCAAGTTGACAGTTAAGATTAACCATCCCAGAGGGGTATTAAAGTTAAAGGGCAGGATGAAGGTGGGGCTTAACTCCTCTTAAAACTGGCATCCCTGTAAAAAGAGGAGGTGTCGTATGTGATACATGAACGTAGAGGGGAGACCATGGGAGGATACATTGAGAAAGCTGGGTTGTGAGGAGCTTACCCAGATCCAACCTCAGCACACCTCTGGGTGGACCCGAAGCTTCCAGAACTGTGAGTAAGCTCTTCTTTCTCTGTGTTCATCTCCCGTGAGAGCAGAGAGATCCTTGGCACCGTCCAGCCTCTTCTCCAAGTGCTGAGCGTAGGTGGAGGGAGCTGGGTCGTGTGTTTGCTGTAAGCATATGCATTTTCTTAGGCTGGGATATAGGAGCGGGAGCAGGTGTGTTGCATGTATGTGTGAACGTGGAGGCCAGAAGTCAATTGTGGATGCCATTCCTCACACACTGTTCATCTTGTTTTTTTGAAATACAGTCACTCATGGGTCTAGAACTCACTATGACATCTAGACTGTTAGATCAGCAAGGCTCCTCTTGTCTCTGCTACACCAGCTCAAGGATTTCCTCTTAGTTTCCAGCTTTAGGGACCCTTCTGTAGGGCAGCAGAATCACATTAGCTCCTAGTATTTGAATTCTACGGCTGACTGGGAGACCAGAGCACTGTAGTGCTGCCCAGGGGCCACTCCATTCCCACTCAGGAAGTTACCATCTGCTGACGTCTTTGCCCAGTTTCCCTTTCTGAATAGAAAGATGGAGTTTTAATAAATTTTTAAACTCTCAACTTCTACCATGATAGAAAACTCTTTGTCTGCTTTCTTTGGGGAGTCTCTTGCTCTTTTGCTGACATTCCACTCCAACCATGCTTCGATTCCTCCGGGAAATTCAAAGGATGCAGCTTGGACAGAAGGCTGCACCTGACTTCAGGAAGGTATCTCCCAAGGATCTTGTTGATCAGATGACTTTTGTAGTGTACTTTTCAACAGGTAAGCACAATTTTATTCAGTTGAATTGTCACTGGAGAATAAAAACCAGTAAACCCTGAGGGGAGAAAAGGAAGACTCTCAGTCATCAATATATTTGAATCAATATATTTGTTGGTTTCTATTGCTTCTCTGTGGCAACCAGGCTCATTAGCTTTTGTGCTTTCCAAAGCTTGGATGAGTTAAGGTGACTGAAAGACGTTTGTTCCCTTAGCTTCTAGAGTTTAGGGAAATGAAGCTTCTTTTGTGCAGGTGTCTAAGCTCTGAGGGTGTGAGGAAAACAGTAGCATCTATGTCAGAAAGCCTGCACATGTGCCTGAAGGAGAAACCCATACAGCTAACACAGGGAAGACAGAGCAGCAACCTCTGAACACGGAGCTCCCAGATAGAACTGGCGCTGACTGAGGTCTGTGGAGGACCAGGGCCTGCATCCCTCAGCTATGTCAGCATCTCCAGTGAAACTCTTCCCACACATAAGGAGCTTCACCGCTATGCTTTAGGGAGTTGACTTCCAGATAGCAGAAAAAAAAAAGAAGGAGAAAAAGACATGAAAATGGTAAATGGTTGTTGCGCCATTTAGCCTGAAATGGGACTCAGGCCATAAGTTCACACCAGCAAAGTGATGTCTGCAAGAAGGAGGTGTTTGGATATGTCGTTATCTAACCAGCCAGAGGAAATGGTGATGTAATGAACATCAACCAATAGCTAAAGTGTCATGTAACACTAGCACAGGATTTCCCCATCTCAGGGACTGTGGGAACAACTCCTGAGCAATCAGGAGGAGTCAGGTCTGGGTCTAGATACTCAGCCATGATCAGGAATTTGCCTTGTTTTGATTTAGCATTTGTGTTAATGTATTCAAGCATGACTTTGAATATTAAAATAGCACCTGGTGCACTCGGTGCAAATGCTTCTGTGCTTCAGGAAGAAGCAAGGAGGGGAGATGGGAGGCTGAACCCGAGACTTCATCCCAGACCATAGGGGACAAATGCCCGTAGTGTCTAGGAATAAAACAAGGCAAAGGGGAGGAGGCAAACACAAACATGTGAGCCTTTCTTGTGTGCAGCATGTATCTCTAAGAAAATCCCATCCTCAGAAGTTTGCTGAGACACAATTTGTGAACTGAAATAGGTTTTCAGTGCATATCTTTGCTTTCATGCAAATGCCTTACCTACACACACACACACACACACACACACACACACACACAGACACACACACAAAAGCATGCATGTGTTCACATGTACGCAAACCTAATTTTAAGAGGCTTACGTTCACAGGTTTACTTTTGCTGATATGCCAAGGCTGTCAACGGGCAGACATGCCTTTGAAAATTATGTCTGCCTGAACAGGGCACATTCAGGCTGTGGCAAGAGTGCTCTGAAGACAGCAGTGTTGACTTCAAACTCCCTGAAGCAATTGCTCCAACCCGATGCTGCCTCTGAGACCAGCATCTCTTCCTTTGTGTGACTAAGACCTGGTCCCTCACACAGGTGGGCCAAGAAAGACAGGAAGAAGGCTCTCCTTGGAAGACTTAAGGGTGTAACATACATATGGTGAGAAAAGCCATTGGTAGCTTTAAACATAATGTCTTAGCCACTTTTCTGTTTGTGACCAAATAGCTGGCAAGGGGCAGAAAGATTTCTTTTGGCTTGCAGTTTAAAGATGCCTCCCATCATGGCTGGGAAGGCAGGGCATTTGAGGTAGCTGGTCATTTCATGCTCACATTAGTAACTCAGCCAATCAGATACCTCTCTCAGGCAGCCTGCTTTGTTAACATATTTTCAAAATAACCTTTCATTTATTTTAACTACAATTTTTTGTATGAACTGAGCATGTACAGGCATTTGGTCCTAAACTGAGTTTGCTGAGAAATGGGCCCATCTCTGTGCAGGCCCTCTAGATAAAATTGCCTTGCTGGCTTTGTTTGGGACACTGATCTGGGATTGACATGGAGTTCTCCTTGCTTCTGCAGGCAAGAAGTCTTTCTCTATACCTCCATCTCTTGGTTGTGCTTATTTTTTGGCTTTAAACTCACTAAGATGCGAATTCACCAAGTTGGATTACGTTTGTGGTCAGGATTCAGAGAGCAGACTGCAAATGGATGAAATCTCAAGGCCTCCCCCAGTGACTCACTTCCCTGAACCAGGACCCACCTCCTAAAGCCCCCACAACCTTCCAAAACAGGGTCTCTAGCTGGGAACCAAGGGTTCAAACCCATGAGCCTGTGGGGGACATTTCTCATTTAAGACACAGCATATGGCATTTCCTAGACCTTCATCCAATATAATAAAGATAAAGTGGTTTTTAAAATTTTCTCTTATTAAAAAGTATTCAGAAACTATCATCTTTCATTTCTTTTTTTTTCCTTTTGTTTTTTTTTTTTTCTAAGCTGCTAAGCTTATGAAATCCGGGTCTAGATTGTCCCTGTCACCTCCGTTAGAAGTCATCACCCATGAAGTGATAACGGATCACACAGGCCATTTTCATTTCCTTGTTCATCTTCTAAACACATGGGTGATGCTGATGGGTGTGGTGGCTAAGATGCAATAAGAGTGGAAGAGACTTTGTCCCTGAGTGTCTAGAAGGCAAGGGGCTCCCTATCCTATCCAGGGCTGGTGAATTCTGCAAGAAAACCTCGGCTTCACTGCGAAGCGGACGGAGCCTTGAGTTCAATTTATGTTGAAAATATCCATTCTGGCTCAGCGCGGGTTGTAAGCATTCAGCTGAATTTTCAGGTGCACCGGGGAAACTCAGTGGCCTGTGGAGCTCACTCCGGACAGATTAATACTCTTGCTAAATGCTCGCTGGAGCTCTGCCAGGAGGGATATAAACAGTCAAAGAACTCACTCTATGAGGATCTGTCTTTTTGCCAAATCGTACAAGGAAAATGTGTTTAAGGGAAAAAATGATAGGAGGATGTGTTTTTATTACATGTATGCTCATCAGATCCCAGCTCTGGAAAACCCATTAAAAACAACACGAAGTATTTAAAATCAGCAGCAATCACTTTGGTTAGTTACTGATTTACAAGATTAAAAACGTTCTGAACTGAAGAGGAAAAATGTATTAATAAACACTGGATTCTGGAACAATCCTCAGTGATTAATGCAGGTCTCTACAGTGTGGGGTTCTGTCTTCAGGGCCGTGAGAAGGAGGCGTTAATATTCAAGGGGTCCCTAGAAACGAGAGGCGAGGGCTTAATCTCTGAGCCCTAAGCAAGTCCGAGACTGTTTAAACTCTAGTCTGCCTTGCTCAAGCAAAGGCAGTTCTCAAGCTCTGTCTGCGTTCCCAGAGCTGCCTGGTGTGCAGGAAAGGTGTGCCCTTTGCTCCGTCTGGACAGTTATATTTCTTGTTGCTTAGAATCCTGGAAACCCTCATCACCACAGTACCTAGAACGGGACAAGTGTCCATGGATGGCATAACATATCCAGGTCTTACCCTCTGGGGTGCTCATCTTGAATTGATTTGTTTGCCCTCTTCTAAGATGTATTATTTTATGGGGAAGAAAGCAAGCCCTATTTCCCAGTGATGGAGCTTTGTTGGTCTGTACTGGAAATAGCCATGGCAACTTTGTAATAAACTCACTGGGAAGTAGACTGGGAGAAAAAAGATGAGAGAAGACAGGCTGTGTTCCACCTTTAAGAACAGACACCTGAGCAGGGAGTCTTGTCCCGAGCCAAAGGCAGGATCAGGTGTGCAGGGTCATCCTTAACTACACAGCAAACTTGGAGGTAGCCTGAGCTACATGAGACCCTACCGAAAACAGATAAGCAAACCCCCAAACAACAAGAAGCAAATAAAGAACATGAGGTCTGAGCAAACTCTCCCATTTCATGCACATGAAGCTAAGTAGGGTGAAGGGCCAGCGATGTCTAACCCCTTCAGTATTTCCACAGGGGTGCAGCTGGAGGACACAGGAAGGTCAAGCAGTGACATATAATGTCTGTGCTCCTGGAAAATGAGGCCAATCCCCTCCATAATTGCCCCAAGGCTGCAGGGACTCCCTCATGGCACAGGGTGGTGAGAAGAGATGGCTCCATAATGCCCCCAATACGAAGGTGTACACCCCGGGCTAAGAACTGTAAACCATGCTGCCAAGTCTCCATAGAACTTTTTGGGCCACTACACTTGAGTCGGGCCTTGGCTGAGCCTGTGGTGAGAATGTCAAGGAATATTATATGAGAGCTATGGGAATGTGCTCTGAGAGACAGACGAAGGCCATGTCAGAATGCTACTCCGGGCTGCACTTCAAGTCACTGTGCTCGCCACCATACAGCAGGCAAGAAAGAAGAGCTGTGTGAAGAAGAGCCCTCTGCATCTCTGAGTCAGCTCAGCGCCCTACAAAGCCCCTCCTGCCACCCTGCTGCAGCATCCTCATGGCTCAGGGGATCATTCCCAATGAGCTTTTAGCGGTGCGGAGTCATGGGTTTCACCAGGATGTTTTCAGCGTGTATGTATCACATACATTCATTGATCTTTTCCTTTTTTACTCTTACACAAGCAAGACAGCACTTATCTGCAGGAAGAGCCGCTAGAAGTCACCCTGGAATCACTGGGGAAACACGGGGTATTGTAATAAAGGGGTAGCTTGGTTACCGTGGCCTCTGCCCATCCCCCCTGAGTTCATTGGCCATCCCCTGTTGCTGGGCAACTTTCTGACTCTCTCCCTCTCCTGGTACCGCTGTACCTCATTCAGTTGGATGCTGAATTTCCCTCACTGCACGTGTCAGCACTTTGCCAACGGCAGGGAGCAATGAAAATATCTCCGGATGATCCTCCCAGACTGCAGATCAATACTTACACTCTGCCCAGATGGGAGAACCTTTGCAGAGCTGAGGGACCGGTACAGACATCTACAGTAGACGGTCTGATAGCATTTGAAATGTTAGTTTCAAATCAATTCAGATGAAATGTAAAAAAAAAAATAATAATAAAATGGGTGGAACATGGGGTCCTATTACCCCGGAAGTTCGAGGAAGGTCTCATCTAGGGAGGAATTTGGGGAGCAGACATGGGAGATGAACCTGCTTAGGAGCTAGTGGGTGAGGTCAGTGGCCGCTGACTCATAGCGATGATTCAGGCATTTCTGTCCTTGCACACGATTGTGTGTCTGGTGAGTGTGTGAGGGGGTAAGTGCACATGAGTACAAGTACTAGTGGAAGTCAGGTGTTGAGTTCTCTTGAAGCTACAGGCAATTGTGAGCCACCTTCATGGGTGCTGGAAACTCGGGTTCTCTGCAAGAGCTGTGTGCACCCTTAGCCTTCTCTCTAGCCCAGCACGTGTGTGTGTACGTGTGTGTGACACACTTTGCCGATAACCACTCCCAACGCGTGTGTGACACACTTTGACTATATCCACTCCCAGCGACTGTGATGCACTTTGATGATATCCACTCCCAGCACACATGCATGCATGCGTGTGTGTCTCTGCGTGTGTGCGTGTGTGACACACTTTGACTATACTCACTCCTGGCACACATGCATGCATGCGTGTGTGTCTCTGCGTGTGCACGTGTGTGACACACTTTGACTATATCCACTCCCAGCGCATGTGTGACACACTTTGACCATACTTACTCCCAGCACACATGCATGCATGCGTGTGTGTCTCTGCGTGTGCACACTTTGACTATACTTACTCCCAGCACGTGTGTGACGCACTTTGACGATATCCACTCCCAGAACACATGCATGCATGTGTGTGTGTCTCTGCGTATGCACATGTGTGACACACTTTGACTATACTCACTCCCAGCGCGTGTGTGACACACTTTGACTATATCCACTCCCAGCACACATGCATGCATGCGTGTGTGTCTCTGCGTGTGCATGTGTGTGACACACTTTGACTATACTCACTCCCAGCCCGTTACTTTCTCTTGTTTCCATCCCACTCCCGTGGAAGAATCTGAATTTTCAAATACAAATTATTTTGCAGAGAAATCTGTCCTTTTAAACTTTATTTTCTCCAAGTAAAGAGTTATATCAACACAGAAAATGTTGACTTTTTACATTCTCAAGTGACAGAAAGGAAAACTTCAAAGCTATAAAAATCACTCCACGGAGACTTGAATGATAAGAAGCCAAAGCTGCAGTGAACCCAGACTTCCTTGTTTTGCCTGAATTTCAGTATTCTGGCATTGTCTTGAGTTCTGCCACCAGAGAACAGACTTAAGAAATAACTTTTCTTACTTTCTTGTAAGTGAACGACCAAGGGACAGTGTGCCTCGATGGGCTGTGTGCTCTTCACTGTCCAGCAGCTGTCTTTTAACTTCGGAAGACTGCCACGATGCCTAGAAATATTACTACTAAGCCAGGCAGAGAGAGAGCACATGCCCAGAGCAGAGCAAGGGAAGGACCAATCAGAACAAGTTCAAGAGAGGAGATTTATATACACATCACAACACACACATGCACACACACAACCACATAACATTCACACACACATACAAAGTCATATCAACACATGCGTGTGCGCACACACACACACACACACACACACAGCAATCATGGTCAGCTTTTAGTGTCAATTTGATTAGATTTGGAATTACCTAGGGGACACACTTCTGGGGTGCTGCTTATGAGGGCATTTCCAAAGAAGGAGCACCCTGGATGTGGTGGCCTGACACCATAGGCTAGGGTCCTGGGACTGAATTACAAGGAGAAGCGGAGGAAAGGAACAGAGCTCCAGAACTCAGCTATGCTTCCTGACTGTGGCCAGTGTGCCTGGCTACCCTGAGTACTTGCCCCATGCCTTCCCCATCACGGTGGACGGTGCTCGCAAACTGTGAGCTGAAATAGACGCATCCTTCCCTTCTTTTGTCAGGTATTTGGACACAGCAATGAGGGAAATAATAGTTAATCATATATGTAGATGTATGATACAAATCTATATGTCTATGTATAATAGATACAAGTTAACTATCTGATGTCCATGCATTTTTAATATATATTACAGGAAATCTGAGTTGGAAATGAGTCTGTATTAATACAATAATATGTCTTAAGTGTTTTTATCCCTGGGGATGTCTTGCTCTTTAAATTACCCTCCTCCAGAAACTACTGGCTGGGCCTAGCGCTGGTCTGGCTTAACCCTCTGAAGGCCTTGGCTAATGAACTCACGGTGCATCCTTGCTTTCCATGCTCAGAATATAAGGTGGGGTTCTCAAGGCACCTTGACACTGTGAAGTGATAATCCAAGTCTTTCTGAAGATATAGTAGATGCAAATGGCCCACGCTCCACTGTTTAGTGTGCTCAACTGGTCCTTCACGGGGTAGAAGAGCCATGATACGACAAGGAGCCTTTCTGTATGTCCCCACTATGCCTTCACCGTGCATGCTGAGAGAGCCCAGGCTCTGAGGGATTCTGGGTAGTGGTGATGTCATCAGGCTTCTGCCTTCCCTGCCACCGATGTCGTCCTACGCTGAACTGATCTACCCACCACTTAAAACCTACACGGAAAAGATGAAACGCCAAAAGCAGGAGGAAATGCACCTGTTAGGAAAGCAAGGAGCAGGTGGATGTCTGATATCGGGAAATTTAAAGGCTAACTTTTAAATTTTTTTTTAATTATTATTTCTCAGGACGTGTGTGAGAGAGAGAAGGAGAGAGAGGTAGCAGTCGCCTGAGGGTCAGAGGACAACTGGTGGAGTCCGTTCTATCTTTCTATCTGCACTCATGTATTAGAGAACAACTCAAGCATCTAGGCTTATACAGAAAGGGCCTTTAATAGCCGAGCAATTTGAGAAGGTTTGTTTACAAAGTCTACAAAAACAAGGGAGGCAAGAGGGACCTGGCTCTCACCCCAGCTGACCATGGTTGACAGGGGAGGAATGTCCAAGGCCAGGGCTGACGAGTCAGGACGTGGCATCTAGAACCACGGACTTCTGCTCAAGCTTATTACTCAAAGTTCTTATGCACCCCAATCCAAAAGGGGAGAGGGGGGAGGCAAAAGACTTCTTTAAGTGATACAAAGAACAAAGTAATTTCCTCCTCATATCTCCAAACATAAAGTAACCACACCCTAGGTCAAAGAATCCTTTTGTCTAGGCAAGACATCCTATAGCCACACCTTAGGTCAAAGCATCCTGTTGCATAACCTTGAAGGGTCAAGAATAGGTCTGAACTCTCTGACCTTTAATCAAGGTGGAAAGGATTCATTTCTGTGGAGTCCTACAACCTTGGGTAGCTACAACCTCGAATCTCTGATTACAACCACAGCCTTGTTTAACCTTCTACTGCATCAACTCTGAAAGCAGTCCCCAAGAATGAAGAGAAGAGGACCCCAGGCAATAGCATCCACATATGACCAATGGAAGCAGATGAGACAAAAGGGACCCAGTGAATGACTCCCGTCTCCAAGCCATACCACAGAGATGGCTGCACATTTGTGTTTGTTTGAATGTTGCTATTGTCAATATTATTTGTTTGCTACTTTGTTTGAGACAGGGTCTCTCATATCTCAGGCTAGCCTACAATTCTTCATGTAGCAGAGTGCAACCTTTAATTTCTGATTCTCTTGCCTTCACCCCCAACTTCTGATATTACAGGCATATACCACCACACCTGCTTTATGCATTGCTAGGGACCAAACTCAGGGCTTCCTGCACACTAGGCATGCATTGTGCTCACTGAGACACACCACCAACCACTGTATAGCAATAGTTTTGCTTTGATATTTGCAATAGCTAAGGAATGGAACCAGCTTAGCCATCCATCAGTAGATGAATGGATAAAGGAAATACGATAATCAATGTGGGCATGTTGGAAAGAGGGCAAAGATTCAGTGACCTCCCCAGTTCATGTCTGGGGTCTTGGCATGAGGTTTAAGTTTAAATATAGGGCAAAAGATATGCATAGCTAACTAGTCTTGGTAAAAGTGTGGTCCTGCCCACCACTGACCCCCACTGTCAGTCTTTCCCACAAGGGGATGTGAAAAGCAGTCAGAACTGTTTGCATTTTTTTCCTAGGATCAAGCTCCCCTCTTAGACTGGGCTTCCATCTTTCCTTCTCCAAGCAGGAGACTCCTGGGAAACTTCAGTTCTTTGAGGTGCATTGTCTAATCTTCTGATAACCAAGGGAGGGGCATAAATGTCTCTTTAGATATCTTCATTTCTGCCAGGGTAGTTATGGTCCTGTGGGTTGTGATGCCCCTGGAGGTCTGCTAGAGGTCAGATGCCTTCTCTTTCCGTGGCAAACATTTTCCTGCTTCCTTCCCAGTGTTTCAGAAGACCCTGTTTTAGCCCCATGGCCCAAAGATGGTCACTGCATTCTCAGTCTGCAGTAAACAAAACCTGCCCCTTAGAGAAGACAAGTAACCAGACCATGGGTCACTCAACGTGAGTGAGTGGCAGAGGATGATCTGTGGCCAGTGCCTCTCCCTCGTTTTGAACATCTCTAGTAACAGTGCCTTAGCTGGCTTAATAAATGAGTCAGCACCAGACATTTTTATAAGCGTCCATTTATTTGTTCCTTAAACAACCTTGGTATCGAGGGGCCTCATTAGCATGTGACGAATATATGGTCAGAGATGTTAACTAACTTTCTGGAGCTCACACGGTCACTGGAGGATCTTCCAACCCCAGCTGGTGCGGGTTCAGACTCAGGCCAGGGAGGGCAGCTCTTTCCAGTAGCTACCCACAGGGAGGCTTAGGGAAGGGAAAAGAAGAACAGAACCTGCTGGACTCAGCCCAAGGCAGCTCCTGGTGGCTGAACGGCTTCGGATCTAAACCCTCCCTTTGCTTTAGTTCTTGAATTCAGTCCTACTCAGATCATCTTCCAGTGTTAAGTCCAGCCCCGCCTCCCCCACCAAGCCCAGCCTCCCCAACCAAGCCCCGCCCTTGGAATGAGCACTCCTCGGGGTTCATGAGGCCAGGTTACAGAAAACATAATTATGCTTTTCTCTGTTTAGTTTGGGGATCCCAAAAGTCTGTTTCTGTATTTATGGAACCGGGAAATGCGAATGTCACAGGAATGTGAGGCTTGGAGTAAACCATACAAGAGACCAGGAGTCTGGGGAACTGGTGGACTTCTGGCTGGGAGGGGCATTGCCACTCAACCCAGGACACTCTTTAGCTCCAGGGACGCCATTAGCATCTGCCTTTCTCTTCTTTTGTACACAATTTCAGAAGAGGCATTCTCTTTATTCTGTACACTGTTATCGTTTATATCTGAACTCCCCTCTCTGTAATGTAGAACTGAAAAGCTGGGGGAGGGATAGATGGGTAAAGTGTTTGCCACACAAGCAGGGGGACCTGAGTCCAATACCCAGAAGCCATGATTTAAAAAAAAATCCAGGTGCTGTGGTGCCTAGTTGTAACCCCAGCTCTTGGAGGGCATGTAGAGCCTTGCTGGCCAGCCAGTGTAGCTTGATCTGCGAGTTCCAGGTTTAGTGAGGAACTCTGTTTTAAAAACTAGGGACCCAATCTACACACACACACACACACACACACACACACACACGCACGCACATATGCACACACATGCACACACATACCCAAACAAACACACATGCACGCACACACACATACACACACAAACACACATGCCCACACACATACACACACAAAAACCACACATACGCACATGCACACGCACATGCACACACACACACACAAAAACACACATACACGCACACACGTATGCAGATACTGTAGAACAGAACATGTTGTGCTCTAGAGATTCATGCTCTATATCACACATTATGTGCACTCGCTACATATGTTTACCCTAAAAAGAATCCAAATAAAATGTAAAAAAAAAAATAGGTTATCGTTTCCTGTGCTCGGGAATCACAGGGGCGTGATGCTGACTTGTGGAAAATTTACTTTAATTTGTTTAATTTTCTTTTTCTAGGACTAAGGGTTATGAGGTTTTAGCCCCGCTAGACAGATGCTCTGCCACCAAGCTACACTTTCATTCCCTTTGAATTTTACTTTGACACAGAGTCTCACTAAGCTGCCCAGGCAGACCTTGAACTTCTGACACTCCTGCTTCAGTGTTCCGAGCAGCCGGATGAGGAGTAGATCACTCCAGCCGGGACGATAGGACATTCATGTCACTGCAGAAAGCCTGAGAAAGAGCTCACTGGCCCGGCAGCTCCCTAGGCAGACAACTTTGAACCGAGAATGCTATACTTGAGTTAAACATTCTTCGAGGCTGGCTGATCACAGAGAGTTGGAATGTTACAAGTCCAGACCAAATTATCTTGAGCTCTCTTAGTCCCCTAAATAATACGTCATTGTCCACCTCTGTGTGTGACCTAACCTTCTGGTCACTATTAGGGGGATTTCTTCATAATGTGCAGAGACCACTTACCTTCTGCCAACCCAGAGGCTAAGACCCTCAAGAGATGGCATCTAAGGCCTGGAGCACAGATTGACCTATTTTGTTGTAACCTGCCTACTTGACACACCCTTGATGGGTTTCTTTTGTCCTGTGACTACCAAAACTTCACAAACCATCTCCACATTGGGATAGGAAATCTGGGGCCACCTGAATCCATGACTGAGCATGTATACCCCACAATCGACTGTCTTCTCCTTGGGGGCCAGAGCTGTGTTGCCTGTGATGAGAAGGCCTTTCTCCTGGGTTCTTGATGTGAATGGTTTGGTCTCAGGGAGCCAGGGAGTTTGTCCCATGGACTCTGCAATGGTATTTTGGAAGCTTGAGCAATGACACAGCAGGAATCGTTTGTCTGGAGCCCCAGCAGCTCTCTGCAGTGCTCACAGCTTCTTCTCTGTCTTTCAAGCAGGATCAGGAATGGAGCTCTGCAGGGCCCTTGGGCCAAGCAGGGAGTAATCAGCAGTAGCAGGAGATCGAGGGAGCTGTACCTGTGGGGAGGGAACAGAGGACCCCATCGGGCTTACTCTTCCCACTTGCCCCGGAAGGCTTTGTCAAAAGAGGAGGCAGAGACCTGGATTTCACTCTGCCAAGGAAACCCGAGATACTGCCAGCAATTCTCATGTGTACTCAGGTTGAGAAACTATAGTTGCTACAGAGGGCTGAGAGAGAGAGAGAGAGAGAGAGAGAGAGAGAGAGAGAGAGAGAGAGAGAGAGAGAGAGAGAGAGAGAGAGAGAGAGACAGAGAGAGAGACAGAGAGACAGAGACAGAGACAGAGAGAGTTCAGGTTCACATCTTTGTGGAGGCCATAGTGCAATCTCAGATGTCATTCCTCTGGCCAAAACACCTAGCACTTTGTTTTGGCAAACAATTTATCTCAGGACTGGAGCTCTCAAAGTACCAGCAAACCCCAGGGACCCTCCTGTCTCCACCTTAATCATGAGCCAGAACTGCAAGTGTGTTATTTGTCTGGCTTTTAAAGGGAGAGTTCTGGAGATCAAACTCAGGCCCTGGTGTTTGTAAGCCACAAGCTGCATTTCCTGAGCCATCTCCCCATCTCCCTAGAGAAGAGTTCCTCTGCCTCACAAACCAGAGCAACCCAAACACATTATTGAAACCTTTCCTCCCACCTTTGCACGGCAGTCCTGTAGTGGCCTTGAACTTACATTGATAAAGTTGTCTTAGCAGTTAGTAGTGCAGAAAGAGAGAAAGCCCCCAAAGCAAGGAGCAGGGTACTGTGTTTAACTCAAGCTCATCACCAAAGAGCGATTACACACTATGAGGACTTACGTATGCTGTCTCACCTGCAGCACGAAGGCACCGGCTTTGTGCGCTCTGTCCCGTGAGCCCAGCAGCATGCTTTGATGGCGTGGCTACATGAGATTGATCCATGAGCTATGCACCATGCAGGGTCTGGGGACGAGGAGTCCTCCTTTCCCTGATGGCCCACTGAACCTCTGTGCACAGCAGGTGTTTACTCTAGCTGGGGGAATGAGCAGCACTTCTCATGGGTTTCCACTGGGCACTGGTGAGCTAATTATGTGGACAGAATGAGCAGTCTTGTTGACATCAGGGCAGTTCAATGCAGGCAGCCTCTGAGATAGCAGCTGCCTCTCTGCCACCTCTGTCCCTATTAGAGAGAAGCATCTTAGACGCCCAGTGGCGTATGCTCTGAGCATCAGGGTGAAGCCTCCCTGTGCTGGGTCTCGGTGGTGTCGGAAGCAGGCAAGGCTCCTGCTCCCCCCCCCTCCACACTCTTGGCTCAGGATGTGGGTGCAGCTGCGCCAGAGCTGAGGGCGTGGAACTCACTGCTGCTTTTGGACAGTGAGGACAAGGTTGACAGAAGCCCCTGCTTAGTGGGACATCAGATAGCCCTTTGAGTTTTGGACACAAAACTTTTTTTGTATCAGGGTGGTTTTTTTTTAAAATTATTTTATGTCTGTCTGTGTGTGTATATGTGTGAGTGTGTGTGCACGTACACGTAGATCTTCACCGGTATCTCCTTAGGTGCTGCCCACTTTGCTTTTTAAAACAGATTTTCCTCAGTGGCCTGGAATTCTCCATTCAGGCTAGACTGGCTGGCCAGTGACTCCCAGGGATCCCCCTGTCTCTGCCTCCCCAGTGCTCAAGTCATAGGGTGCCCTCACCAGACTCAGACTGTTTTGTTTTTACATGGCTTATGGAATTTGAACTCTGGTCCCTGGGCTTGCACGACAAACACTTTATTAAGTACCCTTTCCTTAGCTCCACATAGGTTTGTGGGTCTTGGGGTTTTTAAATCCTTCCCCATTCTAACAGCACAGGCAAGGCTGTTTTTTTTTTTTTTTTTTTTGGTAGCTATGGTGTGGCAATTGGACATCCTCTTTTTTTTTCCCCTTAAGGTGCTTGGGAATAGATTTAATGGTTATTTTCTGAGCTTTTCCTCTCTAATTCCCCATGTAATGAAGTTAAACAGGAGGCCAGGGCTTTTCAGGGTCACACCTTTTTCCACTGAGAGAAAGAAACCACGCTGTTCTATTTCTGCTTTGGATGAGTAGTTCGCCCTACAAAACCTCTTCAGAATGATGGCTGAAGATGCTGAAATTACTCTGGGCATCATCTTAGTGTTTATAGTTCAAGTTGTTCAGACCTGGAATGGGTTTTAACCATTCACGTTATTTTGTCTCAATTTCTTTGTTCTGTTCTGAGGCTCCCTCACCCACTCCTCTACAGACTGAAGTAGAATTGATTAACTTTAGGGTGTCACCTGTCAGCAATTTCCCCAATCTCTTAAGACAGCACCTCTCAGAGTGTGGTCCACGGAACCATGTCTGGCAAGGGAAGACTGGGGAAAGGGGAAGGACCAAGAGAGGGAGTTGGGAATGACCACGATGAAACTGCACAGCAAACATGGACAATATTGCCATGAAACCCATCACTTTGTATAACGAACCTATAATAAAAAAAGAAAATGAAACGAAAGACAGAGAAAGAAATGAAAAATGTTGGGCTGCCCCACACCAGAGAGCCATCATTCACCTTTTAATAAATTTCACTGTAATTCTGAGACACACTACGTTTGATAATTTCAGGAGTGTTTCACTAATAAAAGGCATTTCCCCCTCCTCCGTCTCATCCCCTCACATGCTGCATTAAAAGGCTGTGGGATGGTGTCTCCTTGAGTCGCTGGAGAATGGAGTTCCATTTCCTGCACTGGCTGCCCGTGTCACACTTCACGCGAGCCCGCGGATCTCTCTTCCTTGTTGAACAGCTTGCTTTTTTTTTCTCTCTCTCTCAGCCAGTGAGTTTATCACTTGGCATGAAATGCAACCAGATAGCTCAAGAGTGAATCAAGTTCTTAAACTCTGGAGTCTCCTACTCTATGTGTGGTCTCAGCACCCATCACTGGGAGCAGATCGGTCATGCAAAATTGCTGCCTCTTCTCGGCCAACATTCCAGCCCACTGGGGCCCCCACTTTAGCCCCCGTCCACAGCCAGGCAGGCCCCACCCAGACCCACACACAGGCCTCCACCGTGGCCCACCTGGCCTTTTCTTTGGCCCCCAGCCCAGTCCAATCCAATCCTCTGAATCTCTATTCTAATAGGGTCCCCAAGAGATTAATCTGCCAATTTAATTTCAAATGTTTTGCTCTGCGAGAGTATTCCAGCCCTTAAGCCGGAGCATTGTTTATGCTTTTATACATCAGAATGAAGTTGCTTAAAATTTTAGCCAAGAGTTCCAGATTTTATTTCCAAAGTAAAACATTATATTTGGAAATGTGAGTTTTATGGTTGTATCAAAGAAGAAAGATTTCACTTTATCTCAAGTAAATAGATTACGCATACAATAATCCATTTAAATAAAAAGCATTTCCATTCCTCTTCCCCGAGGATAGAATCACAAAAAAGAATAACGAGATGTAGGTAAGAGAAAGAAATACTTTACCATCCTTATAGTACAGATCACTCAGCCAGGGAAATGTCATAGATGTTACAAGAGAGGACTGTAAAGTGGTTTTAGGAAGCCGTGTTCTTAGGGAAGCACAGCTGTGCTAACATCAGTGGATGCTTAAGGAGGGAAGACCTGTTTAGACTTTTAGTATGAGGGTATGGTCCATCATGGTGGGAAGGCCTTGCAACAGGAACGTGAGAAAGCAGAGAAAGAGATGGATGATAGGATTCAACTGGCTTCCTCCATTTGCCCCTCTTATTCATTCAGAAACCCTAACCTCTGGGATGGTGCTGTCTGCATTCAGGGTGAGCCTTCTCTTCTCATTGATTCCTCTTTGGAAATGCCCTCTCTGATATACCCGAAGGTGTGTGTCCTATCCTATGTGATGCTAAGCCCATTCAACTTGATCATGGATAGTAAGCACTATGCTGACAACAGCTGTGGGTACGGTATGGCGTGGAGGGAAGGACATTTTGATCAGCTCCCATCTGGTATCTTTTCAGAACAAGCTGTGGAGGGTGGGACTGTGCCAGATGAGCCATTGTGGGGTGTGTCAACATTTAAATATGCCCAGGACATGTTAACTAAAAGAGCAAGCCCTCCTGAAAGGAATGACCCTTCTGGATTGAGTGGTCACCTGTCTATGTCTAGGAGTGAGTTCGGTTACATAAAAGAAGAAAAGCTATTTTAAATAGTTTAGGGCATCTGTGGTTCTTCTTTTAAAAATGGTCTGTTCGTTTCATTAGCCCCTTTGCTGATTGTCATTTTTAATTCCTTGACGTTTTATTTCTCCAGTTCTTTGTGCATTCTAGACATCAGCTCTCTGTTTGAGGAATGAGCTGGTGGCGATTTCCTCCCATTCTGTGGGCTGTCTCTTAGCTCTGCTGATGGTTTCTTTAGCTATGAACAGATCTTTCAATATCATGTGATCCCATCTGTTACCACTTGCGGGCTAGTTCCTGAGCTATTGGAATCCAGTTTACATGTTCATATGTAAACAGTTGTAAGAATGGGTATTACGATGGCAAGATGTACCTTTATTATTTTCTAGTTATGGGTGTGTGTGTGTGTGTGTGTGTGTGTGTGTGTGTGTGTGTATGTATGTGTATGTGGGTATGTGTGTTCATGCATACAGGAGCATATCACACCCAGAAGAGGGCACTGGAAACCAGGGAGCTGGAGTCACAGGCAGTTGTGAACTGCACAATGGGCTCTGCACACAAACTTAGATCTTCTGGAAGATCACTACGTGCCCTCAATCGCAGAGTCATCTCTCCAGCTCCTTGTCTAACATTTAGGAAAGCGACTAAGACCAAGAAAGGGTTGTATCAAGTGATAAAGGCTGAAATGCAAGCAGAAGGACACGTCAGACAATAGAGAAGAAAGAAAGCCTACTGTATTCTATTCCAGGTCTATCATTCAGAGTGTTTCCTTCCCTTCCCTCCTCCCTCCCTCCCTCCCTCCCTCCCTCCCTCCCTCCCTCCCTCCCTCCCTCCCTTCTTTCTTTCTTTCTTTCTTTCTTTCTTTCTTTCTTTCTTTCTTTCTTTCTTTCTTTCTTTCTTTCTTTCTTTCTTTCTTTCTGTGTGATGGATAAGTCCATAAAAATGCAATTGATGTTGAAAGTATGAAACCCTAACTGAAGCTCCATGGCTCAGAATGACTCTTCTGACGGTAAGGAAGTTCACTGAGATGCATATAGTTTGGGACTGGGCAAGTGTCTGTTTGAGTGGCTGTCTTCGTGTTCTGTGATTGTTTGAATTTATTACAATGAAGTGATTTTTTTTTAAATTGAAGAACAAAGTAACATATACAATCTTGAGGGGCTCCCAGATTTCCCCACCAGTTTCTCTTTCTGGTGAAGAACCAAGGTGCTAAGTGCGCAGCTGTTGACTGGGAGAGGCAGGGCTGTGTCTCACAGGGTCGCAGCTCTGCCTGCCTCGGTTGCCTCTCTGGGTAGAGCCGCATGGATGTGTCACGTCTATAATGCATGGTATCTCCAGGGGAGAGGCGCTGCTGACAGCTGGCCTGGGAAGAGACAGCCCTGATGTCAACTGTCAGCACTTTCCAGCAGGGGAAATAGAATCGCACTGTAGCGGAGAGATGGCAGACAATATGTTCGGAATTAACATGCACTTAAATAAGTTCCTTAAATTTATGTGAGGTTGAGAATTCTTTGGGGCAAGCCAGGGTAATCATCATTAAGTTGATTGTCAAAATTAATGCCGCATTATTAGTGTAACTGTAAATATTGTCATTTTTTTTGATTGATCTATATACCCTGAGGGATGCCTTGCTATTCCTATTCACTCTTCCTTAACTACAGTAAATAACCATTGCGATTCCTTCCTGCCTCTGGTTGCTAGGGTCTCTTATTCTAGGTGTTGAAATCAGATAAGACAGGAATTAGGAAACCAAATGAGCGCTTCTAAAGTAAAATGTCAACGTAGATTGCATCTATTTTTCAAAGACCCCAAACACTGAGCTGGAAGGTGACGCGAATGAGCTGGTGAAGGCAATAGCACACACGGTCTCCCCCGCCGGCAGCATCTGTCTTAGAGTCCAGGCTGCTTGCCCTGCATTTGAGCCTGATTAAAAGCCACTCACTGCACATCTCTCTCCCAGGTTTTTCTCTCCTGCTTTCCTCTCTGCTCTTTGACTGCAAGCTGCTTAGGATACCACAGGATTCTGGAGAGTTCGGTTAGGTCTTTGGTTATGCATTTAGTCCTGATATGCTGCATGGGAGCTCGTCAGAGCCCTCAGTATTTGTTAAGTAAACGGGCAAGGGATCGATAAATTGTATCTCTTCAAACAATTGGACTCCAGATCATCTCCGTCCTGCCGATGAAGCTCACTAGTCAGTGACTGCTAACGTTAGTCAGCTGTTTTTGTTTTTAGCCATTTATTTCGTTTTGTAAGTATGAATGTTTTACCTGCATGTGTGTATGTGCTTCATGCACATGCCCCATGCCTATGGAAGCCAGAAAGGGCATCGGAGTCTCTGAAACTAGAACTACAGGTGGTTGGGAACTGCCATGTGGATACAGGGAATCGTGCCTGGCTCTTCTGTGAAAGCAGCAAGTGTTTTTAACTGCTGAGCCATCTCTCCAGCCCCAAGAAACTTTATTATTAATAGACCCATATTGATGGAGTACAATTTAGGCATTCGATATGTGTATTCAAGGTGCAGTGGTCTTCCTGGGGCCACTAACACCCCTCTGCACCATCTCTGCCAAAGTCTCTGTTTTGAGACATCCACTATTGCTCTACAGGCTTATTGCCTACCTTAAATAATTTTACTGTGACAATCTATTTCTTGCATTTATACAGTCTAGATCACCAGACTGTCTAAGCACAGTGGTCACAATCTCATGAGAGTCCTGTGTAGGACTCTCATTGTCTTAGTTAGGGTTTTATTGCTGTGAAAAAAAAAAACTCCCTGAGCTTGCCAGCTCTTATAAATGAAAACATTTAATTGGGACTTGATGTGGGCTGTCCGTCGGTATATGGGTTGCTTTTGTTGGTTGATGAATAAAGCTGTTTTGGACATTGAGGAAGAGGTAGAGCAAATAAAGCCACCTTCTTTGTCTTCAGCTAAGAAAGCCACCTACCACTGGCTTGAGAGAGTCCAGGATTTTGTGACTGATTATGAGTATCATCTGTCTGTCTATATGTCTATCTATTTTCTTTCTTTCAAATCACTTGGTTGGGGAATGGAGAAATAGCTTAGTCATTAAAAGGTTGCCTTTTGAGAATGAGGACCCTAAACTCACATGTAAAACACAAAAATAAAACAACAAACAAAAAAAAACCCGACAGTGTTGGCTTATATCTGTAATCCTAGTACTATGGAGGTAGAGACCTAGGCTTCCCTGGCCAGTCAGCTTAGCTGAGCTTGTGAGCTCAAGATTATAAAAACCTTGTCTCAAAATACAAGGTGGACAAACATCCCAAGGAATAACACAGAGATTGACCCTACACATGCACACACCCACTCCCACACAAATAGACACATGCACACGTGTGCATACACGTGAGCTCGTGCGCACGCACACATACACACACAAAATCATTTGATCAGGATTATGAAGCCATGTTCACTTTTCCAGTTCATCTTCCCCCTTCAATGTTATTCCTCACATCGCTGTTATCTATAAATGTCCTAACCTAAAACAACAACCACTTTACTCAGGCACTGTGGGTGATGGGTCAGGAATTGGGACAGGGCACAGCAGGGTGGCTTGTCTCTGTTCTGTGATGTCTAGGGCCGCAGCTGGGAAGGCATGGTTAGCCAAGGGGAACTCAAGCAGTCAGGGGGGCTGTTATCATCTGGAGGTCCCGCACCCGCTAGTCTGGCGCCTGGACTGGGATCACTCCCAGGCTGGGCTCAGCTGGGGCTGTCAGGCTGAGCACTGACATGTGGCTTCTCTGGGGAACTCGGGCTTCTCACAGCATGGTGTGAGTGCATACAGATCCTGAATGTTCCAAGACAGTCAAGAAAGACTTCACAGAGCCTTTTCAGACCTGGCCTAGGAAACCACATGACATCAACTTATTGTAGCAGTTAAGGCGGTTACAAACTTGCTCAAAGATGAACGGGGCACCTACCCCCAATTCTTGATGGAATTGGTGTCCAAGAACTTGAGAACATTTATTGCAAGGCTTATCTGATTGACATGTGATTGGCAGGTTTCCAAATGACTTTAATCTTAAAAATATAAGAGCACATTTTTGTTAGTTTTTCTCCTAGGATAAAAGGCAGCAATAAACACACACAAGAGTTGTATATTTGTAGCGTTCTATCTACCAGGTCTTTCTCTTTCTGCTTTCAATGGCTTGGTTTGGGAGGCACATCTAAAAATGTGTAGAAAAATTTTGAAGAGGGCTATGCTTGCTAGGTTGGGTATATGGTAATGCCATGTGATGTTCAAAGCCCTAATGAGGCATGAACAGAATTCCCATGCCTCATTAGTGTCTCAACGGTGGCTTCATTCTCAACCCCAAATTCCCCACTTAGCTCATTCACTGGCTCATCCTCGTGCCCAATTGCTGCTGGATCTCCTGCTAACAGGAACCCACAGGTAGAGGAGATGTTCTGAACCCCCCCACCCCCGGGGGGGTGGTAGATACAGTGTAGACGCATGGCTCCAGGCCTCTCTTAAGTCATCATAGCTTTCTGGTTTGGCTGTAGAATATCAAACATCAAGGCAGGCAGTGAGCAAGCTGGGAAAGGAGAATACGGGAGAAGGTGAAGGTTATACTTCTCCATAGCGTTTGTAAGGAAAGAGTATCATGACGGAGAGCTGGGGCTGCTACTTAGGTTGGCAGAGTGCTTGCCTAGCATTCACAAAGCCATGAGTTGGACCCCCAGCAGAATTTATACCTGGTATATGTCTGAGTCCCAGAAACTGGGAGGTAGAAGCAGGAGGAGCCGATTTAAGAATCTCAAGATCATCCATAGGTACACAGGGAGATGAAGTCCAACCTGGGACATATGGTTTCCTGTCTCAGACAAAGAAAACAAACACCTTTTTAATGTTACCTAAGTCTTTGATGGATATATAGTTTGTATATCTTTAATGTATATATCATAAACATGTATTTATATTATATTGATGTATATTTATCATCATACATTTCTCTGGTGTGGTAACATAATCCTGGGGTCCTAGCATTTGGGAAGCTGAGGTAGGAGGCTCTAGAATTTAACCTCAGTTTGAGATACATAGGGAAACCCCATCTTGAACACAAAGAACCCAACCGACCAGAGGAATGACATGGCTACTCGGGACCCTTGTTCCCAAGATAGACTGAGCCCCACCACTATGTCCGACCATAACACAGTGACAACATAGATAGTAAGTACCAAGAGGCTAAGGAGTCTGTCTGCCTACCCCAACAGAGAGCAGCTCCTCATGCTGCACTGGACTTTTGGACGCAGTGGGGGACACTGGTGGCTTATGGGTTAGCCAGTTTTGACTGGCCAGACATCAGAAGCGCTCACAGTTAAATTTCAGGCATGTGAAAACCTATTTTCATTTTCCTCTCAGTTCATGAATCCCCTGTCCCTCACAACAACCTAGATGCTTCTAGACAAACAATACCCTTGGGACATATGTTTCAGAGGAAAGCGTATGTCCCTGGTATTCTATGAGGAAAATGTTGAAGATTCCAGAGTCTAAGAGCTTTGAGCATTTGCAGAGCATTTTAATTAAAGTTTTCTAGACAGGAGGCAAAGAAACAGGATTGCCTGAGATGAGCGTAACTTGCACACGGAGGTGGGAAGAGCCCCACATGGAGCCCCCCGGAGTTACACTAAAATCAATATGGACACCATCAAAAGACGAAGTTAAAAGTACCATGCCCATCTTGCCGTCCCAGGCAGGTGTTGGTGTGAGAAAGCATCTCTGTTGCTTCTCCAATTCGCATCAATGGGAGTCTGGTATTTCCACCAAACAACATGCTGATTATTGTCCTGTGGTTTTCAATTAATAAATTCACAGTTAACAGTTTTTAAGTACACTGAATCATGTAAATTTCCATATCACAGCGGCTAATTTATTTGTTTATAGTGGTAGATCAGGCACCACACGAGTCGGGTTTTGCAGTCATTTTCAAGGGGAGGAGATGAGTTTTGCTGGGCAGACGGAATGCAGACGAGACCCTTGGACCGCCCTGAGTACAATGGGGGCAAAGGTGGGCTTCCTGCTGCCGCACCAACCAGAGGGATACATATCCAAGAACACAGGTCCTGACGGATGGGAGCAACGCGACTGGCTTCTAGGACTCTGCCTGGGATGTAGGGCTATCTTTTATTTATGATGATGTGAGGCTGTTTCTTTTTCTTTTGCTTTGAGAGTCTTTAATGTATTCACAGACACACAAATGCAAGGTTCATTAAGTTCCAAGCTGGGTTTATTTACCGTTTGCAGCTTGTTCAAATGGCTTGGCACTACAGAACAGCATTTGAATTCCAAGATTATGTTATATACCCACACCTCCTCTTTCCTGTACCCATTCCAGCCCCGGACATTCATAGAGATTTTAGTTCTGGCTTTACAGAGCTTGTACTCCATAGACACTTCTGGGTTAAAGAGGGGCTCTTTAAAAAGACTGGACACTGAGAACTTCTCCATGGAAGTGAGCAATAGGAAATGCCTAGGGTAAAAGACGTCCAGATAAAGGAGGCAATGGGTTTTAAGGACAGAAAGTAGATGGAGAAAAGAGACAGAAAAGAACATTAGAAAGTTCTTGCATCATTTCTTTTAAAAAGGAAAGAAAGAAAAAGAAAAAAACTCATAGTGATGATCCATTCCTTTGAAATGAATAAATGAGTTGATGTCTGAGCATTTCAATCAGTGAAATGCACAGACCTTGAAGAGAAAGTGACACAAAGCACTGAGAGATAAAATTGAGTGAAATGTCCCCAGTTAATTTGAGAATTTCCATCCGCTCATGAGGTAGCTGGCATCCAACAGGAACCTCACACCCATGCAAATTGCAAAACTCTTCCTGCGTGTTCACGCTGATGGGGTAATTGCATATCTGAATGTATGCGCCGGTGTTTATAATGGCCTGGAACGTGTTGATCTTGGACACTTGTCTTATGTAACTTAGTAATGCTAACATTTTCTCCTAATGCAATTTAAGCCACCCTAAGAGTCGCAGCTCTCAAACAGCTTGATTTCTTCATATCTGGTGTTCCGTGAACATAACGAGGAGCGTTCATTTTTGTCCTTCACCAGAGCTGTCACTCAGAGCAGCCCCACCTCCCACATGTTTGCCCATCTGTCTCCGCTAAGTCTGCTTTGTTCTTCAGTGGGAAATAATGGGCAAAGCAGAGATCGAAAAAAGGGAGCAGAAACCACCATAGATTGAAAAATACTTGAATGATTCCTTTAAAAGTAGTTTGATCTTGAGAAAACATTCAGATGTACACAATCTAAGCTGGGAGACCTTCTTTCGACACAGGGACTAGCATTCTTAGAAAGATGAACGCTTCCATGTCCCCCTACCCTCCATGGTCTGGAACTGGAGGGTTAGGCCAAGGGTGTGGCCTTCAGCACACATGGGAGAGAAGTTGTGGCTTGCATGAGTGCACTTCTCTGTGGCTTGGATGTGGAGACTATTACAGAGACCCTGTAACGGGACTTCGTATTTCTTCAAGTAAATACACCGGAACCCAACATAAAATTGATCATGGCATTTATTAGCTATTTCTGCCACACATTCCAACAGTCTTGGGAAAAGAAAACACAATGCTGCATAGAACCATTTGGTTTTCAGGAGGCTGATACTAGCGAGGGATTTGGGAGGCCAAAGGAATGTCTATAAGGTTCTCTGAATTTAGTTCCCAAGAGATGGGAAGTCCCTTCTTGGGTGTGATGGCACATGCAGAGGCAAGCAGATCTCTCTTTGTGAGGTCAAGGCCACTTTCCATTTATGTAGCACAGAAGAACAAAGACGTATGCCAGCTTGCAAGACATGTTGCTCAGCCTTCCATTGCTAGGGGAAAACACCTGCGATAATGAAGTTATCTGGAAAAGGGCCGATTTTGGTTCATGGCTCATGAGTGGTCACTTATTGGTTGTCTGGTTCCATTGTTTCTAGTTTAAGGTTCAAAGGGATCTTGTGGCAGTGGTGTGTATAGCAGAGAAAGTCATCCATTTCATGGTTGCCAGGAGCAGTGGGTAGTGACTGGGGACAAGCAAGACCCTTTCATGTGATGACTGTCAACAGAATCTAGAACTGCTTAGGAGACAAACCTCCTGGAATGTCTGTGAGGGACTTCTTAAGATTGAGTTTCAATGGGAAGATCCACTCTAAATGCGGTGGCATCATTCTGTGGGCCAGGGTGTCTGATCCCACGAAAAGAAGAAAGAGAACTGAATGCCTGTCCTAGGATTCCCAACTGTAGATGAAGGTCGACCAGCTGTCTCACACTCCAGCAACCCCTGTCCCAGGGAGCTTGACTTAAAACTAGGAGTCAGAATGAGCCCTTCCTGAAGTAGTTTTTGTCAGCAGTGCTGTCATAGCAACAGGAAACGTAACCAATACATGACATACATCCTATAATAGGCCTCAAATCCTAACAGCCCATTAAGATACAACTGTATTCATAGACTCAGGAGGTTCATGCCCACCATGTCTAGTCACCTTTCAACAGTGTTACCAACTACTGACTCCACCTTCAATAGGTGAGTCTTTAGAACCCGTTACACGTGACACTTAGCACGTACCCACAGAGCAGTTTCTTCTCCAGAGCAGTTTCCATTGTGGATGAAGGAGGTCATTCATGGAACCTGGCGATTGGTCACTTAGTGGTTTAAAGGAGAATGTTAACCACATTCTCTGGAATTTGAAAGTTTGGTCCCCAGCTGGTAGTGCTGTTTGGGAAGGTGTAGAATAGTGGCCTTGTTGGAGGTATGTCACAGGAACTTGAAAAGTTTAAAGACCTCGCCAGGTTAGTTTTTGTTCATTTGTTAGTTTTGTTTTGTTTTGTTTGTTTTTTTTCGAGACAGGGTTTCTCTGTGTATCCCTGGCTGTCCTACAATCCACTCTGTAGGCCAGGCTGGCCTTGAACTCACAGAGATCTGACTAAAGGTGTGCACCACCACTACCCAGCAACCCCAGGGTGTTTATTATCACAGTAACAGAAAGGAAAATTAAAACAGCTTTCATTCCCTTCTGAGCATATAAAGTAGTAAACAAAATGCAGGATCTAAAACTGTCTGGTTAGATCTGAGCATGGTACACATACCTTTAATCTCAACCCTGGGGAGACAGCGGAAAGAGGAGCTCTCTGTTAGAGGGCAGCCTGATCTGCATATTGAGTTCCTGGACATCCAGGGTTATACAGGTAGTGTTTCAAAACTCAAACCAGAACAGAAACACTCATTTAGGTGCTGGGGAAACTCCTTTAGCCAATGGTCTTTGAGATGCTAGACCAGGTTGGGTGTGGCCTTGGGTACCAAAGAAACACGCACACTTGTGCAGCACCCTCCCTCCCTCCCTCCCTCTCCCTCCCCCTCTCTCTCTCTTCTGCTGAATTTGGTTCCTGTTTCCCACTTATGCAGAGGACTGTGATCTATGAGTCTGCCCCCCTAAATTTATTATATGCAATTCTGAACTAATGTGGGATTACTCTATTCACGTTCACCTACAATTAGGGGATGGGAGATGACTCTGGGTAAGAGCACATACTGTGCAACTGTGAGAACACAAATTCACATCCTCTCTACCCACATAAAAAGCCAGGTGTGCCTATTATCCCAGCCTTTAGGGACAGGGATGAGTGGAGCCTGGGAGCTCGATGACAGCCAGCCCAGCTAAAACAGTGGGTTTTCAGTTCAGTGAGTAACTCTGTCTCAAGAGAGTAAAGAAGAGGAAGATATATGATCTTGTCCTCTGGCCTCCTCATGCATGAACACCTGACACACACACACACACACACACACACACACACACTACATAAATGAATAAAAATAACTAACTTGTTGGTCCTCTGTTCCTCTGTGGTTTTTAAGGCTCTTTGGGAGCTAAGAAAAGAGAAGGGTCCACATGTGCCTGGGACTCTTGGAGCAAGCTGATTGCAACAGAAAGTGTGGCCTAGACCATTGTTGGGTCATGTGGGCACTCTAGTTTAGAAGTGTATTCAATGCCCTTCCCTTAGAGATTGGGAAGTGGTTCTCCCTGAGGATGTTGATGACTACTGGAACACAAACTGCATCATATCACCATTATAGATTTAATTTTCTGGTCATCCTAGGGTTAAAGGAAGCCTCTTTTGGGGGGGGGGGCTCTATAGCTAAACCCAGTGTGAAAATTATACAGGGAAGGATCCTCCCCTGAGGAAGAGCGGCATCCCTGCCCAGGGCAGGTAACAATGCTCATGTTCAGAAGAAAGAGCTGAGGATCAATACGCCCTTAGGTATTAAAGTCCCCAAACATGAAATTACAGAGAAAGTCAAGGATGCAGGGAATGGGTAAGCACTGGGCAGAATATTAGAAGGGGAACACAACATAAAAAGTAGCTAAAAATCAGCAATGCCTGCCCGTAAGAAATTTTCGGTGAAGGGGACCCTGACAACCAGAAAGCACAATTTTATCCTAAGCAGCCCGAAAATTTTATGTTCAAAATTGGCATCTGCTTCAGGACGTGAAAAAAGAAACCACAAAGCCCCACATTTAAATCAAATTCACCCCATCTTGCAATTAGCTCCTTCCCTAAAATGCAGCCACCTGTCTCTCTCCCGTCAGCCTGAACCCTCACGTCTTTGTTCTCTTTCTCATCGTCACGGGGTCAAGGTAGCTGCTGAGTCAAGTGGATCATCCATCTGCGGGGTCTGTCCGGAACCAAAATCTCTTTCTTCTTGCCGACTGAACTATCCTAACTCCCATCCTCCCGGCTTCTGTCCTGCTCCAATCTCCCTTGTGTTTGCTCCAGTCCCTGCATTTCCTCCAGCTACTGTGTCCATCTTCCTAAGAGATTGATCTCAACATGAGCAGGAGGGGAGCCACCCTTCGGAAACCAAGCAGTCAGTGTCCTGCTATAAAAACAGCTCTTGAAAATGGGATCTTGGAGGTCAGCTCAGCAGAGCTTTGTCACCCTGGAGGGACAGACGAAGCCAAGTTTCTGGACCTGCGTTGTGTGAAATACAGTGACCCCATTTGAAGATGGCAGTGTAAGCCTCTAACCAGGACACTCTTGCCCTGATATGATAATAGTAGGGGACCATTTCCTGAGAATTTTAATATCAGAGTAATAAGCACTTGGACAGCAATCAGAAAGAGACACTTACTGAGGACCATAATCTGGGGAGTTGAAATTAATCCCCAAATCTACTGCCTCTATTCATAAGACGTAAGCTGGGGGAATTCTGTTGAACTTACAGAATTGCTTTTGTTATTTGTCTAAAATGTAAAAGAGGAAACCCCTTGCTTGTGATCTGTCTTTAGTGAAGACAGTGTGTGTGTTTGACCCACCTATGTGCTGCATGGCAGAATGCCTATTTAATAATGATTACTTGTATTAATATTAATAAGGATAGTATCCTTATTATACTCAAGTTTTTACATAATATCCTTCCTAACTTTTAAAATTAATTCCTGAAACTGTAATATCAAGTGGACCTTTCTCAAAATGTGGTTCCTTTCATGTTGGTTTTAAATAACAATTTTCCTTTTGCTATGATCCAAAAACCACACAGACCAGCAGGAATCTCATTCAAGGCAGAGACTCCCAGACACTGACCTTGAAGTCACCTTCGGCATTTTCTTTCCAGGGGAACAAACAAGGGAGTAGGAGGCAGTCTCCTGAAGGACGTGTCCGGGCTTGCGCCTGTTACCTCTTTCTTCCTATTAGTAAGCATCCCTTTCCCTCTAGAAAAAGAGTTGTGCTTGAAAAGTGCATTAGGGAGACAAAAAGACAGCTATCTGCTTCTCTTTCCTTGAGCAAAAGCACTAGACCCTGACTGAAAATCTAAGTCAGTGCTAAGGCAACAGAAGAACTCCTGTCCCAAAACGAGCAGCTTGCAGATGCCACTTTAACTCACGGGGGCCATTTTGCACTTCAACGAGTCCCCACTATGAACCAGGGTTCCATCATCCTCCTTCACCCCTTTCTACGCAACCAGGACATGTTCTCGGTCTGTCTTCTTCTCTACTGTGCTGATGTCAACGCCTCCTTGTCTCTGTCCAAAGTCCGTTCCCTTGCTGCCATCTAACTGATGCTGTTCTAGAGAAGCTGAGGGGGTGTGAGGAAAGGCCATACCAGGGAAGAGGAAGCCAGCATTCTGATTTCTGACCATCATGGGCACTCATGATACTGTGGGTGACTTGCTTAGCCCCGAGCCAACCCCAGCCCCCGTCTCCCTGTTTGCTGCACTAATGATAATAGCAAGCTCCTACCTTGCAAGTGGGGTCTCTGGGGAAGGCAAAGGAGGTGACATACGTGGGCATGCACAGGGCAAAAGGAACCATCCTTATGACATTCTTGTCCTGCAGCCACCGGCTTCTTCTTCTCTCCAATGGAACTGATAATATGAAGGCACATCAGGGGGTGTGCTTCAACTAATAAACACATGATTCAGCCCCTAATGAATAGGGTAGGAAGTGTGTGGCACAATCAGGTCCGAGCAAGCACAGCTGCTTGGGCAGGAGCCTTGACTCTCAACACTGCAGGCCTCTTTAATAAATATCTTCCTAATTGAGCAATTGAGAAGCTTAGGCAGGGGAGGAAGGCTGTGGATCCATGCTGGGATGTGAGAGGGGATGGCCAGGGAACACTTTTTCTGAAGGCCTGTTTACAGTCAACAGCGTGTTTTCATGGTCAGATTATAGACATACGAGACGGTGACGATGCTGAGACAGGAGGAACAGAGTCAGGAGCCCAGATTTGCTACACACGGGGGAGGAGATAAGACCAGATGGGGTCCAGGGCCTGGACGAGCAGGCCCTCTCCACAGGGCATCAGGGTTGGGAAGACAAAAGCAGGGATCTTGAGGCCGGCTCAGGGAAGGATCTTTCTCCTCTAGAGAATACTTGCACTTAAGGTTTTAGCTCGCTTTTTAAATTTCCTTTGGAAAATTCCTTTTCAAAATTCTAATCTGGGATGTTTTAAAGTGAATGGTGGGTTCAAGATGAAGCAAGGTGAAAACTGGGTCCCTGGATATAAGACGGCAGGGTGTGGCAATCACCACTATGAGAAACACCAGTGGGGTTAAGGGAAAGAGAGGCATACTATATTTTATCTTATTTTTGTAATTCGTCCGCATTACTCCAATAGTCTATAGTCTTGGTCGTTGTACTGATAATGTATTGTTTCATGTATAACCTAAGACTATATGATCTCGCTCTTCCACTTCCTCACCAGTCCTGCAATATTACAGCCATGCATTTTGTTTTCTATGTATGCCATGAAACCCACAATGAATTGGGATATTTGTTGATTTTTGTATGCTTGACTTACACATATGTTATAAATTCTACCTTTTGTGCTTTATAATTGCCTTAACTGAGAAATTATCCTTTTGAATGGTAGATCAACCATGTGATCCCCGTGTATACGCCACCTAGCTGTGTGCACAATGTGTCTTAGTTACATTTTTGTTGCTGTTTATGAAGAAAGGGTTTATTCAGGTTCCACGTAAATGTACAGTCCATTATTTCGGGAAGATGAAGGTGGCAGGATCTTGAAGGAGCTGATCACGTGGAATCCATGGTTAAGAAGGAGAAAGAGACCAATGCCTACTGCCGTTCAGCTCCTTCCTCCATTTATACAGTGCAGGATCCTGCCTAGGGAATGGTGCCACCCACAATAGTTCACTCCTCCACACCCATGAACCCAATCAAGATAACCCCCTAGAGGCATGTGCAGAGGCCCTTCTCCCAGGCTGTTCTAGACGCTTCCAAATTGATGGTTAGCACTAACCAGCACACCTTTCTTCCCATGTTTTGTTAGATTAACTTTCTAAAATAATTGCAAGCTAAAGTAGCATTAGGAATGAGGTAGGAAGATCACCAGAGAGTGTGACCAAGAAGAGAAAGCAGCCTGGATGAGCCCAGGCTAGTCCTCTGGGGAGAGCTAACACTAAACTACAGCCTACAGGTGTTTCGAGATGTTAGGGGTGGAACTCATTGTCATTCTGTTGCTGACTAACAGGAATAGAACAAAGTCTAATGAATAGACTCGCTAAGAGTGTTTCACAGCAGGGACAAAAAATCCAGGGAGAGCAAGGTGTGAAGAGACGTCCTTAGGTCCCCCCAGTGCTTCTCTGCAGATCTTTGGCTGAGCTGCGTGCTCTGACCCTCGGCCAGGCAACTCTTCTAGTTCACGCGTGTTCATTAACGACACTGACTTCAACCAGCAGCATATGTGCTTGTAAGATGTGAGCATCCAGACCAGTCCAGACAAGCGTGCTTCCAGACTAGAGTTGACGTTAGCGCTGGGAGGAGCTGGCCCAACCCCCACTCTACCACAATGGAAACCATAGTTCAGAAAGTCAAGACTGGGAAAGGAGACTGCCTCCTGCTTTTGTTACTGAGCATGCTCTGTGGGTCCAGGCCTTGGCCAGAAACCCAAACATAGAAGAAGTTAAGCCACAGTTGAGGCAGGACAGAAAGGCTGGGAAATTATAGGGTGTAGGAAAGGACATTAACTCTGGAGTCTAATTGATGTTTTCTATCAGCTGAGAGGCAAGAATTCCCTCATAATTAACATTTTGCTGAGAAGGATCTTAGGTTTAAGTTAGACAGGTTTTTTTGTTTTTATTTTTTTGTTTTTGTTTGGTTTGAGACAGGGCTTCTCTGTGTAACAGCCCTAGTTGTCCTGGAAGTTACTTTGTAGACCACACTGGCCTTGAACTAACAGAGATCTGCCCGCCTGCCTCTGCTTCCCGGGTGCTGGGATTAAAGGTGTGCACACCACTGCTAACATGTACACCAGAGAAACTCAGCACTCCACTCTCTATTATTATACCTCAAATATTCCAGGAAATTCCTACATTCTTCTGAGGGCCCCTTCCTAGAACTGGCAGCCACCAAGAACTCAATTTATTTCTCCAGATCCTTGAATAAATGGAATTAACCGAGCACTGCTCTTGTGTGTCTTGCTTCTGTCACTCAGCCAGTTGCGGTGACTGAATTATGGTGCTGTACGGGCTCCTTCCTTTTTATTGTTGAGTAGTATTTCATAGTGCAGCTTCATTGTAGATTTTCCTTCATGTTCACACTGATGAACCATTGCACTGTGTTTCATGTTTGTTACAATTACCGGTGATGCTATTGACGTCAACCTGCGATTTCTCTTACGAGAGAAAAAAAAAGAAGATGGAAATGAAATGGAATGTCAAAAATATTTTCCTCGGAGAAAGGCAAGAGAAGAAAGAAGAAAACACAAATTCAATAAATAGAAAAGAGGCAGCAATATGGTAGGTCTCAATCTGGTTCGAGTTAAGCTTACATTAAATATAAATGATATAAAGTAGCTAAATTAAACATTAAGCAGCAGAGGTTGTTGGTCATGATTTTTAAATAAAAAAGCAAAGCCCAAAACTGCAGTCGCTATGAGAAATTCATTTTAACATATAAATAAATATATAAAAAACTCAAAAACCATGGCAGAGTGCGCAAACAGTAATCAAAAGAATGTTAAAGTCAACAGCAGATGAACATGTGTATGAACATCAAAGCAATATAAATGGCCACGTTTCATGAAAGGATGGCCGTCAGAACTCTGAATGCACACAAGGAGAACTTTCAGAAATGAGAGAGAGATACAACAAAATCCAACCAAACAGAAAAATAAAAAGGGAAACTTGCTTAGCAGAGTGGGGATTTTTCCATTCCTGCTTCATAACCAAACAAGTAGACAAAACTCACTTGGGATACGGGACACCTTAACGACATCTCACCTGATGAGTATTTTTATATAAATTTTATTATAAAAAACATTCAAATGAAAATCACACACTAAGATGAACAGAACCAAAGTCTCCACCTTGCAGTGGACATCTGTGCAGTTAGGAGAGCTCTTTCAAAGCCGAGGTACTTCATACTAGGTTTTACACTTGCACTATTGAATATATTTTTATGTACTTATTCAGCACCACAACAAAAAAAGTTATGACAGAGTTAGAATGAGAAAAACAATAAGTTTTTACATCCTTTTTCATAATTCACATTCATGAAGTCCTCCTTTATCCCCTAATATTTACCCTTTCTTGTTCTTTTTCTGCTTGTTATAATTTATCCACATATATTTTGTTTATATATATATATATATAATCAGCTAGGCTCTGTGTAAGAGAATTATTATACTCTCTAAGTTCATCTATTTTCCAACAGTTTTGGATCACAATTTTCATTAGATATGAGTAACATTCTGTTTTATATACAAACTCATTCCAGCTCTTTGCTATCACGAGGAAGAAACAAGAACGAGGTTTCAGATGCCCCTATGGTAGGGTGGGATCCATATTCTGATGATTTACAGCTCACTCCCCCACCCCCCCACACACACACAGAGACTACAGAATGTATCTTCCAGGTCTCATAGAGTATTTACCATGAGTGACCAACCAGAGGCCCATAAAGTATTACAATACATAAAAAAAAAAAGAAAAATAACAGAGTTGTCTTACCTACACTGGAATTAAATGAGTAATCTATTTTAGAAAGATATGTAAAATATCCTCAAAATATTTGTAAATCATCCAATTACTTTCCAAATGACCTAGGAGCTAAAGGATAAATTACAGAGGAAAATAAACATTATTAAAATCATGTTGAGATTAAAATCACACATAAGGATGCTAGTGAGGCTGGAGATCAGGTCTAGTGGTTGAGAGCTGTTCCTGCTGAAGACCAGAGTTTGGCTCTGAGTGCACCCATGGAGAGACCCACAGCTGCCCGGAACCCCAGTTCTTGGGAAACTGATGCCTTCTTCTGGCTGCCTTAGGTACCCTCCCTCCACAGATATAAAGTCAACAAAGTAAAAGTGAAAATGTAAAAAGAACACAGTAGGGTGCTGCTATTCCATGGCTAGAGGAAGGTTCAAAGCTTAAAGGGAGAACTCATCAAAGTCAATGGTTGATTTTCAAAGAATAAATTAAATCCACATCAAATGGAAGAAATAAAATATAAAGATTAGAGATGATACCAGTGAAAGCAAAATTAGAATATCAAAAAAGACTCCAAGAGAGTTCTTGGAGGGAAAAAACACCATGAAATTGATAATTACCTTGATTCATGAAGATGAAATTATCAATATCATGAATGATACCACTTTACATATTTTAGGAATAAAGAAAATAAATAAATAATAGTAGAAATAACCCTTGCCAAGAATTCAATCTCAGAAGAAACCTGAGACAGTGGACCTTTGCCGGCTTGTTTCAGTAAATAATGTTTTATTGGAATATATACCTATAACTATTTGTTTATGTATTGTTCATGCTTGTTTGATGGAGTTGATAGGTACAGAGATTCTTTGGCCCACAAAACTTAAAATATTTTATTCTATAATCATTCAATTATAGAAAAAAAAGATAATCTGTAACTAAAATACAAAAATTCTTAAAACATACAAATTACCAAAACTGATGAAAAATGAAATAAAATAAACCAAATGATCTTATTTCTCTATATAAATTAAAATCATCTCTAAAAGTTTTCTATAGAAATTCAGGCTCAGATGAATTTATTGAAACATTTAAAAGAAAAATCATGTATAACCCACACAAATTTATTCAGTAAATTAAATAGGAAACAGCCATTCAAAATACATTTCATGAGCTTGGAATACCTTGATACAAAATGTAGAGAATGGTGTATGCAAACAGAAGCATGGACCAATGTCCTTCATAAACAGACACGTAAGTATCATTAAGAAATATTAATAATCAGAATCCAGTAGTAGGCAAGAAGTGTGTCTCACCAGTAAGGTGGGCCCATCCTCAGAAAACAAGGCTGATTTTAAAACATTTGCACATCCACTGATGCGATTTGCAAAAGGTAAGCTTTGTGTGTTTGTTGCAGTGCTGAGCCTAGGCCTTGTGCATGGCTGGCAAGTGCCCTCCCACTGAGCTACATCTCCGGACCTGAAGATGCTGTGAAGAAAAGTCTGCATTCCCATCTCAAGTCGTTCTCAACCTCCCTAATGCTGCAACCTTTAAAACAGCTCCTCACGTTGGAGAGACCTCCCCACACCATAAACTTATTTTCGTTGCTACTCCATAACTGAAATTTTGCTACTGTTATGAATCGCGATGTAAATATTTTTGGAGATAGAGGTTTACCAAGGGGGTTGCGACCAGGTTGAGAACTGTTGCAATAGCTGAGTTGACGTAAAGAGGTGCTTCCTTGCTGAATGATGATTCATGGTTAAAAAGAGAGAATGCCTCAGCAAGCTGGAAATGGAAACCATCTCACAAACATCAGGAGTGGGTGTGTGAACGCTTTCTGCCTCAGCTCTGGAACGAGATGAGAACCGGGAGGAGATGATAACGGCCTCTCTCCCCGGCTTCATTCAACACTGCAGTGAAACTCCTAGGCAGTGATGATGAAGGGAAACAGGAGAACTGGGTTAACAGAACACATGTTGGTACGAATTAAACATGCTAAGGGCCTTCTTAATGTCCACAGAATGCAAGGTCAATGTTGAAGAATCAAATGACGGTAATAGGCTTAAAAAAATGGAAGTTGAAATTTAAGCTATCATATAGCACCTAAGAACTGAAATACTCAGAGACAAACTAGAAAAATGTAAGAAACAACTAAATGCTACAAAATAAATCTTATGCCAAGTCTAGATCTGTATCATAAACACAAATAGAAAGATTTAATGTTTGTTAAGGTGACAGTTCTTCCCACATCAATCAATAAATTTAGGGAGAATCTCAATACTTAGATTAGGCTAGCACAGAGCCTAAAACAGCACAATTTTGAAAACATGAAAAGAACGAAGTCAAAGCTTGTACATTACTTGTGACGATTTCAGCTTGACAGGATCTAAAATCACCCAGAAGACAAGCTCTGGGCATGTCTGTGAGGGAGTCTCTAGATTAGGTTAACGGATGTGGGAAAATCAATCCTTACAGTAGACAGCACTATCCAAAGCCTGGGGTCCTGGGCTGAGGAAAAGGAGTCAACCAATTGAACACCAGCATTCATCTCTGCACTTCCTGACTGTGGGGACATGTGAGCAACTGTCTCAGGACCCTGCCTGCTGCCATGCCTGTTCTGCCATGGCAGATTGCATGCTCAAACTGTGAGCCAAAGTAAACCTTCCCTTCCTTACGTGGCTTCTGTTGAGTGTCAGGTCACAGCAACTAGGAAAGTGACTATATAAAAGTACACAAATGTTGTAGGAGACAGCTTGTTTGTTCCTGGCTGCTCAGTCCTGAAATAATCACACAGAAGCCATATTATTTGCAATACTGATTGGCCAATAGCTTAAGTGTATTTCTGGCTAACTCATATCCTAAACTAACACATCTCCATTAATTTGTATATTGCCACATGACTGTGGCTTACCAGGTAAAGTTCCATCCAGCATCTGTCTCTGGCAGGGGCTACATGGCTTCTCACTGATTCTGCCTTCTTTCTCCCAGCATTCAGGTTAGTTTTCCCCACCTAGTTCTATTTTGCTCTGCGCAGGCCCAAGGCAGTTTTTTTTTTCTAATGGTATTCACAGCATACAGAGGGGAATCCCACATCTCCTCCTCTTTTCTGTCTTCCTGATTCAGGGGCAGCAGAAAAAAAAACCCACGGGGTTTTGAAGTGGCTTCCTGGGCCGTACTGCAAGCATGAACTCTGAGGTCCAGCTATGGAGCATTTAAATGGGGTTTGTGAACAGAGTGCTATTACTTGCTAATGGCAACACAGACCTGCTGCCACCCGACCTGGGATCTGGGGAGGAGAGAACGGCTCTCAGAGACAATGAATGGACCTCCCACATGATGGACTGGGTGGAGCCAAAAGGCAAAACAGCCTTAGTCCTAGTAATGTCGCCTAGCATTTTCAGAAGTGCTCCTGGACAGAAAAGGATGTAAGATACACAATAGGACAGATTCAGACATAAAAGACCGCTAAACAAGACATGGTGTGTTTAAAAATGTACATAGGCTTGCGAGAGAGGAAAAAAAAGAGTAAAGAGACAGTAAATAATATAAAAAAGTACTGAAGTCATAGATTAAAGGAGTAAATATAATAAGATAAATATTGAACTTGTAAAAAAGTAATAGAGTAAAAAAATAAGCCACTAAAAGATAAAATATACACAGGTAGTCTAGATTATGTATATTATGGTGTTTTCTTTGAATTTTTTTGACTGTAAAGGAGCTAAGTACAGAGAGACATTTCGTTGTATGAACTGCTAAGATAAACCAACATATATATTTTAAAAGTATTTTGACTTGAAACTTTGAGTCTAAGAACATGTTATTTTGGAAAACAGGTTCTTCTTTTGTTTCCACAAAGGATGAGAACCCGGGGAATCTCTCCAGACTAATGTGGTTTGATGGACCAAGTTTCCCTGAAAGGTCTCTGTTAATAGCCCCCGCAAAAAATACTTAGCTCAACAAAAAGCAGGAAGCAGTTTGGAGAGAACTATGCCCAAATTCCCTAAGTGATTGTTTATAAATGTTTGTTTACATTTAATGGTGGATATGCTATAGAGGTTTGCATTTGTATGGATCTTAGTTTATTGATATTGGGGGTCTAATCACACAGTGAGTGGGCTTGTTTAGATTGTGTCAACTTCTCCTGGAAGATGTGAACAAGCATGAGTTTATCCCTGATGGGATGCTAAGGTCAGACCAAAGTTGTGGATCTACTTCAGTCCAACCTGGAGAACCGATGTATCTATTGGGCTTCCTTATAGGAGAATAGATGATTCCAAACCAGCTATGTCACTACCAAGCCTCAGCCAATCATGACATCCTCATAGAATCCCATCATGGAATCTTCCTTTCTGTTAGCTTCCCCTTCCTGAATGCTCTAGCATCTTCCACAATCCTTTGCAGCTGGGAGAAGACAGGAGGTGGTAATTTCTGAACTCCCAAGTGGGAGTCCTGTGATCCTCCTTCAAGGAGAGAGTATCACCAATAGCTCCCCCCACACACAGTCGCCATTGCTATGGCGACCTCTGTACACTTCTCACTTGCTATACTTTCCAAGCCGAGGTAATCTATTCCAAAATAGTGATAGGGTGGTCATGCGATATTTGGATTAAAAAAAAAAACAAAGCCATCATCCAGCAAGTCCTATTCACCTACACGAAGAAACAAACTACTGATATTGACCAGGCAATGTGGGATCAATCTCAGAAACACTCGTAAGTGAAAGCAGAACCCACACGCATGCATACATGTATGTACACACACACAATCCCATATGTGATGATTCAAGTCTCACCGTAGTCTAGAAAACCAGGAGAGTCTACAAACAGAGAAAGGTCATCAGTTGTTGCCTCGAGCTGGATCAGAGCAGTCTCAGACTAACTGCCCAGGAGCAGCAGGGAGGACCCTTGTGGGATGGCTATGAGCTCTGTGTCTTCACTGGGGCATTGGGCGCGCATGTGAGTGCACCCAAACACACACACACACACACACACACACACACACACACACACACACACATGAATATATCTATTTGCATATATATGCTCAAATTTGCTGACTAATGGAAGACTATTGTTATTAGTGTATGCATATATGTACACACATGTGTGTAAACGTGTAACTGAGGCCAGAGAACCTCCTTGGGTGTCACCCTCAGGAATACCATCAACTCCTTTGAAACAAGTTCTCACTGGTTTGGACCTTGCTGCTCAGACTAGACCGGCTATCCAGTGACCCCCAGGGATCGTCTTGCCTCAAGTTCCATCACCATGACTGACTTCTTTAAAATAGGTTCCAGGGATGGACTCGGAGTCTCACGGCTGGATGACAAGCACGCTGCAACCCTTGCAGACAAGGATCTATTTCACTGTGTGTCGGTTTTATTTTGATCAACCAGGACTGAGTTGCTTTATAAAACCATTTGCCTGTGTGAGCTTATTTTTTAACATTAAAATGCCTACCTCCTGTCAGGCCTCAGAGATTCAGGTAGGTCTGTATCACAGGACAGCCTCCCACTCACCAGGGAACCTTCTACTTCCTGCTGTCACCCTGTCCAACTATGCCTTCCTGTTTGCAGGCCATATATCTGTGGTCATCTCTTGAAGTTTTCTGGGTCTGACTGACTGAAACAGTCTCTCTCCTGCCTGACTTTATACCAAACTCCTTTTGTTTAGCGTCCAGTGTGCAGCCCTTTTATTTAAGGGCACACATTGTTGGCTTGCCGACAATGATTAGATCATTCTCTGAGGATGAATAAACCATCATCTAATGGAGTTCTGACTTGTTCTGCACCAAGTACCTGGGTGCTCCGCAGGCCCCAAGAGGTGTAAGAACTGTGGGCTCTTAACCACAGTACACGAAAATGAAACCTTTACCAAAGAAGGCAGGGCCTTCGACAAGCAGCAGCTGTGAAGGGATCTCCACTCAAACTCAGAACAGGCAAAATATGGCAAGGATTTGAGGACTTCAGAGAACTGGAAAGGCCTCCTCAAGCAGTAATAGGCAATGCGAAATTTTTATGAAAGAGATGAAACTTAAATAAGCTCAGAGTAACCTTTTCCTCTGAATGTTCTTCCTGGGACCGTTATCCTCTCCCTAGGGTCATTTCAGGCTCTTTTCTCTGGAACTCCAAGGCAAAATGGGGTCATTTCCTAACAAAACTGGTGGTTTGGGGGAGTTTACTGTGGAAATATGCAAAACGGGCACCTCTGGGTCTCAGCCTGGAGAGGCTGTGAGGACAGGCTCTGCTTCCCAGTCTGTTTTGCCGTCTTCATGGGGATAGGCAGATCTGTGACGTCGCAAAGCCAAGCTCTCAGGCAGCAAACTTTCTTGCAGGATCTAGCAGAAAGGCAAACAGTGGCCGGAAGGACAGCAAGGTTGATAAGCAGTCATTCCTAATGGAGAACGCGCGGGAGGAGCACAGTGCAGGATGCCTGCTTTCTGTCTCTGGAGTTCGTCGGGTGCATTGTCTAAATAATTAAGATGAAACTGCTCTGGAGAGTAACACCGGGAAGACACAGTCTGCTGACACTACCCAGAGTGCACCACAGCCCCACAGCCGTGCTAGGACAGGCTCTGCTGACACTACCCAGAATGCACCAGAGCCGTGCTAAGAACTCTTGCTTCTCTCCTGCTGCTCATAGCTGCCTCTGTGATTGCCGATCCATTTGAAGGTACTTACATTCAAGTGAAAGCATCTACCATTGCATTGTTTAAAGACAGGGCCTCTTGTAGCTCATGGGCTAGCCTAAAACAGGCTAAATAATTTTCATTATTCCTGCCTGTCTCCCAGGTGAGAACGGTGAGTGCTGCTTGGGGCCATACTCACCGTGCACCCAAGATAATTTCACAATTTCACGTTTCAGAAGCCTGGAATCTCTCTCTCTCTCTCTCTCTCTCTCTCTCTCTAGCTCAGTCTCATTCCTCCTCTCTCGAGATCATCCGCTACGTCTCATCTCGACTCGAGTGTCTCTCTCTCTCTCTCTCTCTCTCTCTCTCTCTCTCTCTCTCTCTCTCTCTTTCTCTCTCTTCCTATGTAGGGATGATGGGGTATGTGCTTGTGGGGGCAGGAGGCTAACCTTGTCTGTTGTTCCTCAGGAGCTGTCCATCTTGATTGACTTATGGTTTCCTTTTGAGTTGAGTTCACCAAAGCAGACCAAGCAGACTGACCAGTGAGCCCCAGAGATCTGTCTGTCACCCCTCTTCAGTACTGGGATTATAGGCACACAATATGCCTGTTTGTGTTTTTGTGTGGGTTCTGGGAACTGAACTCAGATCTTTACGGTTATAAAGAAAGCACTTACAGACTGAGCCAAACCCCAGTCCAATAATTCAGAAGTATATTTCTTTAAAAACCCAGTATGAATTTTTCATAATTTGAAATATTTTTAAAGAAAGGTCAGTGCTTTTTCTCCCCAGGCTGGGTGGCTCATATAGAAGGGACCTGTGTTAACCTGGATATGACATGGCCATTGTCTTCGTCCCTGATGCCCACAGCACCTAGGATTCTGTCTCATCTTTTGTCCTCTTTAACCACAACAGATGTTTTGTTGGTGCCCTTATGTTGAAAGTAGAGGGAAAGAAAGAGCCCTTTGTAGCCCTCGGTAGCAACAGGAGATGGCATAGTCTGAGTGCCACTTGAATGAGTCTGAGGTTCTGGGGTGATGGATGGACTCCTGATGAGAGCCACATACCCCATGGCTGGTGCTGGGGCATTGGGGTCACAAGCTGTCACTGTGCCCAAGTGCACTTTGCCCTCGCTGAAGGGTCACCATTCTGCACTCTGATGAGGAGCCCTACTTTTCATGATGTTTTATTGGTCTGGAGCTGGTGTTGACAACGTGTTATTTTTCAGAAGGTGGTATTCTTGCTAGGCGGCATCTTCGAGTCAGTGGGCATGGCTGTGGCATTCACACAAATGTAACTGAAGCCATGGTGTGTTGAACAAAGGTGGAGCTTGTGGAAGTGGTGTTTGTGTGATCTGGGGGTGGACAACTGTCAGCGGCCATTGACTGCACCCGCTCTCACCTCCCACCCTCCCCTTTACCAGGGCTCAGAGCTTTGTTTCAGACAAGTTGCCTGTGGCACTAGTTAGGGGAGATGACTCCAGCCCACACAGGGACATGCGTGACAAATTATCCTGACAAGAATGCCACTGCGATATTAGCAGCTCGTTAAAAGAGCCGGGCGAAACTCGTCTTGGCTTTGATCAATTTTCTGCTAGCATTTCAAGGCTTTGGACCAATTCCCCAGCCCCTCCCACCCTACCCTAGTTTTGTGTTGTTGAAGCTGTTCTTGGCAGAGCTTTCCAAGGGCTCTGAGAGTCTGCTGACACATTCACCAAGTCCCACAGATGTGTATGCCCAGTTTAGGAAGAAGAAATGGAATATGAGCTGAGATTTTTATATTTGCACTTGAAAAAATAAAGAGTAGTGAGCTCAAATAATAAAATCTGTAATGCTCACTCCAGCCATTGGAGTTTAATGAGAGGACAAGGATGATGGGCTGGAAGGGGAGGCGCTGGGCTCAGTTTTCTCTGCCTGGGAATCTTGAAACAAGAATGACCTGTGGGGAATGGCCAGGCCAAATATATAGCTGAAGACATCTCTGATAAGGAGACACAGATGACAGAAAAGTCCAGACTTCCCGATATCCTGGAGTTGGTCCCATTCTCTGCACCACAGCTACAGGGGACAGTGGGACAGCAGAATCCAAGTCAGCCAGAGGAAATGAAAAGTGGGGACACATATATGTGTGCACGTGTATGCGCATGAGCATGTGCACACACACGTGTATGAAACTACGGGCATGTGTGTGTGTGCACATATGTGTGTGTATATACACACACTTGTGCCCAATAGATGTGCTGAGATCTATGGTAAAGAGCTGGTAACTGTTGACAAGGAAAATTGACAGGTCTCAGATCTGTAGGGCAAATGGACAGGCTGCTGACAATAATTGTTACCACAGTCTTAGGACAGAATTTGTTCTACAAGGACTCTCTGTATAGAGTTCCATTTACATCAGGATAATTTCTTTTTTCTCAAATTCAGTTGCTTATAGATGATATCAATCACCTCTAAAAATCTTTCTACTGCACGGTTGAGCTCTTCACACTGCTGTGTTCCTACTTGTTCGGAGGTTTCAAATGGTCCTAAGAACACCAAAGGGATGTAGTTGGGAATTTCAAGAAAGCATGGTGAACCTTTTTACGTAGAGACTACGCAATGCATGTCTACCAACTCAGGATCATCCCCAGGCATCATCTTCTCTCAGGCTTGGGTTCTGTTGCTGCTGGCACAAAGTTCCATGTTCTGTGGGTTATATGTGTCGGTTTTTTTTTTTATATTGTAAACATTTTGAAATGGGAACACTGAGAAAGACAGACTAAAGATCCAACAATAAGAGCTATGGAAACCTTACTGTTGTGTCTGTAAAATTGTCTGGATATTTGGGTTCCAGTCACAAACCAAACAATGAGGATGATAAAGTCAACAGTAGAATCTCCAGAAGCAAGAGAAGATGGATTTGGTTGTGTTTATGTGAATTCCCATAATATATGAAAATCAATTGCTTTCCAAGGTTGGAGGGGAAAGTGCTAATGATCGAACACCAGGTCTCACAGTGTTAAGCATGTACTCTTCTACTGAGCCATGTTTCTAGTGCCTTATAGCTAACTTAAAATCTGATGGTTTGAATCCAGTGTTTAGAATTGAACAACTGACTTCCCTATCGTCAATGAATGGTTAGCTCCCTATTTCTCCATTGATTGAATAGTAGGCCTGCCTCTATCGTCACTGAATGAATGGTTAGCTTCCCATCTTTTCACTGAATTGGTAGACTCTCTTCATTAAATGGTTAACTTTCCTTTCTCTTCAATTAATGGTTAGCCTTCTTCTCCCTTCATTGACTAGTTAAATGTCCTCTTTGTTAGTTGGATGGTTGACTTCCCCTTCTTTTCATTGAATGATTAGCCTTTCTGTCACTCTTCATTGAATGGTTAGCTTCTTTCTCTCTTCACTCCGTGGTTAGCCTCTCTTCACCGAATGACTGTTTTCCTCTCTTTTCAGTGTATAGTTATCCTCCCTCTTCATTCATTGAAGAGCTGACTTTCCACCCTCTTCAGAGACTGAATCCCATTTTTTTTTTTATTGAAAGGGTTGCCTCTCCCTATTTTTAATGAATGATTAGCTTCTCTTTATTTTCATTGGGTAAATTTTTATATAAACTGAAGAAAACACATCAAGGCAGTATGCTTTCCAATAATGTTTATCTATCTGTTCTGTGAGGCATTGTGTAAAGTCCTTGCGTTTGAGAATGTGTTTGAATGAAGTAAACCATGGGAGTCATTTTAGTGTAACAGTAAATATGTTTCAGACAGAAGGAAACTCGTAGTCAAAGATGGAGAGACAGGAAGGCACATGCCTTCTTCCTTGAAAATCAAATGATGGCATCAGGATGGTTTGAGATCCAGGTCTACTCTGCATAATTTCAAAAGGTTTTATCTTATTATTTTTTGGGATTGTGTGTTCCTGAGTATGTAAGTGCATATGTAGGTGTGAGTATATGTACACATGTGAGCTTATGCTTGTGGAAGACATGGGTCAACATTCATGTTATTCCTCAGAAACTGTCTGCCTCTTGTTTTCTTTTGTTTTGTTTCTTGCTTTTTGGGTTTTTGTTTGTTTGTTTGGGACAGGGTCCTGAGGCTCTCAAATCCTGCTAAAGCTGCTGGCCAGCCCCAGGGATGCACCTGTCTCTGCATCCTCATCTGGGACTATAAGAGCAAACAATCATGCTTAGCATTTTACATGGATGCTAGGATAGAAGACAAAACCCCATGCCCTTGGGACAAGCACTTTACAAACCGGGCCATCTCCCCAGTCCTATTTTTCTCTTTATAGGTGGCAAAAAATGTTTGAAGGTAACAGCTTAAGATTTGTTCATCATTCGGAAGACAAAGGTACACATTCTCCTAAAGCAGCAGAAGTATTGACTAGAGACAATTCCCCTGGTGTCTGCTTTCTCAGTGTGAATATCAGCACTCAGGTGAAACTGCCTGAGCATGGTTTCTTCATGTATAATAAGTGTTCTGGCTTAAGATCAAGAGCCAAGTGTGTGTCCAGATTAGGTTTTCGCCAACTTTACATGAGCTAGACTCAGCTGGGAAAAGTGTCATTTAGGAAGAGGGACTCTTAACAAGAAAATAAGTTTGGCATATCCGTCAAGTATTTTCTTGATTAAGGATTAGTCCGGGAGGGTCCAGCCCATTGTGAGTGGTACCAACCCTGGGAAAGTGATCTGGAAACTGTCTAAGAAAGCAGGCTGAGCAAGCCCTGAGGAGCAAGCCAGGAATCATCCTCCATGGCTTCTTCTCCAGCTCCTGCTTCCAGGTTTCTGCCTTGAGGTCCTGCCCTGACTTCCACTATGTGCTGTGATGTGGAAGTGTGTGCTGAAACCAACCCTTTCCTCCCTAGATTGCTTTTTGTCATGGTGTTTTATCACAGCAATAGAAACCCCAATGAGGACACCAGAGTTGCAGAGATGGCTCAGTCAATAAGGGACTTTGGTGTGTGTGTGTGTGTGTGTGTGTGTGTGTGTGTGTGTGTGTGTATCTGAGTTCTGTCCCCAGAACTCATATGGAAAGGTGGAAATGGTGATCCATTCTCATGATGACAGAGCAGGGGATATGGAGGTAGAGAGAGTGGCAGATCTCTGGGGCTCACACTTGCCTGCCAGCTTAGCCGACTTGGTGAGTCCTAGGCCAGTGAGAGACCCTATCATCTCCACAAAAAAGTAGACAGTATCTGAGGATTCAGGTTGTCCTCTGGCCTCTATGCACACTCACATTCAGCTTCCCACACACACATGTACAGGCAAACATACTGTGTCTACACAAACACACATGCAGAAGATCCAAGCAAGAACATTTCTTCCAGTTTACTGTCATTTGCAGAAGGAGCTGAGAGACCCCTAGAATGTATCTGTACAGGATGGAATGATTTAATGGGTATTCCTATCTGTTTTAAATATAGGACAAAATATTCTTGCAGATTAACCTCAGCAAGAGGATGAGAGTTGACGTACAGATCTTTGCCTTTCAATAAAGCTTCCCTCTCCACTGACCTGCCAGTAAAATAAATGACAATAGCTTTCATATTCTTTCAGTGGGAATTAGGAGGCCAGGCCAGTCTTTTCCTTAGTGATTATTCTGCTCTGTTTTCCATTGCCTTGAACGCATCCCAGCTTTGTTCTGGAACTTTGTCCAAACAATGCAAAACACCACAAGAAATCGGTGCTCATCACAGCATCCTGGCTGGAGACAGGAAGTACTGGAAACCATGAGAGAGATTCCTCTGACTAGAATTCCAGCACAGAAGGCTTCAGATTCAAATGAGTTCCAAAACAAAAGTCCTTACAAGGCAGGCCAGCAGCAACATCTGTGGGTGCTTCTCCAAAACTAACAGAAATTTACATCCTCACAAGGGCCTGAGGAGCCCAGCCACTGCCCACGCTGGGGCTGCCCTTCCCTGGCATCAGAGAGACCCTCACAATGGGAAATGACCTACCTGTGCCTTGTCTCCTTCTTCCTTCCTTCCTTCCTTCCTTCCTTCCTTCCTTCCTTCCTTCCTTCCTTCCTTCCTTCCTTCCTTCCTTCCTGGCTGCCTGTTTGGCTGCCTTTCTTCTTCTCTCCTTCTCTGTGTCCTCCGTCCCTCCGTCCCTCTGTCCCTCCGTCCCCCCTCCCTCCCCCCCTCCTTCCTCCCTCCCTCCCTCCCTCCCTCCCTCCCTCCCTCCCTCCATCTTTATTTCTTTTAGAAAAGCCCCAGCTGTCTCAGGCTGGCCTCACACTGTAAAGCTGAGGATGACCTTGAACTTCCGATCCTTTTACCTCCAGCTCTGGTGCTGACATGACAGGAATGCTTCGACATGCCTTGTCTATACAGTGCTAGGGCTAGATCCTTTTACCTCCAGCTCTGGTGCTGACATGACAGGAATGCTTCGACATGCCTTGTCTATACAGTGCTAGGGCTAGAAATCAGGGCTTCCTGAAGACTAGGAGAGCACCTCACCAAAGGAGCCCCACCCTGATGGATACCTGGTCCTCCAAAAGACCTCATAGGTAATTGACAATCACTGAAGAGAGATCACCAACGTAATTGATATGGTGCTGTCGCTCGTTCACCCTGGAAAAGAAAATCCCTAGAAGTTCATGGCTTAATCTTTGCTCACAGGAGATTTAATAAAAGCTATAAGTGCAGAAGAAGAGAGGTGATCAATGATAATCACACCGTCAGAGGGAGAACCCTTACTGCCGTGCCATTGTTCAGGGACCTGAGACAGATTCTGAGCAAGAGCCCAGCCTCCTCCCTGCCCTGGAGGCCATATTGTCTTGCAGCCAGTGGAGTAAATAGAATACTTCCTGAATAGTGAACACGTGCGGAAAAGAGCAGGGTGTGAGGCTATACTTCAGTAAGGCAGGCTGGCCAGATGTTCCCGCTGACCTCCACCTCTGGAGTCTGATTGACAGTGGGATGGATTTCGCCAGCTGTTTGGAAGAGCTACAGGAAGAGTCAACTCTTTCCCAAGACTAAAAGGGGGCCACCTGCAAAATATCACCTCATCACCATTGGGATTTGCATCCTGTGTTTTTCATGGATCTTGGATCCATAATTTTTGATGCTTAGAAATGTTATGAAAAGGATTACAGATTTATCAGCAACCAGATCTCTTAAGGAGAGCCCTGTATGACTTCCCCCGTGATATATGCCTGAAGTGTCAGCCAGGCCTTGCTGAACCCATATTTAATGTCTGGTTTTAGGAAAATGTGGACAAAAAATACTGAAGTCAGAGAACTATAAAACCACATACATGCATGCATACACTGATGAGTGCATTCTTCCCCGCCCCTCCTCTTTCACACATACACACAGGCACATGGACACACACACGTGTACACATACACACATGTTCATGTGTGTGTTTGTAGCAAACAAGTTCTTGCAAATGGAAACATCTATAAAACTGTCCAACAGAGCCAGAGGAATGCTGGCTAATTAGAATCATTGCTGGAAACTATCGTTTCAGTAAAATGGTAATTCCAGGAAGCCTTGTAGATTTTATTTATTTATGCATTTATTTATGTAGATTTTTTTATCTCTGCAGCCTTAGCTAAACTTAGCATCCTGAAGCAAGGGCAGTAAACTGCATACTTTAAATGTGCCTTAAAACACAACATTGGTCATAATAAATCCAGATACTGTAGGATTCAGAACCAGAAACTATGATAAAATAAAATAAAATACCAGAAATTTGGATCTTAGAGCTAAATGGGTTAGCTGAAATATACCTTTTGTGCTATCTATGAGATAAAAGGATTGGGAGTAAATTGTGAATGCAAATTAAATTGCAGGCCAAGGTTTAAAGAGAACAAACTGGATTCAAACAGGCCCTCAAGCACCCCAGAAACATCTATTTACATATAGGCAATTAATGCCTGGATTACAAATCATTCTTATTCCTTCATTAAAACAAGTCCCCCGAGGACCTCTATTAGTCCTAAAAAAAAAAAAAAAAATCCAGAAGTGTAAATTGAATACATTTGAAAGCATGAAGGCATTTCCTCGCTGCTCGCCCGGCTCCAAGTCAGCCTGTCCTTTTGAGTTATGCTGAGCGGGAAAGGCGGCCGCCTGCTCTGGGAGCACGACCAGCTCTTAGTGATAATGGTAACGCTGACCTCAGACTCAGAGTGACCTCCTCGGAGTGAAAAGAAGGTCACACCAAAGAGAAAGTCATCCGCGTGCTGTTCCGCGATGGGATTTATGGTCCCGAGTTGCCCAGTGGCTGTCTCAGCGTTTAGCATGCCTGCAATCAGATGTGTACCGAGGAAGTCAAGTAGCCCTTGGAGGAGACCGACTTTCATGAACATGTCTTCTCAAAGGAGGACAAGTCACGTGTGTATGGGGTGTCGGAGCCATCAGGGCTACTCCAGACCAAGAGTGGACGGGAGGAGAACAAGGATGGGAGGGAGGCAGGTCTGAGGTTTGTAGGCGTTGGTACTTATGAGAAAGTAGACGTACATGCTCCAGTTTTGCGTGTTGAGCTGGTGAAGCCAAGAGGTGCCCAGGGAACCTGGGAAGCACATAGGACAAGTGTCTCATAACTGTGTTCAAGCCAGGCATTTCCAGCGTGCTACGGCGGCTTTATCATCTCTGGAGCATTGGTACCGTGTATGCCAGTGTGTGTGTGTGTGTGTGTGTGTGTGTGTGTGTGTGTATGCGCGCGTGTGCGCTCACTCGCTCGCTCTCTCGCGCTTGAATGTGGGCATGAACGTGTGTGCTCATGTATGCGGAGCTGAGCATTCAAACTCCGCCCCCCCTCCCCCGCTAGCGCGCGCCACAGTCCCTCTAGGATCAGTTCTAAAACCTTAAGTTCTCCTCTTCAGAGACCAAAGCCTCTGGGGCTTCATGCCAGCCTCAATCTTATGTGACTTCTCAGTTTATGACAAACTCTTCAAAAGCCCCAGTGTTTCTCCGTACTCTTGAGGACTCTATCACCCAGGGTCAACTGTGACCCTGCCGTATTCATGAGCCCCGCAAGGTCCGTAAAGAAGTTTTGAGAGAATCAAAATTCAAGTCTCTCCACGCAATCATTTCCAGAATACATGAAATACTGTCCAGAAACCGTAACATTCCACATGCTGAGAACTCAAATATATAAAACCCCATGCATTTATATGACTTATTGAACATTTATACACTGTCCAAAGCCTTATTCTTCAATGTTATTTTTGCTCGAGAGGGTGTCTCTACTAAAAGCTGTATGAAAATACAACCAAGTAGAATTTTAAAACCCAATTGTTCATTGGCCAGGCTGGGGTGCTGGTTGTTCCGGTGAAAGGCTTGCCCTGCAGGCAGAATCTCAGAATCCCTGTAAGAAAGCCAAGCGTGGTAGCATGCACTTCTAATCCTGATACAGAGAAGGCAGAGCAGGATGGCTAAGGCTTACTGACCTCCCAGCCTAGGTTACCTGGTGAGATCCAAGCTAATGAGAGACCTTATTTCAAAAAGTAAGGAGTTGCAGCCAAGGTTGTTCTATAGCTGTACATGCATGTGTACACATATGTGCACATGTATACCTGCACGCATGAACAGGCAGACACACTCACTTTTTTTTAAAGTCTAGTGGATTAAAGTATGAGCCATGGTCCCTATGTGGTAACTGAATGTGGGGCTTGCAAAAAAGTTGTCATCACCAGAATTTTTTGAATTCACAATGGCTGAAAACCAATTCCGAGTCAAACCTTCTGAATCTGGGGTAATTCTGGCAAAACTCTCCCATGTTGCAGCTCACAGTTTCCCTGCAGCCGTGGTTCTGAACATACGGTGTCTTGTACATGCTACCGTGTAGTACAGAGCCCACAAATGCTGCCTGAAACACCTATGCTAAGATTTGAGACTATTGTGCAGTATGAAATGCAGGGCTTTTATTGTACATATAAAGCTTTCTCGTGGGGCTAGGGTTGTAGCTCAGGGACAGAGCTATTGTCTAACACATGTGCGGTCCTGGGTTTAATCCCCAGTGCTCCAAGAGAAGAAACAACCCACTGAACAAAGCTTTCTGCTCTTACAAAAGCTAATGGTTTAATTGCAGAAACATTTTAAAACTTTCCCTACCGTCATCCCTCAGCATGTGTCTCTTTAGTTTATCTTTGGATTGTATTGCGACATAATGTTCAATTTAAAAATTCACCATTTCAGTCTCTGACTTTAGTTCCCTTTAGAAATAAAGCCATCCAGTGGGTTTTGGCTTGGAATTAGGACAGAATTTTTCTTGACTTCTGAATGTCCCTACACAGACACCTACTGCTATGTCCTGCATTTTTATATGAAGCAGCCTTCTCAGCTTTGCTGATTATGAAATCAAAATGTGGGTGAACTCTAGAAATGAAGATGCTCTGTGGCCTTCGGTATCAACTATTAAATCAAGAGTTAGTTCCTCACCTAAATATAAAGGAACTCATTCATCTCATTAGTATGCAAACATGTTTTCATCTTTAATAAACGGTAAAATTATATGTATACAAGAGAATCATTTTAAAATAAATTCCTTTATGACTTATTATAAGTAAATGTGATATATAGGGTCCCCAGAAAAGTCCTCAGTTGAAAAGGGATTGCAAATCAGAAAGATGGAAGATTCCCTGGGTTAAAGCATCTTTTACAGGATGTGACAGAGCTTGTAGGGTCAGGAAGAGGACATGAAGCTTTATCCTACTGAAGATGTGTCTGCAGAGCCCTTCTTCTGCTCCGATACTGTGTCTATTAATAACAGGTTCCCTTCTTTGTCTTTCTTGCTAGCTGGGCTATTCCCATGTTGGACAAATGTTTACATGTTGCTCTCTAGGGCTGAGGATGTAACTAATGAGGTAGAGCATCTGCCTGGCAAGCCCAAGGGCCTAGATTGGACCCCATCCTCACATAAAATTTGTGTGACAGTACACAGTTGCAATAAGAGCACTTGGTAGGTGGAAGCAGGATCAGAATGTCAAGGCCATTGTCAGCTACATAAGAAGTTGGATGTCCACCTGGGCCATAGGAGACCCTGTTTCCAAAAGAGCAAGAAATGCTGTTTGTGTAACTATAGTTTTAATCTCATTATTATTTTCTATAAAATAAAAAAGCTAAATTGACAAAGTACTTGCATTAGAAGCATGAAGGGATAAATTCCACCCCCAGAATCTATGTAAAAGAAGCTGGGAATGGTAATATAATCCCACCACTGGGGAGATGGAGACAGGGGGCATTTAAGACTTGCTTGCTGACAAGCCTGTCCTTCTTGTCAAAATTCAGGTCAATCAATGAGAGACCTTTCTCAAAAATAAAGAAGAGAAAAGAAAAGAAAAGAAAAGAAGAGAAGAGAAGAGAAGAGAAGAGAAGAGAAGAGAAGAGGAGATGGCCAGCACCTAAGTAATGACTCACAAAGTTGTGCTCTGCCCCAGCCCCCATGAACAACTTTTTGTAAAGAAAATAAACCAAAGCAATTTTTATACCTGGGAGATTTCTATGGAATATTTTTGAGACCTGAAACTATATTCAGGGCTTTGTTAGCTCTTCAGAAGGAAAAAAATGACCTTCCTTGAGAGAACTTGGGTATGTGCGTTAGATTTTTCTGGGTTTGAATATACCCTGGGCCTAATCCAGCAATAAGTAGGGAAGGAATTTTCAGACTCTTCCCTGAGTGCTCTGAACATTCAATGAAGATTTGTAAGATGTTGAGAGAAGAGAAGCACAAAATGTTCCAACTAAATAGGGAGAGTGAATGGCATTGTGCTAGGAAGCCAAGAGCCCATATGGTAGGAGAGAGAGGTGAAGCCCTTCCATCCCTCTCAGGATGCCAGCCTATGCTCAGAGGAAATGCTCTGAGTGTGACTCAGTGCAAGGAGCATTTGGCTTTGCAAAAGCATTGACTTAGAGATCAGAACTGCAGAAGTCAGACCAGGTCACCAGGGCTGTCAGGATAAAGACTTGCAATTCCATAGCTAAATTGAATGGGACACCAGCACTAAACATCACAGTGCCCATCAATCAAGACACAGATGAACCCTGGGGCAGGCAATAAAGTCTGAGGAACCAGGAACTAGATGGGCACGTTGTTAAATCCAAACATCGGTATCAGATGGAAGCTACAGTGTGGGGTAGATCCTCTGTCTGTTGTCCCCATCCCCTGCATCAAACAAGCAGAGAGGCTGAGAGAAGCTGCGTCACCTGGTCTCCAAGCAGAACTCACCTCCCAGGCTCTGCTTGAAACTTTGAAGTGGGTTGAGTAGCTTATTGTTCAACCCGCCTACAGCTGTGCAAATCAACAGCCCAAGCGGATACTTGACTCCTGGTGGAAAGATACCTAGGGTGAGGTCAAGTGCAGATCAACCAGCCATGTGTACAGAGCATGTGCCCAGCCTCCACGCCATGTCTGGAACTGTCATCGTGAGTGCCAGCATGGTGACCCTGAAATGTAAGCTCAATTTGTTTGGCCTCTGAGCCTCAGGAACACAATCTAAGGGTTCAGACCCTCTGGTTCTTCCCAAGATGGTGCCCAGCCTCAAATTGAGATGATCTTTGTGCTGATGGTGTGAGCTTGCAGTCATTACAAATGCCCCAGAGATTTAGCAATAGGAGTCATCTTTGAAGGTCAAAAGCTGTCTATGTTTTCCAAAGTTACTTAACATCATCCTCAACAGAAAGAAGATAAACCCAAGAATGTATAGCTCAGGCACTCATTGAAGACTTGCCAGAGTTGTATGCATTGGTTTTTATCCTGCTTCTTTTTTTTAAAAAAAAAATATTGATAAATCTAAGGATTAAACCCGGGGTCTCACACTTGCTGAGCACTCTCTATCACCGAGCCATATTTCCCATTATTTTTAGCTAAAATAAAAGATCATTTTCATCAATTTTTTTGTTTATTGACATGATTGACAGTGCTGGGGATGGAAGCCAGGGAGTCTAGACACACCCCATCACCTACCTGAGTGCGGCCGCAGCCCCAGAGAGTCTTTGGATGGCTTCTCCTGCCAGTCTAGCTTTTCTCTAGAGATTACTGCTCTTGGTAGGCCTTCCACTTTGTTCACTGTGGGCATTCTGCTCCAGCACCTTTGTCCGTTCGTGAGAAATCTTCCACCTGACTCTGGAGATGCCTGAATAACCTCGGCCTCAGGCATAGCTCGCTGACTTTGCCACAGGAAGAGAGACACATCACAGATTAGAGCTCAATTCGGAGAAATCTCTGGGAAGAAAAGAAGCCGGCGGCCAGACTGCCCTGTGTGAGGCAGTGCAGACACGTGTAAAGTTAGCATCCTCATCCAGAATGTTCTGGCCTTTGTGGTCAGCAGACCACGTGTGAAGAACGAAAGTGAGACTCCAGGCTGGTCCCTTCCTGGGAGGCACTGGAAGATTGCTAACCTAAGAGAAAAGTCACTCAGCTGGGGCATAAAATAGTGTGTTTATCTGTCAGTGAGGCCGTGTTTTTATTGAGGAAATAGATTATCCAGAGAAATGTGTACTGTTTATAGTTCTGTCAGATGGAGGGGTTGTTGCTAGGTCACATAACTTCTTTATTGTCGAGAACTGAGCTTGTGCAGCCTTCCCCGAGAGACATTCCCGTCCTCCTGTCTAGGCCGTTGATTGATTGGTTCATCTAGTCATTCATTCATCGGTAACTGACTTGAGAACCAGGGATAGGCCAAGACACATTAAAACCTGGATACACAAATAAAAAGAAAGTACAGGTTTCCCACACAATCCAGCAGAGGATGAAGACACAGAAACCGCTAGTCTTTTCTTTGAATTACACATATCTATTTCACGTTTATACCAGAAATGACTGTATCACTAGCTTCATGTGTTAAGACCTCTGTGAGAGTTTGATAGTGTGGGCATAGAGATGTCGACAGAGAATGTTTGTTGGTCGTTTGTACGGTCTAGCGTACGAAATGGGGGAGAGACCACTAGGGGAGCTTTCTGGAGGATGACTGATCACAAAAGCTGAAGATGTACGACACCCAACCCAAGGACTGTAGCAGCACATACCAACCCCCCAAAATGATGAATGCTGCCCAACACAAAATTCAGCTTACTTAAAGCATTATTAGATTTCTTTTTGTGAAAAGTGTTTAATCTCAATTGCACAATTTTCAAGTGGAAATTCTAGATGACATCATCCCCTCTACATGGCAATAGGCTGGACATGTCTGAATAGAGACTATTCATTTGAGTATGTTAAGCTGTTATTGACAGAAGATGGAGGACTTCTGGAACAGGCAACCGTTAGAGGTTAGGTTGAAGAGTCTCTCCACTATTTATCCAAACAAGTTTCTTAAGCAGAGAAGGATTTAACAGAAGCACAATGTCTTAAAGAACTGATAAGAACATCTACATATATCTAATGGACCCCTCAGTTTCTTAGCTCTTACCGCAAAGAAATATTCCATGCAACCTGTCCATCAGCTTCCCATGATGGTCCCTGGAACTGGCTCACTGACCGACACTGCTTATGATAGACAGTAAGGACGTTGAGCACGCTATTGGTCTTCTGCCTTCCCATATGACTACCTCTACTGCATTCTGGGGACGGAGCCCTCCCGTGGTAGTTCGTTCTCTTCCTGTGGGAAGTGTATTCTAGGCTAGTAAATGAGTTCTCCACCCTGCTCTGTTGACTCCAGGGTAATCAGAGGAGGTCAGCACTGACCTTCATCCTGCAAACTCTGTGGCTTTCATTTCCTGGCAATTTCTCTACAGCCAAACATATGGAGTTCTGCCATATGATCAGTCCCATTCTTTGGTTCTGCTTTCTGTTCTGAGTGAGCACCACTGAGCCCCAAAAAATCCATGATCTAGCAGAGGGTCCTAAAGTGTCCTGATTACATTCCAATAAACCCATGCCATAACTCAATGTTCTCTTAAAGCTCATTACTACATTCCTGTCTGGGAAGCCCGTGATGGCCAAACTGCTGGTAGTTCCATTTCGTGCTCTGTGGCTGACCACATAGACGCGATTATGGGAGACATGATGAGCCTCCAGACTAATAATTCATTGGAAGTGGAAAGTGTGTGCCTCACGAAGATAAAAGATCGTTTACATCCACATGTTGCTGAGTATGTGCTTCTCCTGAAGGTGGAAAGGAAACTATGATTGTATCCTGCAGGGTCTCTATGGAAGACTTCCAGGATCACAAAGAGGCTAGACATTATGAAATTATGATCCTATGACTTGAAAAACTTTCCTCTTCTTCCTCAATTGTAAAAATAGAAACTTTGGTTGCTTCATATCTCTAAGGTCATATGACAAACGGATGTTATTGCCGGGTGTCCCATGAGGTGTAGCAGCACTACTACCAGCTTTCATTACTTGGGGAAAGGCCTGTAATGTACACTGAGTATCAGAGGGCATTCACAGTGGGTGGCCCAGAACCTTAGACGATGCTACGCTTTGATGTATCAGAGATGCTCTTTGGGACTGTGCAGGTTGTATTTTTTCTGTTGTTGAGGAATAATCACTTTCCATGTGGGCAAATATATCCAATGTCTCCTCTTTACTTCCTTGTAAAGTCCACCCAGAACTTGTTTTCTATGATGACAAGATATATCCCAAATTACTCCAAAGATGTTATTGATTTTCCTACAAATAATAAGGCCAGTCACAGGAGAATCGTAAAACTTCAAGTTGTTGCCTCAGCGAATGTTACCATATAATGTCAGTAGCTTTGGTTTTTATTTAATTTTGTGATTAAAGTTTTTATTGATTTCCCTGTAGGGTAGAATATATCAATACTTTTGGTTTCAAAGGAGCATTCAGTAACAAGAAAACAGGAAAAGATTCCACCAGAGAAAACTGGAGCTTAATTTTAAAGTTTAGGAAACCGCCGCCATGAATCCCCAGGTGCACCTTTGGAATAGGTCTTGGATGTGGCCTCAGCTTTGCGTGGTGAGCTGATCCCTCAGGCAGCAGCTGGTGCACGAGCCAGTGGAGTCTGGTGGGAAGGTGCTGAGCTAGGATGTGCTACAGATAATACAATCGGCCAACAAGAGTCACATTCTATGTCACCATCAGCCCCGTGTGCTTCTTTCTCTTCCCTAGAAAGAGGTTTCCATGGACGTCCTGCCTACATGGAGCCTGCATGTGCAGAAAACCACTGTTTTTAGAGGTATCCACCAAGGAGGGGCAGTACTGATGGAACCGCTTCTCCGTCTGATCCGGGATAGGACCCTTTGTGATCCTGTCAGTGTTCAGAGGGACAGGAGCAGGGAACACAGCTCCCCACTGCCATCCGCAATGGTCTGAGAGGTTTCCTTAATCTTTTACGGACTGTGCTGCACAGTTTTATGTCAACTTGACATGAGCTAAAGTCATCTGAGAGAAGGGAACCTCAATTAAGAAAATGACTCCTTAAGGTAGGATTGTAGGCAAATCTATAGGGCATTTTCTTAATTAATGACGGATGGGGGAGGTTCCAGTCCATTGTGAGCAGTGCCATCCCTGGGCTCATGGTCTTGGATTCTAGAAAGCAGGCTGAGCAAGACATGTGGAGTGAGCCTGTAAGCAGCATCCCTCCAGGGCCTCTGAATCAGCTCCTGCCTCAATCTTTCTGCTCTGGGTTCCCATCCTGACTTCCTTTGATGGCAAATAGTGATGTGGAAGTGTTAGCCAAATAAACCCTTTCCTCCCCAACTTGCTTTTTGGTCATGGTGTTTCATCACAGCCATAGGAACCCTTACTGAGATAAGGACTTCATCTAAAGCTAAACTGGGCTTTGGTATAGGAAAGAATCTTAAGACCAGCCAATGTGAAGCAAAGTTTGGTTCAGTCAAGTTGATTGGTATAGATGTCAAACAAAGGAGGTGAGAAAGAAACACTCAGAAGACAAGATGAGAGACACCCAAGAGCAAGGGTGTGGGCTCAGCTGTCTGTACCATAGTGGGTGGGTTTTTGAGCTATTTTCTGGGGGTGGCTAAGCAATGTACGTGGGATGATAGGGAGCTCTGAGTGACACTTGACTGGGCTACAAGTGGGAAGGAAAATTCTAGATCACAGGGGTGCTGGAAGGTAGTGTGGGAGGAGGAATTAGACAGGCTCCCTGTTGGGCCGATAGATAGGGAGAGGTCATGTGATTAGGTAATAAGGATGGTGAACTTCCAAGATGACTGCCTTCTTTCTCACCCTCCACAGGCCTCAAGGGCTTTTTCTTCTGTCAATAGGGCCCCTGATGATGAACTGGGTTGACAAGATCAAGGTAAGATCCGGATGTGTTTACAGAACAGTTATGAGCCATCCTCTCTTTAAACTGACCAATGCTAAATTAGGGAAGAAAACTCTCCAGAGACTTAAAAGCTCCCAGTCCTCCAGGAGAAGCTGAGCTTTGGCTTCCTGAGTCCCCTCTTTGCTTTTAGAGGGTCTTGCTCTTTACTTTGGAAGGGTCTTTCTCTCTGTGCATCTGTGGCATGTATGTGTTTCCGTACCCCTAGTAAAAACCTTTCTCCTGCTGGTTCTGTCTGCTCCTGCTTGCTGTGTTCACAGCTTCGCCAGATGTTACCTGTTACTCTCAGGACTCTTCCTGCCTGTTAATTCTTTAACTGGCAAAGAAAACAGACCCTGATCAAGACCCCTAGGTGGAACAGGAGGGCATCTTTACTTTATACAGAGTCAACAGTCTTGTTTGCTATTCCCAGGAAATTCCTGGGAACACAATGGGAGACTCGGAGTAGCCTGCAGCTAGGGGCTGAGCCTGAAAAGTTGATAGATCATCAATAAAAGAATGCAGAAAGAAGCTCCATCCTTACATGCTCTCTCTGCTGCTTCATCCTTCCTAGAGACAAGCAAAGAGCAAAGAAAAAGCCCAATTAAAATCAAAGAAAAAGGAGGAAATGTGTGCTTGATCCTCCATCTCAGAAATTAAAGCCAGGCTTAGGTTCTCATTTGTTCTTCCAGACTGCGCAGTTGAGTGTCGGTATTACCAAAAAAGGGTCCACGACCAACAGAGCAGAAATGAACAACAGCAGGGCTCCAACTCGAAGAACATATTCTGCCCAGGAGACAAGGTCAAAGTCAAGCTAAGGGGAGGTGTTGCATGGGCTCCGGTGCCATGAGAGAGAGGTGTAAAGACAAGGCACACTGAGAAAGGAAAGGATAGAAAACATTTCCCTGCTAAGTTTTGTGTGCATTTGAATTCATGTGTGGAAGCATGGGAGCCTGTGACACGTTTGAAGGATCCAGAAGATCCCTCAGCATGCTGCTTTCTGAGACAGAGTCTTTCTGGAAATCACCAATTCGAATGGCTAGACTGGCCAATGAGTACCAAGGATCCTGTTATCTGTGCCTCCCTAGGCCTGTGATCGCAAGCAAGCACTATCACACCCAGCTTTTTGATCACACTTGGTTGTAAGAAATGAACTCAAATTGTGCTTACAGAGTCAGCATTTTCCTGTCTCCCTAGCTCTTCCCTAGGGTCTTGGATTCAAGTTCTAGTATAACTAATTCACCTGGATTTTTTATATATATAACAAAACATTAAAATGATAGGGTTAATATCTAAGATGACTATGACCCATAAGCCCAGAATGCTTGCTAAGTTAACTAGTCCTGTTTCTCTGCTTCACTTTCCAATACCTGGCCCTGGAGGTGAGTGCTGCAGAGAGGTCTGTAAGCAGCATGCCCTCCGGGGGCCTCAGCTGCCTGTGGTCAGGGGAAAAGGAGAAGGAAGGGTGAGGGAAAGTAGAGTCCTTACCAGAAAGGACTGGACTGCCCTGGGGGAGGAAGCCTAGTTCTGCTTCTTGCAGCCATTCTGAGAAACGGCACTGAAAGGGACTCTGGGTACACCCTCCCTCCCCCCTTCCCTCCCACACACACACCCACCGCCCATACCCTAAGAATAGGCCAGCAGAAAAGGGCACGAAGTGGCGTTACTGGGACAAGTGCCAAGACAAAGAGATATTCAGATTTCTGGGGACAAAAGGCCATGTGAAAGGAATTTTCCTTTCAACACACGCGCGCGCGCACACACACACACACACACACACACACAGAGAGAGAGAGAGAGAGAGAGAGAGAGAGAGAGAGAGAGAGAGAGAGAGAGAGAACACATGCGTGTGGCTGGCAGAAATGGGATGAATTAGCTGCACTGCATCAACTTCAAATTAAAATAATTTCAAATGTAGCAAAAGAGAACATGGCAGCGGGCCACCATCTTAAATGGAGCACATGGACAAGGCTTGGGAATGAGAGGCAGAGCCATTCCAAGTGAACCCAGAACACAGAGCAGGGACTGGAGGAGCCAGCCCAGACTGCAAGCATCTGGAAGCTAAACATTTCCTCCTGGGCCGCAGAGAAGGGAGGGGTGCGGGGACCGGGGATGAATGAAAGCCAATCCATCCATAGGACTGATGCAAGGCCAGATGGCCACCTACCAGAGGCTTTGGTACTTGTGACAGGGGTCACTGGGCAAGAGGGTCCTGAGGTGGGGGAGGGGGATGGAGAACACCCCAAGGAAGAGCAGACCCTGGGCTGAGGGCTTCTACAGCCTCCTGGGGTCTGCACCCTGGATGCCAAAGCTCCCTGGACAGGAAATGAGTGAGACTCCATTGGATTCCAGAGGAAACCTCAGACTCTGGCCACAACAGCAAGTAAGGAGGCTAGGCAGAGCAGAATCTGTTTAATGTTGGACTGTAAAGATCAGGGTTAAATTTTTGCGAAAGGTTCGCCAGCAGAGCTGCACACATAGACATCTGGGGATAGAGAGACACTCAGGGACCCAGGATGACTTAGGTTTGGAATACGGTGACCCTTGCTGCACAGAGGAACCCATGAACCTCCATAACCATGCAGGAAAATGAGGTGCTTGGTATTGTATTAAGATCCAGGAAGATTTCAGAGTGACGTGGCCAGCATAGCAGAGGCAGAGAAGGATCAAAAGTTCAAAAGAGATAACTCAGTCTATAAGACGGTTATCATTTAAGCGTGAGAACCCAGTGCCCATGTTTGATAAAAACAAAAATAAAAGGAGGAGGAGGAGACAATGGCCTGGTGTTGAAACACTCTCATGATTCGCAGCATTAGAGAAGCAGGGACAGGAGGGTTCTTGAGGCACTTCTCTATCTGTGAGGCATTTCCAGAGAGGGTTAACTGCAGAAGTAAAACAAGTGGTCTAGCCAACTGGGGAGCTCTAGGTCCACTGAGAGACGTCATCTAAAAACAAAACAAAGAAAAGCAAATAACAAGGTGGAAGAGCTGGAGTGAGGTCCCAGCTGTGGAGAGGGCTTGCTGCTCTTGCGGCGAACCTGCTCTTACTAGCACCTGATGTGGGATTCCTCTCTGCATGCTGTGAATACCATCAGTTAATAAAGAAATTGGCTTGGCCTGACAGGGCAGAACAGAGCTAGGTGGGGAAAACTAAACAAAATGCTGGGGGAAAGGAGGCAGAGTCAGAGAGAAGCCATGGAGCCACTGCCAGAAACAGATGTGCTGAAACTTTGCTGGTAGGCCATGACCTCACCTCATGGTGATGCACAGATTAATGGGGATGGGTTAAATTAAGATGTAAGAGTTATCCAATAAGAAGCTAGAGCTAATGGGTCAAGCAGTGATTTAAATAATACAGTTTCTGTGTGATTATTTCTGGAGTCTGGGAAGCTGGGAAACCAACAAGCAGCCTTCATACAACAAGCACACACATGAAGAGGGTCACAACCACCTGTTACACCAGTTCTGGGGATCCAAAGTCCTCTTCTGGTCTCTAAGGATGATTGTATACTTGCGCTTCACATACAGACTTGCAGGCACACACACATACACATAACACAGAAATGAAATTAATTTTAAAAATAAAATGGAGAATGATTAAGACTTTGCCTGATGTTGACCTCTAGCCTTTGCACACAAGCACACACAGGCACACATACATTCACATAGGTATACACCTATATATTCAGATAAGTGTACATACATACACACATGCGCGTATATAACAAGATAATTTTTCAAAAAAAAATTCCAGGTTTTCCTAGGCTACCCAGTGAAACACTATTTCAAAATTAAAATGAATGAAGGGATATTTGTAGGATGTTAATTTGATTTGGACAAGGTTGCCTCATGACATTATTTTAAATTAAAAAAAAATCTGCTTCAAAGTATATCCACAGCGCTTGGCATCTTACATCTGATAATTGCCCAATAAAGGGTAGCTCTTCCATATTGCTGTGAGTCCAGCCTTCCCTTCATGTGCCTGTGTTCCACTCTGCAGAGCCAATCAACCCAGGCTAAGAATATTTGGAGAAACAATTGTGTCTGTCCTGAATTGTATTCCTTTGCTGATTGCATAAGCAATAAGGCGGTATGGAAACACAGCCTGCATGCTAAATTGACTGTTCCCAGTGACTTTGAGATTTAAATACACAAGAAGATGTGGAGAGGTTACATGTTGCTATACAGAGAATTTGCATCTCTGTTGCTGGATAAATCACTCTGAATGAAAGAAACTTGGACAGGAAAGTGCTTTTGACTTTTCTTTGGTTTTTGTCTGTTTAATTTTACCCTTCCAGGTCACAGTCTATCACTGAGGGAAATCAGAGCTGGAACTGAAGCAGAGGCCATGGGGGAACATTGTTTGTGCCTTGATCCCTTTATCATCCAACCAGAACTCCTTTCCCAGGGCTGGCACCTCTCACAGTGGGCGGGGCCCTCCCCAATCACGACAGTCTCTCAGAGACATGGCCACAGACCAATGTGATATTGACAATCCTCAACTGAAACTCCCTTTTCCCAGGTGGCTCTTGTTCATACAAGCTGATAATCAAACCTAAATGGGATATCTGTTAATGCTATTCCCCTGTAAGAGAAATTTTTATTACATTAATTCTGTGTGTGCACATGTGTGGTTGTGTGTGAACATGTATGTGTGCACATGTGTGGCGGTCAGAGGACCACTTGAGGGTCTCTCCTTTCACCATATGGATCCTAGGGATCAAACTCAGGTCACTAGGCTTGGCAGCAAGTGTCTTTTACCAACTGAACCATCTCATTGGCTCCTATTTCTCTTTTTAACTACTGGTGTGTGTGTGTGTGTGTGTGTGTGTGTGTGTGTGTGTGTGATCTGTTTATGTGTGTGTCTGCATATGTATGTGTATCTGTGTCATGTGTGTCTGGGTGTCTTTGTGTGTGTGTGACTTTGTGTGTGTCTGTGTGTGTATTCATTTGTGTTTAGTACTGAGTTTTACAAAGATACTTTAATGCACATTTATAATGCCCCATGACCATGTTCCCCACATGTATGATCTACCTTTATTCTTCTCTGTCCCCTCAATCTCCTTTCTCACTTGTACTTTCATGCCATACATATATCTACAATTCTGTGAATCTCTGAAATAACTAGGATCTACAGAAACAAAATATGCAATATTTGTCTTTTAAGAATCTGATTTAATTCTTTTGATATGATAATCTCCATTTCCATTCAACTTCTTGCAAAAACAACATGATTTCATTCTTCTTTGTGTCTGAATAAAATTCCGTTGTGTCTACATGCCATGCCTTCATTGTCCAGTCCCCTATCAGTGGCTGGGATGAGTCCACACAAGCTAGCCATTGTTGACAGGGGCAACAGCATGGGTGTGTCAGTGCCTCTATGACATGTTGACTTCACGTCCGCAGATACACAAGCATCTCTGTGACATGTTGACTTTTAGTTCTTTGGTAGATACTGAGAAGTAGTACCAGTGGGTCATAGGGTAGACCTAGTTTAAGTGTTGGGGGGAATCTCCATGATGTCTAGACTGACAGACTCTTCCGTCAGCAGGGCACAAGGGTCCTCTTCTCCGTGGCCTCACCATCATTTGTTGCTCCTGGTTTTCTTAGTGGTTGTCATTTGGACTGTAGTGGGATGTAATCCCAGCCTAGGTTTCATTTGTATTTTCCTGATGGCTGGTTAAAATCGAATGCCTTTGCATGTTTATTAAACTGTGTATGTAATGGTTAATTTTTATTGTCAATGGGTAAGGGTTTTAAGGTCTCCATGGAAACGCATCTCTAGGTTTGTCAGCAAGGGGGCTTCCACTAAGGTTTAACTGGGAAGGGGAGACAAACTTATAATATGGGAAATAACGTTCCATGGGCTAGAGCCCTGGACTGAATAAAAAGCAGAAAGCACGTTGTGGATCAGCTTTCATTGCTGCCTCCTGACTGTAGTGAATGTGGCCAACTGCCCCACACACCTACTGCTATACTCTGCCTAACACTTAAGACTGTGAACCAAAATAGAGCATTTCTCAAGTTGACTTTGTCAGGTATTTTGTCAAATCAAGAAGGAACTTAGCTCATACAGTGCTTTCTTTGTTTTTAAGAAGGGATCACAAACATTTTGGTATATGAAGGGCTCCTAGTTCCCCCTCCTCAAGCCCAAGAGGCAACTATATAGCTATTTATTTCAAATGCTTCCCAGTATCACTGTTAAAAATGCCACTCTAATAAACATCTTCATATGTAAATCTTTTGCTAATCTCCAGTATACCTCCAAGGTATATTCTCATCAATTTTCATTTCTACCTGTAGTGAACTGAGTCTAAGAGTCTAAACCCCTTATAGATGTTTGACAGTATTGCCAGCCTAACTCTAAGGTGATACCAATGGCTTACTGGGATCATTCCTGGACAACCTGGTGGCCCTAGATCATACTATCTGCATTCCTTCATCTGCACTATCACCCACTTGGTACCTGAGCACTGGAGATCAGGTCACACACAATGGCAAGCAGGAATGGCTGCTCTCAAGACACCTAGAGGCTATGGGAAGACAGACACACAATTGCACATCATGACATTCGGAAATGTTGGGCTGGGGATGCTATTTTGGTGAGAATGTGATGTAATAATTTGGCTAGAAAGTGAATTCTTGGGTCTGGAAATGTGACTCGGTTGATAAGTATTTACGTAGCAGGCACCAAGCCCTGGGTTCAGTCCTTGACTCCCTATAAGTCAGATATAGTGGCATGTGTCTGTGATCCCAGCACTCAGGATGGATGCAGGAGGATCAGAAGTTCAAGGCGGCTTTGGTACACAAGGTAGGCTGGGCTCCATGAGACCTGGGTGAAAGGGGTGGGAAATGAAGAAAGAAAAAAGAAGGGGAAAGAAGGGAGGGAAGGAAGATCCATGATAGAATAGAATGAAATACATTCCTTCAGATCTTAGGCAAGGATATGCTCAGCCGCAGGAAAAGCAGATTTAAGGGCCCCAAGGCGGGGGACTCTCCCTAATATGGAGGGCTTTCTGGAAAACAGAAGATCTGGATAGAAGGAGAGGGCTGGGCAGTGATCTCAGAGCCTTGATTCTTTGGGAAGAAACGCAGAAGGTCCTAACTAGGGAAAGGGTTCCATGGATCTCAGCATCACCCAGACTGCTGGATGCAAGGGGACATGCGAAGTGGAAAAGGAGCAGCAAGACAGCCTTCATGGCAACTTCTCCCTCTGATGGGCGTTTTCGTTCACGAGAGAGGCTACTCTCCATCTGTTTGTTGGGCATCTCGACTACAGTGGCCTGGACTGGGCTTTTGCGGACCACCCTTGCTCACGACCATTTTAGGTCTTGCCCTTGAGAAGGACTGGATTCAGGCAACCCCTACACTGAACCCCAACTTTCCCATTTCCGCAATCAGCAAAGGCATTTGAGAAAGGTACGTGGTTCTGTTTCTGGTTTTTCTCACTGTTTTGCAACTGCCTAAGTCTAAAATATGTCCCTTATTAAGCCCTGATTGCACAGATTGGGAGGTGGGCTGAATTTGAATGTGTTGTGCTCGAAATTCTGGCTGGATAAATATTACCCTGGGATTCGCTCTTTATTCTGCTTTTAATCACTTCGGGAAAGCTCTTTTGAGAAATGTGGGCATCCCAGAAATGGGGAATCTTTCAGCTTCGTGCTCTTTAAATGCAAAAAAATACTAGATAAACGGAATGTTAGAAATAACTAAGGGAAAGGGCGCGTTTGTTATGCAACATCGCACAGTGTTTCAAGGCGCACCTTCCTAATGGCTTCTTTATGCAAACATTATCGCCTTTGTGCCGGTTCCTACTTCTGAGGTTTCCAGTACATTTATTTCAATGAAGATTGCTGAAAACCTTTAACCGAATTGGGGAGACTGGCCCTTCCCCTCCTGCTGCTGGGCATGCGTTTTTTGCAAAGAAACTGAACTACTACGGGGGAAATAAGAAAGGCTTCAAGTATGCGACGTCCATGCCTACAAACCTGTCGTGCTCATGCAATCCACTTCTGTACTGCAAATTCTTTACAGACAGTGAATGTAGCGCTCAGAGCCGGGGCTGCAGTCGAATCTGTCCAGGGGAGCCGCTTCACCTGAGGCCCTGATTTTAGATTTAGTCACTCTGTGATGGGTAGGAATGTGTTCCCAATTAACCCTCCTGGAGGCGGAGCGCTGTTACTGCAATCTGGACTGCAAGCTTCTCTCCTTTGAAGGATAGCTTGAGGAATCTTCATGATGTGATGAAAGCTGTCTTTCCAGAACGCTTGCCTTTCCCTGTATTTCCATTTATTAGCTCAGTTGAGGATGTCTAATAAACGCCCCATGAGGACTTCTGTCTGCACCCACTTCATGCTGGCCACACGTGTCTCCCTTCTGTCTTCCGGTCGTGAAGTTGAATATCGCACTCGACAATTTGAAGGTGCCCTTTTCCCATGATCTGCCTAGAAATCAGGTCACAAGGACAGAAAGAGTCTGAAAGGAGGGCTGTCCCCTGCTCTGGTTCCTAACCAAGCTCTGAAGGTCCCTGCCTTGCCCAGAAACAGAGGCATGGAAAAAGTCAATCCATAATTGAGGCAGGAAAGAAAGGCAGGGAAAAATTGAGGACACCTGGAAGGAAAAAATTCCCTAACTCTGGAGTTTAACTGACTCCTTTCATTAGGGAAGAGCAAGAGGGAAGAATTCCTGCACAATTCACATCTACAGAGAAGGTTGCTGACCTCAGGTTACTATTCCTCCTATAGAGAGAAGGCCTAATGTATGTGATCTTGAGTAGGGCCCTGTTCCTCTGGGAATCTCAACTTAACTTGGTATACAGCAAAGGTGTCTGCAGCCCTGTGGTCTAGCTGTCCCTGTCACTGGAAATCCTGCCAGGGGCTTCTTAGAAGCCACTGTGCCATCTCATTTAGGTTTCTTAGCAACCCTTTGAAAATAACAACTTAAAGACCCACCAAAATGGTGCACTTGACTACCGTGAAGTAACAAGGTGTTAATAATGTATACCACAAAACACTTCCCTATTGCAAAATAATGATGTTCTCCTTCAGAAAAGCCGTGAAAGAGAACTTGCTCTCAAGCCCATTCTGGCTTTTTTTTTTTTTTTCCCTCAGCTTTTGTGCTTAACGTCTACATTAAGACATCATTATTGAACTCCAGCTCTGCTTCACCCTGAATCACACTGAAATTCTACTCTTGTGCTGTGGATCCCATTTTGCCTGAGTCCAGATCCCTAAAAGATGACAAGAATCTTTCCAACTGCTGTGGGTGACAGTGTGGAGCTGTGATGCCATCCTTGAGGTTGTAGCCGTGACCACAGACTCCTAGGGGCCACTGCCTGAGGGCTTGGGTTCTGAAACCATTCTCATTCTGAACGCCGAACCTCACACTGTGTTGATGACACGCCTCCCTTCTGGAGGGCAGTACAGCATCCGATTCCAGCAGCCACACACTGCTAAGTAGGGAGTGCTGGCTGGGTCCTCAGACTGGATTCGTAGCTGGTCTCCTCCGGGGCAGTCTATGACGTGTGCTATAATATATTTGTGTTCCCAGGACGACGAGGGTTATCTCCACATTCCATGTATATGTTAGCATTTATATAACATGGGTGGAGTTTGAGTTGGATGGGAATTAGTATGTATAGAGCACCATGACATTTTCATTTCTATTTGTGGAAAAGTTAAACAGAATATAATAGAATGTATTAATTGTAGCGTGGTGGCAGGCTGTCACTTTGTCATTTTCGAGGCAGAGATAGGAAAACTGCACATTATAGCCCAATATGAATTACATAGCAAGATTCTCTCAAAAAAATGGGGGGAAAATTAAGAATGGACTAGTTTTGGAAGGTTGTTTTTAAACAAACAAACAGAAACCCTCTTTTGTTTTTATTGAGATTTTCAAATAAATCATCTGCTTTCTTGGAGTAATGGCATTGGTTTTACTAGCATGTATTAATTGTACACAGTAGTGAGGTTCTGTGTACAGTTGATGCAATATCTCACTATACCCATGCTGTGGGCACCAGGTGCCCTCCGGATGCCAACATCCACCTTCCCCAGGAGCTGCAATGCATCTGCTCTACAACAGATGGGGGTAAGAGGTGCTGGAAGTTCCACTGGGTGGAAATTTTGTTCACTAACTCTGATCATGCACCCTCTTCCTCGAGCAACCTGCTGTCTTTGGGAACAGACTAAGACGATCTTGATCTGAATTCTGTGCGCAGTCTTCTCGCTACACGTTGGACCTTCTGCTGAGAACTTCGTGCTTAGAGTAACAGTGTCAGGTGAGGAAGGAAGGCCCTTAACAATGCTCCTTGTTCATGAGTATCTGAAAATGTTTAATACACAGTCAATACAATTATTTAAACTGCAGCAGGGAAACTCTCTTCCTATCAACTCCGATTTACCCCCGACTTTTGGAAGTAAAATTTCATAGCAGCACAGTCACGCGGTTTCCCAAAGAAACTCACCAAACAGTGCTTGAAGACAGATTTTCTAGCAACTGACCTCCACTGCATTAAGTCAAATTAAAGTTAACCAAAACTACAGAAATCACACTCATTTTGAGACTTAGAATGGAAATAGAGATAAGAAGAAAGTATTTGTCTATGCAGCATTTGAATCTTTGTCCTCTTTGCTGGACATCTCCTCTCGGGATGTTAGCCTTTGTGGCTTCAGAATTCCTAGGCAAGTGTGATGGGGCTTGTGGTAGCCACTCTAGGGAGGCTGAGATGAGCAGAGCCTCAGGAGTTGATGGCCTAGCCTGCAGGGGAGCTTTAGGCCACCGAGAGACTCTTTTTCAGAGAGAGAGGGGAGGGTGAATAAATAAACAGCAGCAGCAGAAGAATATGCACCCTAAAGTTGAATGGTAGGTTGCACACATGCATACACATACACACACGCACACGGGGTGGGGGGATGACTCCCTAAATCCTATTTTTAAGATCTTACATTTCTTATTTCCTTTTAGCCTCCGTGGGAAATCTGTACATCCAGGCGTGCTTGCCCCAGCCCCTGGACCCCAGGCACAAAAAACATTTCATTAGGAACTATGAGCATCGAGCACAGAGCTAGAAGGCCCCGCTTCTCGATGAGTCCAGTGCATAAATTGCCTTGTCACATAGCACCTTCTCCACACCCTAAGGAACGTGCTCAGGTCGGTGAAATCAGAATGGAGCCAGGAGCTCCCCGGGCCACACTCTGTCCTCCTGTGGGAACAATCTCTTGAGATTGAAATGGATTTGATGGGCAATGAGAGAAGCCTGGCAGTCTGACAAGTACTAGAGATAAGAGCTCTGGGACAGAAGCCAGAAGAGCTGGGCCCCATCCCACCCTATCCCTGGTGAGCTACGTGCTTCTGGGAAGGCTTCTCAACCTCTGCTTATCGCCGACTGTTTCTCATCTGGAATGGCAAAGCCCATGCGATCTATCTCCCAGAGACTGTCAAGAGGACGAGTGGAATGAAAGTAGAATTTGTTTCAGCACACAGAGGAGCTACTCTACTGTGCAGGGCCAGCCACCTTGGGTTTGGGGAACCATCTTGAGAAATTGTTTGATAGGAATCAGGGATGTTCAAGAGGCCAGACATGCTGGGACATCCAGAGACCTGGGCAGGAGAAGGATAAACTTGAACATGTCATATACACGGGCCAAGGAAGCAGGACAAGATACAGCCTGGCCCTTTGACCCTATGTTCACATCTCTGGCTATGTTAATAAAGGCAGGTGTATCGTTATAGTGACTCTCTCCATTGTCAAGTTGACTGGTGATTCCTAGGAATCACCTAGGAGACATGCCTCTGCTTGCATCTATGAAGTCGTCGCTAAAGAGGTTTAAATGAGGTAGGAAGACTCAGCCTGAATGTGGGCAGCCCCATCCCACAGGCTGGATCCTGAGAATGAAGAGAACACCATGACAGACTGGATACACAAACCAAGTGTCGAAATCAGCTCTTCCTCTGTCCTGTTTCCCCTTATCAGATACATGCCCACAGCAACAGGAAGAGTAATCAGTATCTTACAGCAGCTTCTTCCCTTAGGTCAGTTCTTAGATGCCCTGGGCAGGAGAAGACTCGAGCTCACAGAGGACCCTAGTCAACGTGAGAGCTTCTAAAGTAAGGAACTTGACCTTCTGGGTTAGGATATGGCTCAGGATTCAGGCAAAGATGCTGCTCATGGGGACTCAGAACACTCGGCCCTGGAATGGAGAACAAGCCCACTACAGATGTTCAAGAGAGAAAGAGAAATGACTGTGGACTCGCCTGTGCCTACCTGAGGCTGCTAACCAGCAGAGCCAGCTCCACCCAGTCACCTGAGAGTCCCATAGCTGACTTGTTCCTGCCTTTGACAGGATTGCCTGAGACTGTCTGGGTAGAGAAGCCATCCATCCCTGAAAGTCCCTCACCCAAACACTGTCACCAGCTGACCCTTACGCGGGAATCTCCTTTCAACATTTTGAATCTTTCCCTTCATTAGAAACCTCAGGCTATTTGAAAGAGCTCGCCGGCCACGCTGCACTGTTTGGGAAAAAGCATGCGAAGCTGGGCACTGCCATCCTCTCTTTAAAAGGGATTTTCTTCATTGTGCGATTTCTCTTTACCACTGCAGTCCTGAGAATGAGGAACAGATACCAGGAAACATAGAAAATGATGACAATTTTTTTTAAAAGCGAATGATGACCTCACCCTTCTTTATTCTGTGACTTGTTCTTGTACAAAAAAAACCACTGAAGAAACAGGTGCATGGGTGTGGCCTCCCTGAGCCTTCCGTGGGCTGGTGGGAAGGGGGCAGCCCCAGCGTAGAGGAAGAAGTGTTTCCCAGAGAGGCAGCTAATTGCAGTTCCTCTGCATGGAGGAAACAGCTTTCTTCCAAGCTGCATGGAGGCATCCTGAGTGCTCAAAAATATGAGGGAAGCAAAATTGCCACAGGCCCTGTTGAATAGTTCAGGCCAGCTGCTCTGCCCACAAGGAGGAACGCACACAGAGGAAACCTGGTTCTTACACAGGCCCTCTACAGAGAGCTGGGAGGTGAGGGAGGGCTGCTTTCTTCCCCACTGCCTGCAGTTCTCCAGCAGAGGAGGCTCAGTCTGTCAGAAGGTCAGAGCAGCCAGAAAGCAGCCAGCTACTTTCAAAGACCGCCTCATTTTCAGCGAGAGTTTCCAAGTGATAATAACATCTCTCAGTATTGAAACTTTGGGAACAAATTTGCAGCTCCCCAGTGATGGATAAAACACCATTGGAAAGTGTGGCTGTCTCCTGCACAGGCCAGCTCAGGGAGAGGGAAATGGATCACGCTTACAGAGAAGACAAATTACACACAGGCGTCCCAAGATGAATTGCAATCATAACCTGGGAAAACCAGCCACGGGATTTCTGTTATCTACAGACAGTGTGCTGAGCTCATTTTCTCTTGAAAGACAATGCACTCAGCTAAACTGGCTTCACTAGCTCGGTTGGGAAAAAAAATGCCTGTGCAATTTGTGTGGGGCTTAAGAATGTAATTAATACACTTTGTAAAAGGACAGCACCATTTTGCAGACTTCAGCCCCATAGGGGATTGGGGAATTACATGTTGGAGAGCCTTCTTTTGTCTGTGACACCCATGGCCAACATTGCCTGCCCTTCCCATAGGCCCTTCTCATCTTCCAATCTGAAAACTAGAATTCTATTGCTCTTTCCTCCAGGATCTGTACCACTGTTTCCTCAGTTAGGGCATTTCAGGCCATTTTCATGAAAATTAAAGAACACTTTATGTTTATGGCACAAGGGTGAAGTGAGGAGGATGAGCTGTCTCCCTGCACCCTGCCTGTCTTTTAAAAATGCACGTGCAGAGTGTGCACACATCTGTATGTCTATCCAGGGTATTATCCTCAGAAGAGACTTCCACCTCCTTTGAGTCAAGAGTGTCTCGTTGACTTGAGGTTCACCTATTAGTCTATACTGCCTGGCCAGCAAGTTCCAGGAATCCACCTGTGTCCTTCCTGCTGGGATTACATGCATACACCACCAGACCTGGCATTTTTACATGGGTTCTTGAGCCCAAACTCAGTGTCTGGCTACTTATATGTCAACTCGATGCACGCTGGAGTGACGGGAGCCCAGTGTGGTTGATGCACTATCTGGGCTGGTGGTCCTGGCTTCCATAGGTCAAGCAAGTCATGATGAGCAAGCCAGTAAGCAGCGCTCCTGCCTCCAGGTTTCTGCCTTGCTTCAGTGATGGACAGTGATTTAGAACAACAAGCCAAATAAACCTGTCCCTCCGTATTTGCTTTGGTCATAGAGTTTAATTACAGTGATAGAAACCCTAACTAAGACACCCAGGTTCCAGGGCGTGGTTGGCAAGCTCTTTACAAACTGAACATTTCCCTAGCCCTCCTCCTTCCTGTGTGTGTCAGTGAGATCAGATGTGGGGTTTGGGGAACATAGATCTGAGCATGGATTACCTGTGATTTCAGAGCAGGAAAAAACGGTGAATAGAAAGTTCCTGTTTGGGGAATGAAGGAGAAAGATAAGTAACCTTGTTCAGAGTGAGTTCTGAAGCTTCTTTCTTAACTTCTGTGCTGTGCTGTGGTCGTGTGGATTTTCCAAGATAAAAATGGGTGCCTATGCTTTCTAGAATAAGGACATTAGGGAGACCTGATGTATATAGTTCAAGTCAAGAGTATAGCGTCCTGATCCCACTAAATGTGAGACTTGTAAGCTCAAACACCTGGAAAAGTTCTTGGCATGGTGGGACAAACTTCTGTGTCCCAGCATCCAGCGATGTTGATAAAGGCAAAACACTGGCTTGGAGTTGTGACATGGGAAAAAAGAAGAAAATAAACATTTGACCAGAAGAAGGATCTGGAGGTTTTATCATTTTTTAAAAAACAAAGAATGATTAAGGGACTGAGGAAAGTTTGGACTTTATTGGCTGATAAGGACATTATGAAATGAAGAGGCACCTGAAACTTTTGGAGAGGACACTGTTAAGTGCCAAATGAGGCCTGCAAACACAGCAGTAGCAGGATAGGATCCCTCTCCTGCTAAAGCCGGAGAGAACAGAGACACTACATGGGTCCTCACACACCTCAGACAGTCTGTGCCGTCAGGATGGTGCTCTTCTGCATTGGATGCTAGAATAAACACAGACTTCTAACAATAGGTGCTTCAGGAGAAGCAGAGACTTTAACTAGGAGAAGGCAATGCAGAAGGAAGTTAAGGCCCTTAGCAACTCTGGGCTCTGAACATATTCTGGATCAGAACTTTTCAGGACCAGAGAGGGAATTTCCTCACCTTCCACCAAGCGAAAAACTCACTGTTAGACCAGAAAGACAGATTTTTGTTACTGTTGTTGTTTGAAGGTTTTATTTATTCGCACATGCCTGTGGGTACATGCATGAGGGTGTAGGCACCTTTGGAGACCAGAAGAGGGTGCCAGATTTCAATGAGCTAGAGTTATAGGTAGTTGTGAGTTCACACAGGTGCTGGGAACTGAACTCACATCCTCTGAAAGAGCAGCAAGTACTCTCAACTGAGGGACCTTTATTCCAGTCCCTATGAAGACATGTTTTGGGAGTCCACCAAAGTTAAATATTAAGGGAGCTTAGCCTTTAAGAGAGACTGGTATAGCTCTTTTTAACTGGGGATCAAAGGAAAACGAGATTGATAAGCCAGATAAGGTGGTAACTAAGCAATGAAAAGAATGTCAGCAACTGGTTCATCTAAGACGTCGTGGTCTAGTAATGTTAAATAAATAAAAAGTGCCTTGTACCCATATATCTCCACACTGGATGTGGGACTCCCCTCTGTATGCTATGAATATGTTTTATTATCATTGGTTACTAAAGAAGCTTCTTTGACCTATAGTAGGGCAGAATATAGCTAGACTGGAAGAGCTATAGAAAGAGAGTAGGCGGAGTCAGAGAGATACCACATAGCTGCCAAAGGAGACAGATGCTCCAGAACCTTACTGGTAAACCATAAGCCTTGTGGTAAAATACAAAATAATAGGAATGGGTTAATTTAAGATGTAAGAGTTAGTTCATAAGAAGCCTAAGCTATTGAACAAGCAGTGTTGTAATCAATATAATTTCTGTGTCATTATTTCAGGTCTGGGAAGCTGAAAAACGAACAAACAGCCTCTGTCTATACCACCTAATCCCAGAACTCAGTGGATATTATCACTTCCCTATTTGGAAAGGGTTTTTTTTTTTAGAAGTGAATAAGCTATAGCTGTGTTAAGTTAATTCAGACTTCTATGATGATTAAAATGCTTGTCAGCTTGTTGTGAGAAGCACCTATATAGCACAACACACAGCTGGGTGTGTCTGCAAGCCCTTCCATGGATAATAAGACCATGAGAGCACTGAGCTAACAGCTTAAGCCACTAGTTGATTCAAATTTTGATCAGACTGTTGGAAATGTAGAAGACAAGGCCTCACTGGAGGAAGTGAGTCTCAGGAAGTGTGTCCATAAAAGCTGTAGGGTGCCCCAGTCTCTGAATGCTATGATGTTCTACCTGAGTTCACCAGTTCAAGATACCATGGACTAAACCTTCTAAAACAATGAGGCAAAATGAATCTCTCCTCCTTTAAGATGTCTGTATTGAGTATTTATCTAGTCACAATGATTATAAAGCAAAAACATAGATTTTAAAAAATCAAAACATTTTAAATTTATTCTTTGAGAATTTAATATATGTATAGAGCAAACTATGACCATAACCACCCTTTTGTCCCCCCACAACTCCTCTGGATTCCCTAACATATCCCCTTCCAAATTTTATCTCTTCTATTTTTTAAATATCCCACTTCATCCAGTTAGTGATCCCTAAATGCTCATGTATGGAAGGCCATCCATGAGCACTCTATCATGGCTACAACTCCAAGGAAAAGTTACTACCTCTCCACAAGCTGCCGTCAACTACCAACATCCCCAAAGCTCCATAAGCCCCTTCCCCATTTATGCTGGAATTTTGACTGGCTTTATAACATTCATATCTTATTCAGCCATCTACAAACTATAACTGCTATGAATTAATGAACACAATAGCCCTGTAATATCCAAAAGACCATTTCAAGTACTTCTCTCCACCCTCTCTTCTTTCATATTTCTTGAGCCTTGGGCATGAGGGAAGCTAATAAAAATGTCCTATTTTTGGGAGTAAGCATTTGTAGTTAGTTATTCTCCTCACTTTGGCTAGTTATAAATCTCTGCATTAACCTGCTAAACAAAGAAAGTTCTCTGACCAAGGTTGAGATCAGCCCAACCTTCTGGGGGATAAACATAAATATTTAGAAGGCACTTTGACAACATAACAATTTAGGAAAACAAGAGCAGATGTGATGTGGGATTCCCCTCTGTATGCTGTGAATACCATTGGTGAATAAAAAAATATGCCTTGGCCTGTTGATAGGGCAGAACTTAGGTAGGCAGGGAAAACTAAACTGAATGCTGGGAGGAAAAAGGCAGAGTCAGAGAGAAGCTATGTAGCCCCACCAGAGCCAGACGGAACTTTACCAGGTGAGCCACAGCCACGTGGCAATACACAGATTACTAGAAATGGGTTACATTAATATATAAGAGCTAGCCAATAAGAAGCTACAGCTAATGGACCAAGTAGTGATTTAATTAATACAATACCTGTGTGGTTATTTCAGGTCTGAGCTGCCAGGAGGTAGAAAGATGACCTAGCAGCCCTTCCTACAACACAGATGCCCCTCTTTTCCCAAGGCCTACAATCTCTCCATCCATGGGCTGTCGACTGTATCTCAAGTCACAGACATGAATCTTCTACTTTGGAGGGGGTCACAGACCAAACTGGAAAGCCATTGGTTAACCCCATAAATGTGATGCCATTATTGCACCAGTGGGCATATACATATCATTTAATCATTGGCATCGCAGCACCCAAGTTCCTGCTAAAATATAAACAAGAGCTTTAAAGAAGACCTGAATCCCCATGAACAGCATTGACATTTAACTTGTCCTGTGACGAGACTCCCCTAACGTGTTATAAAAGGAAGCTGAGCTGTATCATGTGGTAGAGTTCCACACTGCTGTTCAGTACTGAACTGTTTTCTGTATGTAAGTAATTTCTCCCTATACCAAATGTTTTTTTAAAGCACAGTCTTATTACTTTAAACGTTTCCCTTTTTTGTTTTAAATTATAGACTAGAATTTTTTTATCAGTGGTGGGAATTTAACTCACAACCCTGCATATGAGAGACAAAGGGGTCTACAATTAAACTACATGCTGTCTAACTTCTTTTTTCCCATCTTAAATCTAACAATTGCATAAGCTGAATAAAAAAAAATCAAAGAAACTTTTAAAGACTCTGATGACATAGTAGCACCAGGATTTACTGCTGGGTTGTAAAGTACCAGGAGCTAGAATAAAGCATAAACTTTAACTGGTTGTAGTTCAATGTTTGAGTTTGTGTTAATTAGACCAATGCCCAAATCTTAACTGGGCCATCATTTCCCTTTTCTGCAAGTTTTTATTTGTGTGTGTGTGTGTGTGTGTGTGTGTGTGTGTGTAAGTCTTCAAATGTGCAAGTGCATGTGTGTTTGTGGATTCATGTGCACATGTGTGTACAGATTAGAGAAAAATCTCTAGTGTCATTGTACAGGAGTCATGGACCTTGGTATTTGAAATAGCATCTCTCAGTAGCCTGGCTCTCACCAAATAGGTCAGGATGTCTGGCCAGAGGGACCCACGTGGACTCTGGGGGTTGAGTTCCCTTCCTCTGCTTGCAAGGCAAATGCTTTATTGACTGGGCTTGATGTCTAGTCTACAATTTCCCAATGTATGTATGTATGTGTATATATATATATAGTATGTATATATGTTCTAATGCTTTCTAGAACTTTTTAAAGCAGCGTGAATGGTGAATGGTTTATCCTTGTGCTTCTGGTACCATGACACGCATCCTGATCACTTCAGATATCAATTATATCAATTAGACACTAATGTCAGATGGTTCCAGTGCATCTGTCATAATCTGAGTTGCCAAAAAGACAAAATCAGTAGTGTGTGTGTGTGTGTGTGTGTGTGTGTGTGTGAGAGAGAGAGAGAGAGAGAGAGGGGGGGGGGGGGAGGAGGAGGAGGAGGAGGAGGAGGAGGAGGAGGAGGAAGGGAGAGCTTCAACTTACTCCCAAATGATCTCCTAAGTGCCGCCCAAACAGAAATGGAGGAAGAGAAAGCAAATGTACTGAAATATTAATGGTAGGTGAGTCCAGCTAAGTATATATAATGAATGAAGCCTCCTAAATACAATATTGCTTATTATAGCCTGAAATCAGGAAGCAAGTCTGAGTTGCTAGAGCAGCAAGGACCAGCAAGCTATGGCAACAGATGAGCAAGCTCATGCAATCAGGGAGGCTGAGAAGCCCCACAATCCTGGCAGTGGTGTTTGCTTTGGAGTGGACAGCCAGGGGCCTGAGAATCAGGGTGCCAAGGGCAGGTGAAGATCAGCTTCCCAGCAGTCAGGCAGGGGGAAGACAGATGAGCCCATTCAAATGCTAATCTCTTCTGGAGAGATTCTGGAAGAAGGCACATTCAGAAATAATGCTCAGTGAACTGTTAGGATAACCCACGGGCACACAGCGTGATACCTGTCATCGACTGCGGGAGCTTCAAGGGCTTCAGCTCAGCCCAGGCCTCTTCATAGGCTTCTTTCTTTCTCTTGCTCATGGTTCCCACACCTGGTGCGCAGGCATAGCCTGGAGTTCCCATTTCTGGGAGCCATGGTCCCTTGTAGACGGACACTCCTGCTTCTCATCCTTTGGGTGGACACACAAAAAGAGGGGGCCTCTCGTGGTTCTCCTGCGTTAGCTTTGTTCTGCTCCTGCTGCCCCTGGTCCCACCTCAATGAGCCATCTCTAAAAAAATCATTGCCTTGAAGCTATGCCACTAGGGAAACCCAGGCTAACCACTTCAGGGAAGTTCCATAAACTTTATATTCGGTAGAAGTAGGCTTTAGCTTGCTCCAGTCCGTTAGAACCAGGTCACACCCTCCTGCTGACTCTAGCTTGGGACGAAGGCACTGGGCAAGTCCCTGCAGGTCCCATGCTTCAAGCTGGAATGTTTAATCTTCAGAGTCAAATTGACTGGATTTAGAATCACCAAGGAGATTAAGGCATGCTTCTGGGTGTGTTACGGGGCTTTTCTAGAGAGCATGAAAGCTGGGGAAAGAGTCTATCTGAATGGGCCCTAACCCACAGGCTCGAGTCTGAGAAGAAAAAAGGATGGAGAAAGGCGTTGTGAGCACTTGGCATTGCTTCTGGCCTGAGTGAGAAGAGCTGCTCTGCCCTATCACGCCCTCAACATGACTGCGCCCTCCAAAACAGTGAAGCAAAATCCTTCCTCGGGGTTGTAGGGGATTTGGTCACAGTTCCGCGAAAGCAATCACGTATTCGCTCCCTTTCGTTCTCGAGTCTCACGGCCTCATTCACATGCTCTTTCACGGACTTGTTCTTGGAGTCTACCTTTCTGTGATCCACTCATTTGAATTTATCCGTCCATTTACCCATTTTAATTAATTTACTTCTTCTTTCTTCTGTATGCTCCTTTGTCCGTTGATTTGAACCCGCCACTATTTACGTTAATTGTACCAGTTCATTCTGTTTTATTGATTAGGTGGTTCACTCGCGCTTTATGGTTTATCGTTAGCCATTCTTACTTTTCCTTATGAGCTCTTCCTTCCCGTTCTGTCTCCTTTATTATTCATTAACTGTTTACTATGAATCTGTTGAAATCCTGGCCGGCAACATGTGGTTGTTCTTGTTGAAAAAAAGTGATGCCCTCTTTCGCGACTCAGCGAGGGTTGGTGAATTCTGGGACCTGGGACGTTGTAAGTGAATAACAGAGACTGAGTGATTCAAAGCCAATGGAAATTTGTTTTAGCTCACAGGTCCAGAGCAAGAAATGCCAGGACGGAGAGCCGCATCTAGGGAGGCCTACCTTGCTACATCATCACGGGACAGAAGGCATCACACAGGGAGCCAGAGTGTGAGGACAAGAAAAGAGAGAGAGATGTCCTCACGATTCACCCCCACAGTATGGACCCACTCAGAGACTCTTTCATCCATCACAGGGTTCCTCTTCTTACCGACTCTGAACGCCCCACCTCTCAACAGTGTTACACTGGAAATTAGGTTTCCAGGAAAGGAACGTCAGAGGCCAAAGCAATGAGCTTTTTTTTTTTTTTTTTTTTTTTTTTTTTTTTATTCTAAGACTCAAACAGTCACAAGAGGATGATGGTGTGTTCCAAATTCGGATAACAGTGTGTGCATTTTTATTTCATTTCACTTTTATTTTGTAGATGGTGCCTCATATAGCCCAGTCTGTCTTCAGATGCTCTATGTAGACAAATATGACCTCAAAATTATGCTCTTCCTGTTTGAACTTCCCAAATCCTGGAACTGAGGATTTATGCCAACGTGCCCAGTATTTGTGGGATTAGGCATGAAACTCGGGACCTTATGAATGCTAGACAAGCCCTCTACTAACCGAGAAATATAGATTTTTTTAAGAAATTTCCTGTTTTAATTGTTTAGTTATTTATGAGCGCTATAAGAAGTCTTATTTCAGCCATTAAAGAAATCAAATAATTTCTGATGATTCCCAGCTTTATGGAAGAGTGTACTCATTTCACCTAAATGTTGGTAAATCTCCAAGGCACTTAACACTCCACTAAAATAGCTATCCAGAATGGGACTGCAACATGCTTTCTTCAGGAAGAAAACCTCATTATCAAAAGCATCTATTTAATCATGTTCCTGAGAAACATGTGGCTTCTTCACTATTCCTGTGAGCATGTATTTATGACTGCATACATGGTGCTATATAGGATGCAGCGACAAAATCAAACTTTCTCAGAGCTGAGCAGTTTTTTCCTAAATGAAATGTTAAAAGTCAAGGAGATCTCAGCATTAAGGGTGCTTTTTGGCTTGCTTGCTTTATGAGGTGCTAAGAATTGAACCCACAGCTTCACACAGGCTCCATAATTTGCCAGCACTGAGCTGTGCCCCCAGCTGGAGAATGTTGTTTATGCAGATTATTAAGAGATTGACAGTTGAAAGTTTCAAGGAGTTGCCAGCTCACTCTTTCCATTTTTGTTGTTGTTGTTGTTCCACTCACGGTGACATTTACAAATGAGGTAGAAGTGCCACTACACCTTGGTTAAAATTTTAAAACCTGGGGCTGGAGAGATGGCTCGATGGTTAAAAGTACTTGCTACCCTTGTAGACGACTGGGTTCAGATTTGAGCATCCACATGGTGGCTCACAATCATGCAGTTTCAAGGGATCCAACATCCTTTTCTAACCTCTGTGGACACATGCAGGCAAAGCACTCATACACATAACATTTAAAAATCTTTATTAAACTGAAATTATGAAAATTGACTTATCATCAATCTTTTGCTGTATGCGTACAGAAAATTATATAAATGTAAATGCAATGCTTACTCAGTTATTACAATATTAGCTTCCTTGCCATCACTGGGTTAAGGAAAGAAAGCATCCTGGTCCTCTTTCTGTCCAGTCATAGGTCCTCCTCCTTTCCTGGCCCCCAAACTCAATATTATGGTTATGAGATTTATCTGTCTTTCATGCATGCATTCACTTTCCATGTCTGTGGGTTCTGTATCCACAAATTCAATCAACCACAGATCACAAACATCTGGAAGAAAAATTGTGTCTGTACTGAACATGTACAGGCTTTTATCTTTTCATTGTTCCCTAAATAATGTAGCATGACAACTATTTACACAGTCATGTGTTCTGAATGCATAAACTGTATTTCCTGGTGCATGTTGCCTTTGCAATAATACCAAGATTATATGACATAATACTTGGTGTATTATAACTGATGAGTTAAGACCTATAGGTGAATGCAGATAAGTTATATGTCAATGCTCTGCCTTTTACACGTGCAGGTCTTGGGGTCCACAATGGGGTCCCTGAGATAATCCCCTGTGGACACCAAAGGATGACTGTACTCTTACCTTATTCATTTGAATTCAGTGTAAAACCCCACAGTATGAATTCAGCATGATTTATTTATCCACTCTCCTGTCCATAGACAATTGAAATGTCCCAGTGTTTTCTCACGACCCTGTGAATGTTGCTGAATGAGTGGTCAGGAGGGCAAATAAAGCTTGTTTGCCAGGTTAGAACTGCTTGGTCACGGGGTGGAGACATCACCCTTGATATACAATGTAGGCTGTTTTCCAAATGGCTTTTGCACCGTGGTCAGCCGTATCTAGAGTGCTCCACACTCACACGCCGGCTAACAGTGGCTCCTGTCAGTCTTCAGTCGGAGCAGGGGAGAAGAGGGACTTGGCATTTCATTGTAGTTTTCATCTGTATTCCCTGGTGACTAATGGCATTGGACTGCCTTCTGTGATTTTCTTCACGATTTGAGCACCTCTCTAATGAAATATCCCTCAAGCAGACTTGGCTACTTTTTAAAAAAATATTTATTTATTTATTATGTATACTATATTCTGTTTGTGTGTATGCCTGCAGGCCAGAAGAGGGCACCGGACCCCATTACAGATAGTTGTCAGCCACCATGTAGTTGCTGGGAATTGAACTCAGGACCTTTGGAAGAGCAGGCAACGCTCTTAACCTCTGAGCCATCTCTCCAGCCCCAGACTTGGCTACTTTTGCAGTTTGCTTTTGTTTCAGATTTTGACTTTCAGGGTTTTTTTTTTAATGAAGTTAAAAATAATATAACATGCAATTCTTTGTGTGTCTGTGCTGGTTTTACAAAAATATCAAAATGTTACAAAATGTAGAAATATAGATAAGAAAAATGTGAAAACTATTCATGTGCTAAATTGTGATAAATAATAAATGAAGAAAATCACACGTGGATTGAGCAAGTAATGCTATTACGCAGACATAGTGTAATCTTAGGAAAACATCAGCCTCATGTGTAAGTGTGTGAGGGGAAGGGGGACAGAGAGAGAGAGAGAGAGAGAGAGAGAGAGAGAGAGAGAGAGAGAGAGACAGAGAGACAGAGACAGAGACAGACAGAGATTTGGAAAACTGTATCAGAAAGCAGAGGCAAACAATAGCCATGACGATGACAGTTTTGGAAAAGGAAGATGGAGAGAGGATGGGGCTGACGGAGCCCATCGAAGTTCCCTGGAAAGCACAGCAATGAATGGGCAGAAGCCTAACCAGAGCAAAGAGACATGTGGAGGAAAATGGCAAGTAGGAGAAGAAGCACAGAGATCATTCATGCAGCAAACCCTGGGAGAAGTAGAGAATGGACCATTTCTTTAACAAGTCATGTGGGACACAGGGATACCTATGGGAAAAGGGAGAAGTGCCAGACTGATTTTTTTTTTTTAATTTTTGATAGTGTGTAAAATCTACTACTGTCGTTTTCAAAAGGTGGTTTTAACGGTTTGGTGCAAAACGTCCTCCGAGTTCCCAGTATCTGAATTTGGTCCCCAACACCTGCTGTGTTTTCCAGGCTGTGGGACCTTAGAGGCTGAAGCCTCGCCAGAGGAAGCGATTGTGTGCAGCCAGAAGTCTGTGCTGAGAGTCACAGATGGAGTGTTGGATAGTTTTATGTCAATTTAACACAAGCTAGGATCATTTGACAAGAGGGACTGTCAACTGAAACAATGCTCCTACCAGATTAGACATTTTCTTGATTAGCGATTGATGGGGAGGCCTAGACTACTGTGGGTGGAGCCATCCCTGGGCTGGTGGTCCTGAGTTCTATAAGGAAGCAGGTTGGACAAGTCACGAGAAACAAACCAGTAGGCAGCACATTTCCACGGCCTCTGTCAGTTCTTGCCTCCAGGTTTCTGTCTTGAATTCCTGCCCTGACTCCTGTGGACAGTCAACCACAAGCTATAACATAAAATAAACTTTTTCACCCCCAAGGTGCTTCTCAGTATGGTGTTTAATAATAGCAAGGGAAAAGCTAATTCAGACAGTTGACGTGGCTTTTGACTCAAGACTCTGTTTTTCTGAACAGTGGACAGGCAAGCAAGATACTCCGTCCCATCCTCTCTGCGGCAGATCTGAGCTACCACCACCACCACCACGCCTTTCCCTCTCTGCATGGGTCAAAGCAAACCCCTTGCTCTGAAGCTGTTCGTTCCGGGCTTTTATCACAGCAAGGAGAAAAGCAACTAACATGTCAATACAGGATGTCTTCACAACCTTAAGATACAGAAGCCGTTTTAAAACAAGGAAAAAAGTGAACTAGCTATAAAGAACAAATCAGACTACATTAAAATTAATAACTTCTGCTCATCAAAGGGCACCTCTAAGAGTGTGAAAATCAAAATGGAAGAAAATGAACTATTTTTAATTGTAAATCTTTCTAACCATCATGACACATCTTCCTGCCCTTTTTAAACAAAGCCTGAATAAAACATTTTCACCTCTGTGAAAGCAAAGCTCACCACCTAGGTCCTTAACTTCTACTCATCAGATTGATCATCTTTACGTATTCTGCAGAAACATGCTCTTTCTCGGAAGATTGTACAAGTCTCAAGTCATACCTCAATCCAAATTTTATGGCTTAAGGCTTGCCTTTTTCATCTCTTCTCACAGAGAGGAGCCTGCTGAAGGCTTTCAAGTCATTCAGCAGCCTTGAGCCTCCTTTGACAGGCCCTGACAGGCATAGAGCCTTTGGACTCAGCAACTAGCAGCCCATGTTTCTCCAGGCTCTCATCCCATCAAGGTTTCCGGGTCCGTGTTCAATCAGAATAAAGGGCATTTTCTGACTACTGCTTTTGTCCTGTGATTATTTTTTTTTTTTTATGGAAGCTGCTATATGGATCATGAGACAGCCAGGTCCTTGTTTTTATAAGTTGGTGATCAGGCCAGAAGCCTTCACAGTGTCTTCGTTTTAATCCAGCAGTCTGCTAAGCCACATCTTTTCATGGTGCACATCTGCACACGATAAATTATTCCTCTACTCTTTAATCCATTTTTTATTATTTTTCAAAATATTTCATGCCGTTTGGTTCCTGGTGTTGTTGAAAAATAAATCCCTGCCAGGTCTGGGCTCCGCTGTCAGAAGGCCAGCATCACACAGGATGGCTACTTCCTTGTTAATTAATTAATTAGCCGTGGTGATTTCAAAGTAGAGAATTGCCTTGGCTTCAAGATCCAGGCCAGGCTACTCCTGAGACTATCAACTGATTAAAGTACCTCCTAGCCCTGACATTATCACACAGGTGGGTTTCTGGGTGTCAGTGTGTGATGGGGACTGGGTAGGGTTTGTGTGCCTGGTCTTCTGCGCTTGCTAATGAGAGCATCTCTGCCACAAGCCCGTTTAATATCCTTCCATGTCCTTCCACCTAGAGCTAAGACATTTGCAATTCCTTGCCAAGCTGGTGGCAGTTCCTGTAAATATTTCAGTCATTCCCTATCCTCCTGCAGCCAGCCTTTCATCCTTGAACCTCTAAGGAATTAAATGGGTGTTTCTAAATTTTCCACATAGCAGCAAGAGCTTTCAAATTGCATTACAAATAAACAATGGCATGGAATACTGATGCCAAACCCAACCGGGCACTCTTCAAGCCCTAACTAATTAAACTTCATAGCTGCGAGTCATCTTGTAGCTTATTTAGTTTGGGCTACTATTATAGAAATGATATTATGATCAAAGGTTTGTTTTGTTAACTAACAGAAGTGTATTTTCTCCTATTTAGGAGGTGGGAAAGCTAAAGTCAAGGCTTAGGCAGGTTTGGTGCTTTGATAGGCCTGCCCCTCATAGATGGTGCCTTGTAGCTGTACCCTCACTGGGCAGACAGAAGGCCATTCCCTCGGGTCTCTTTCATTAGGACACTAGTCTGTTGTGGAATATTCCTTTACACTGTGTGAAGATGTGTCACTGTGATTGGTTTAATAAAAAAAACTAAGCATCCAATAGCCATGCAGAAGGCGTACGTTGGACTTCTGGACAGAGAGAGCTCTGGGAAGAAGCAAGGCAGAGCCACCAACCAGATGCCAGATAACCAGGATGGTCATAATGGAGATGAGGAAACCAGCACATGAAGAATGTAGATTTAAAAATACAGTTTAATTTAAGGATAAGAGCTAGTTAGAAACAAGCCTAAGCTAAGGTCTAGCTTTTGTAATTAATAATAAGTCTCCATGTCATTTTCTGTGAGCTGGCAGCCCAAAAAGAAAAATCTGACTATACTAGTCTCCTTGATGAAGGATCTTGTTTTGTGGATTAATCACTTCTCTAAAGGATCCTATGATTACTACCATCTGTGATGGTCAGTTTTATCAACCTGATAGGGTCTAAACCTCTAAGCGTGTCCACGGGAAAGTAAACTAGGTTAACTGAGGCGAGAAGATCCACAGTCGACGTGAATGCTGTCATCCCATGGCCCGGGGCCCTAACTGAATAAAATACCTTCCACCCTCTGCTTTTAGACTATGCAATGTGATCTTGGCCGTCTCACATTCTGAACTGACAGACTGCATCTTCAAACTATGAGCCAAAACACACACACTGTTATCCTTCAATTGTGTCTGCCACATACTTTGTCTAGGAGTGAGAGGAGTGGCCAGCACACCGTCACCTGGGCAACCAGTTTTCAACATCTGAGTTTGGAATGGACATGGGAAATAACAATGAGATGAATAACAGGCCTTATTAAAGATGAAATATTCATTGCATATACTGAGACACTCGAGAGAGTGGAGTTCTTTTCCAAAGAGCACAGCTATAACACATCTGGTCAGGTGATCAGGCAGGCTCTGTTATGGGAATTCTCATTTCTGGTGGCCTGAACTCTGTATATAAATAAACCACCTAGGAAACTTCTAGAGCCCAGCTCCAGGCAGTCTATTTGAGGAATTGGCCTCAACCCAGAAGATCCATGTTCTCTGTTAGCATTTTAAAAACCTCACACACTGCTGAGGCTATGCTATTATAGCCCAAGTGTGGGAAGTTTTGAAGTCTCCAGTCTTCCACCTTTGTTATAAAGAACTAGAACATTCTTTTTGAGAACAGTTTTTTTTTCTAAGGAATTAACTACAAAATGTTCCCTCCAGCAATCTGAGGCAATTGATCTACATGGTGTTATTCCATTCGTTTGGGGGGGGGATCTATCCTCAACAGCAATTTTAGCCAAACAGAAATGGTATTAAGCTATCCTCTCTCCCAATTCAGTATGCATGAACTTTTAGCCATCAGAACTAGCTTTCAATGGGCTGATAAACTGATGGTCAGGGGTAGTTGTGGGCCTGAGACCTGCTCCAGGTATCAGGGTCCTGCTCTTACTGATAATATAATATATACAGGGTGCAACGCAAAAGCAAGTATTTGCATTGGCACGGGCAGATAGGACTTGCACATGTGTGTCAAGTGTGTGTATGTATGTTGAGGTCTACTTTGGATGCCGTTCCTCAAGCACCAACCATCTATGTCTCTCACTAGCCGGGAGCTTACGAAACAGGCTAGGCTGGCTGACTGGCCAGAGAGCCCTTGAATGCCTCAGCCTTTACTTCCATGGCTTTGGGATTATGAGCACAGACCATAAGTCTAGCTTTTTCCATGGGTTCTGAGGTCAAACGCAGGTCTTCATGCTTGCCTTGCAAGCAGGGTACTGATGAAGCCATTTTTCCTGCCCTGGGATATATTTCAAAGTGTAAATACAAAGAAGCACATGTCCCATGAAGCACTCAAGCAGATTTTGGTCCTCTTGGTTTGTATCAGATGCTGATGTAGGAAACCACAATGAGGCAAAATGTTAGCTCCTCGCTGAGTGGCTAGTTGGGACATTATGGTAAATTGCATATACACGGCATACAGTGAATCCAACCCTGGTGTCCCAAGACATTTGAGTAGAAAATGACCCAAAGTGACGCTGCTGGCAGTTGCTTCACAGAGTATAAGGGGCTCAAAGCTAGTTGCTCCACAGTGTCACAAGCAAAACATTGCTCGGCTTCTGGGGGTTCAATTTTCTCTTCTGTAAATACAGATTCGATTATCAAACTTGTATGTTTAGTTGGTTTGATTAGCAATATTATTATTTTTTTTTTTTGGTTTTTCGAGACAGGGTTTCTCTGTGGCTTTGGAGCCTGTCCTGGAACTAGCTCTTGTAGACCAGGCTGGTCTCGAACTCACAGAGATCCGCCTGCCTCTGCCTCCCGAGTGCTGGGATTAAAGGCGTGCGCCACCACCGCCCGGCAGCAATATTATTTTTAAAAAATAGGGATAGAGAGCAATAAAATTGGACTAATGGATATCTATATGCTCATAGTGTAGTTACATAGTGTTTCAATAAAAAGGTTTTGTGTTAATTTTTTATTCTGTTTATATTTATCAGTATCCATCATTTCACCACCGAGAAAGCATTTTCTATAAGACTTATTTCAGAGCAATTAAGTCTTAGTGTTTTTTTTTTAAAAAAAAAATCTATATTGATTTGGTAAATTGCAAAAAGACTATTTTGCACTACAAAATTATTATGTCAATTAGTGTGAAAAATGGGGATTTAATTTGGCAATTTCTTGAAATGTTCCAATCAGAAGCATTTGATCAATAACTGAAGAACTGAGTTAAATAGCCTCTAAGCTTATTTCTCTACGTCTATATTTGCTTTTAAAATCCCCTAGGAAAAATACACTTGAGTCATGCCATAATGGCAATGGAAGTCTAACAGCTCTAGCCAAGGGGAATCTTCAGTGGACAGAGGCTGCCTTTCTCCTGACACTCTTGCTAAGCCTGTGAGGCCGGAAGGAATCCCTCTCCATTGCGTCTCCCTTTCTTGAACTTTCCAGATCTTCTCCATAAACTCTATACCCCCTGACTAAGGTAACTCGAAGATCTTTCTTTAAAAGTCACTCCCATGATTCCTTCCACCGAATATGCCTTCCTTCTTTCCTTGCTGCTGTCCTAATTTAGCACAGGTGTTATGAACACGATCAAGAAGTTCTCAAAGGCCACCTGTCCTTCCCAGGATTTCTTTCTTGCTCCCCTACTGTGTTCAGGTGTCCAAGTACATGGAACAAACTGCACATGCATGTGGTTGTCTTCTTGGTTCTGACCATAAGATCCTTCCAAGGAAATGGTCCAACTGGGGTAGATGTCCGTGTGAGAGGCGGAACTGAAGGGGAGACACAGGGAAGGCAGCCAAGAGCCTCTGCATCTTCTACCAGCTGAATGAAGCAACATCATGAGAGTCAGTCTCTATGGCTGCACCTGAAACACCGCTATAGATTTGTTATGTGTGAGGCTCACTGAAATTTACAGAGAGTATATAAATGGTGGATGAATAGAAGAGGAAAGAGAATGCCTAGTGGCTGCCACTTTTGTCACAGTACACGATACGCCTTGCATTGTTCTATGTTTTGAGTTCCTGTGTTTAGTGTGACTTGTGTCTACCCAATAGATGATAGATCTCTGTTTGGGGGCAGGATGATGAATTAATGAAGAAGGAGGCTAAGGACTGGAGAAGGGGAGACGGGAAAGAAGCAATAAAAAAGGAGAAAGAAGACAGAATCAAAAGACAAGGGAAAAGGGAGCGAAGAGATGAAAGAGAAGGAGAAGCAGAAGGGACAAAAAGAGGAGGAGGAGGGGAGGAAAGTTTGACTTCATTTCCCAAACACGAGCACTTATTATACTGATCACATTTGAATCAAATTAAAAGTCTTCATTTCTTTGCATCTTTTATTCTACTGAGTGCAGCTCACTGTGGGTTGGCGTGCCTAGCTATAGGAGAACTTTCTCGACTGGGTCACTTTGGGTAGGTCTTCCCGTCTGTCTGTGCGTCTTTTTGGGAGTGTATTGGTGAAAGCTGTATTTTTTAAAAAAAAAAACTTTACAATTTCTTCTTTAGAAAGCAGCAATATGAGCTTAACAGTACATTGTTTACTTGTGTGTCTCGTGGGGAGCAGGATGGGATGTGTTTATGAATGCAATATCGTGCGGATTAAGGTCTGAGGAACTTCGTAGCATGGATAGTCTCATTACAGATGTTGCCAGCACCTGTCTTGGATGAGCTCCCTTCGAAAGGGCACCTCAGCCCACCCCACTCGGGCTTCCTTTTACATTATTATTCTAAGCCCAGCCTCTCCAGTGCATCTCTTCTTCCCAGCTAAGCTCCTCTTTTGGTTGAAACTTGGCAAGCGAAATCCCAGCTTGGGAACAGTTCCTTCTCTCTGCATCTCATCTCCCCTACCCTCTGTTTATTAATTTCTCTTCAGTACTGCCCAACTGCATTTAATTGAGTACACATTTTGCAAAACAAAAAGTATATAGCAATTAAATCTTGATCTCCCACTCCTTTATTTTAGGCTTCTCCTAATTAAAGAAATGTTTTGATTACCTTCCCCAGTAGCCCCACAAAAGAAAAAGAAACTTAAGAAAAAATGGTGACAATCCCAAAACTCTGGAATTTTTTTTTTTTTTTTGCTAGCTCAGAGTTGCATAATCGCCGAGTCCTGTCCTTACTGCCATAACAAACTCATTGTTTTAAAACAAGAGAACTCCAGATTGAAGCCATTAAACAGTTCCTGGGAATGCTCAGGCCCTGCTTCCAAGGATAGTTCTAATGCCCAGAGTGCACACGATGCACGCAGTACAGGGTTGGGCCAAGCCAAGGGGAGTCTGCGCCTTGTGTTTGAATCCCCCAGACAGGCTGACTTCACAAGGGAAGCTCACTCAGGAGAGGCCCTATGTGCTCAGCTGGTGGTTGATGCTCCACTGTGTTGAAGATGCTCCTTCCCCAGCACACCCCAACCCTTCTATGCTCCCACGCTTGCCTGTCTCTCCCTTACCCGGGTCTCTCCGCATCAGTCTCTGCTGTGACTGCCATCATAGACTCTGGGACACACTCATGGTCACAGGCAGAGAATTCTCAGCATTTCAGGACGAGATCTTCTACCGCTAGAACCGCTTTTGGTGGGGATGTTAGTCCCTTTTCTTTTGCTGTGGCAGGATTCTCTAATGTAAGGAAGAAAGGGTTCATTTTGCCTGTCAGGTCCAGAGTCCATCATGGAGGGAGTCAGGGCAGCAGGATCAGAAGCCTGCCTGGCAGTCAGACAGCAGGGGTGGGGGTGGGTTTGGAGTGGGGGAATATGAAGTGGGGACAAAGGTGTATTTCCTTAGTAAGGCTCCACCTCCTAAAGCTTCAATCAACTTCCCAAATAGCGCCACCAGCGGGGAGCCAGGTGTTACAACACATAAGCCTATGAGAATATTCTCGTTCAAGCAGCAGCTGGTCTCTTTCTATTTTGTTTCCTCTCTCTCTCTCTCCAACCTTGAACTCCTTAACTGTCAAACATTTCTCACCAAACCTCCACTCCTTTAATCTCATTCTTTCTGTTGCCCAACTTTCAAAGAACTCAACTCTAGATTGTAACTTCTCGCCTCGCCTTCCTGTGATAGAAAGCAAAGACCTCAGAGCCCAGTTTTCTGTGGTTCAGTCATTTCCTCCTGAGCTCGGAGTTTGTGGTTGGTTGGTTAAGCTGTCATTCACATGGGTGCTGTGCACCGAGCGTATTTCTCCCCAGCCCACTCCCTCTTCTTTCCTTCCTCCTTCCTCCATTGATCCAGACTGCTCTATTTCTAATTTAACATCATACGTGTATGTGTGTGTGCATACATGTGTGTGTTCGTGCATGTGTGTACACATTTTCCTTAGTCATTCCTCTGCTGTTGGGCACCTATGTTGTTTTTGTAACTCAAGCCATAGTGAAGAGCATTGCACTAGACCCAGGTGTGCAAGTATCTCTGTAAGAAGTTGGCTGTGATTAAGCTCTCCTCGTGGTTCTTTGATGAGCTGCCTCAACCCTGGCCCCAGTCCTTTTTCATGGTGCTCTATCAGCCTTATTTCCAGGAGAACCTCTGGTGTCCACAGCTTCTGCTCCCAGTCCCCTGATACTCCTCTGCCTCACTCTTTCCCTTCTCCCCTCCTGCTTCTCTGGAGGAGGTGTCTGGACCCCAACTTCCTTGGTTTCCTATGGACTTCACTTCATTATCAGCATGACAGTTGTTTCTTCAGCTTCTTGATTTAAAATGCTGCGTCATGGCTCTCCTTCACTTTCTCTTTCCTTGTCTGTCCAACCGCATGATGTGGGATTTCCCTCTGTATGCTATGAATATGCTTTATTACCACTGGTTGATAAAGACACAGCTTTGGCCTATGGCAGGGCAGAATAGAGGTAGGTGGGAAAAGAAGGCAAAGTCAAGGAGATGTCATGTAGTTGCTGAAGGAGACAGATGTCAGAACCATACCAGTAGGTCACAGCCTCATGGTGATACACAGATTAATAGAAATGCGTTAATTTAAAACGTACGAGCTAGCTGGAAATATACATGAACTGGTGGCCAAACAGTTGGGAAAGGACATCCGACCTGATGCCAGCTCTTCTGTGCATGTAACTCAGGGTCTGTGCTTTTTTTCCAGCTCCTCATTTACCACGTCAGGTTTCCAGAATGAGTGTGGCATGAACACAGGGACTGAGCACTTTCTAGGTTCTCTCTCTCTCTCTCTCTCTCTCTCTCTCTCTCTCTCTCTCTCTCTCTCTCTCTGTGTGTGTGTGTGTGTGTGTGTGTGTGTGTGTGTGCCTTGTGCTTGCCACAGACTCATGAACCTCAGCGTGTCTAGTGCTGGGAGCACATGTCTGTATTGCCATTCCCAGCAGTTTGCCGCCAACTCTTAAAGCTCCTATTGTGTGCCAACAGTGCCAAGCAAAAGACCAAACAGTTACCACATTGACCTCTGAAGATAACTGAGATTCAAACTACAGACCTATCTTTCTCCTGCAGTGACTTCAAGTTGGCTAATATCACCAGCCGCTGTTAGAGTCTAGCTCCTAGGCAGAGAAAACACCAACGGCCGTTCAGCACATGAGCCTGTACCGCCAGCTCAGTCTCCTCAGATATGAACAAAAACACACTCTCATCCCAGTGACAAACAGCTTAGTGACTGTGCCCATCACCCGTGTATGCTGACAGACTGAGAGACCACACCATCTTGTGAACCCAGGGAAATAAGACAAAGCAATACAAAGACTGTTTTACACACACACACACACACACACACACACACACACACACACACAGCTCTGTCCTCAAGAATAAGGTCCACCCTGACTCCAAAGAGCATAGTCTTCCGTGAGTGAAGAAAGGCGTGAGCATGAGGAATCTCATGCATTGGAGCCTGAGAACAGGCTTAAACCATGGACGACGCTTTGCAGCAATATACATGATTAAGTTTTCCCTCTAAAGTGTGATTTTCTTTTATCTCGCAAGTGTCTCCTTAAACAATGTTTTTAATTAGGGCCCTTGTTTTCATTTATTCCTTTATTAGAGAAGCTTCATGCTTAGCCTGACATTCAAATGTTCGCAGAAATAAACAGTTTCCATAAAAGCAAAATTTCTTCATAAGATCATCACTATTATGTTGTGCGGAAAATGGGATGGCACCTCGGGGGATTAAATGCTGTCAAGAGTCTATTTTGGTAATATGTGATGGTCTCCAGCGAAATCCACACTGCCTCCATTTGCTGGAGTTTCTCGAGAGGCAAGGAAGCAAACCCTTGCCACTGATTAAAATCAAAGGCAATTTCTTATATGAATAAGGAAATTATCTCTTAAAATGTAGCCCCTTTTAATGCTGGAATCTCCAGACTCTTGCTCTACAGACCCTGAGGTAAATTTTTCCTATCAGAAAGGAGTAAAAGATACCACACGATGGAAGCCATACCATTCCTCAGCACTGTGGTTTCATTTTTCCCTTTCTTGTTTTCACTGGAGGAAGGATAAGAACGGGGAGAAAATATGCCCAAGAGAGAAAGTCTTTCCTCTGTAGAGAATTCCATGTTGAAGATGCAAAAGCCAGACAGGGCCGGGGTCCTTCAGTAACACATGTGTCATATAACATCTTAGTGTGAATGTAAGCATTTTCTTATGAAAGGGATTGATTTCTACCCCTGACATGGGACTGTAGTGATTGGGAACAATATATTGATTTTTTTTAATTAAAGCCATCTTCCCACTCATAATGGAAGGTCTTGCCCTTTGTGAAATTTATATCCATAGTCCTTGGGTGATGTCTGCAATTACAGCTCCCAGTGGCTAGCGCCACATTTGGAAGCAGAAAGGAGTAATGGGAGAGGAGAAGCGACTGTCTCCCTCCTCTTGGTAACGGGCTTTTAGTGTTGGTCAAAGGTGGCTTGATGGAAGGCTGGATGGATGTGGAAGTGTCTAGCTCCCCCCACAAGACCCAGACGGGCAATTTCCCTAGGGCTACCCTGATTCATGTTCTCAGAATTCCCTTCATCTCTGCCTCGCACTGTGGAGCATCTGGAAGAAAGCGATGGAGAGGATGTGCTTCGCTGTTTAAGTCACCCAGGCTGTGGAATTCTGCTCGGGGAGCCAGGGAGGATGAATACTTTATTATGTTCTGGGGGTATTAGATTTCTTCTCATCAGCAAAGAGAAATCATGTGTGCTTATTTCTTGGGTTATTACAAAGATCAACTCAAATAATGTTTATGAAAATACATGAGAATTAATAAATGCTTCCAAGCATAGGATAGCATGAGTGGCCCCCTCAGCACAGACACCAGTTATGTATGGATCCCTAATGGTCTCTCCCAAGTGACAGACCAGCCTTCTAGCAGGGCTATATGATATAGAAAAGTCACCATCTCGTGGATGACTCTAATGGAGGTGAGGCAGGTATCACTACAGGCTATGGGCTGAAATTGCTCCACAGACCAACCTTCTGAGTCAGCCCAGAACCATCTAAGATAAGCAGCTGATAGCCAGCTGAAGAAAAAAAAAATAGGACCATTGTAAAGATTCATATTCCAGGAAAGAAGGGAGTGGGGTTCCTTAAAAGAGCAAAGGGGGAGGGGGCTGGCAGATGGCTCAGTGGCAAAGTACTTAGTCATGAGGACCTGAGTTTGATCCACAATGCCCACATAAGAGGCAGGCATGGTGGTACACATCTATAATCCCAGCACTTAGGAGGTGGAGGCAGTCAGATCTTTAGGGCTGCCTAGCCACCAAACCTAGTGGAATCAGTGAGCACCAGACAGACCAGAAACACAGTCTCTAAGCATAAGATGGAGTAAGTAAGGGAGAAATGCAGCGTCGATCTCTGGCCTCCACATGCAAATGTCCACTTGCACACATATGTGCATGTTTGAAGAAAAATAAAGAAAATTTAAGTAAATAAATACACATTAAAAGAGCTACAGGCAGCCACATCACCAATCTGGCCAGGTTTCTTTTTCATCTCTGTTAGCATCAGTGGGACAGAACCATGGGTTTGTTGCTTCAGATGAAGATGTTACTGTACCCAGGAGGATGACTGTGTACTCGCAAGACCCTTGCATGAGCCAGAAATACGTATGAGAATTAAATAATTTGTTAGGTGTTCATTCCGTGATGGATCAGGGCTCATTATTTTGTTTCTTTGATATGCCAGATGGGAGAGACAGTACAGTTAGGGCGAAAACCCAGGAGTGAACCGTGTGGAGAAGTGAGGAGAGGAGCAAGCTCCTTCTCTAGATAGTCTGTGACTCTGCCCACTCAGGAAACATCCCTGAAATGAACTCTTCTCTCCACCCTCAGGGTTCACCTGGTGGAAAGAGGAGCTATGGTGAATGTTCTGAGGTTTAGCTAGCTTAGGGCAGTTGGCTTGTGGTGGTAGCCATGCACCCTCAAGGGAGCAGAGGTGACAGAGAGGTGAGCATCTGCTAATTTCATTCCTCCCCCACCATGCCAGCTTCTCTCCAGTGTCTGCATTCCCTTCCAACATTACCCTGCTCCCTCCCTTCTGTTGGACTTCAAAAGCCTCCAATTCTGGTTTCTTCCCTTTTTCTATTCCCAGATCTCTGAGTGTCTTGCTGACTGGGACATACAAGTGTTTTTGCTGATGAAAACATCTTGCTTGGTTTTCCTTAGTCAATAAATTCCACCTCCACCAGCAGAGCATGAGAAGCTCCCCACCCAGAAGCCAAAGGTGTCAGTGGCTCTCCCAGGGCACGAGTTCTCTTTCTATTTTTTTTTATCCAATTGAACCCCCCACTTGAAAACCAGGCTTGTCTGTTTCCTCTCCTCACTGTGGAGGTGGCTCCTTGGGCATCCTACAACGCTTTTCAAGGTCAGCCCATCACACATGTCCCCACTGCACTTGACCCTAGTGTCTGCAGCTTTCTTTACCCTGCCAACACTTTCGAAATGCTGAGAATTCATCTCCTGGACTCTCAGCGGCATGTATTCAAATCATCTGTTCACAACAGCCCAGGGGACTCTTTACTGAGAGGTGAAATGTGTCTCCTGTGGCGCCTACCAAATGCATGCCATCCTGGGAAGAGACGTGGGCAGGACAGAGGGAGACACCAGGTCAGAACCCCAGAGCAGAAAAATCTTCTCTCTTCCCTTATCATGAAGACCTGCTGAAAATGTTAAGAATGGGCCATGTAACCAAAATATCCTCATACATGTTTTTACGTGTAAACTGCAGGAAACGTAACTCTAATCCAGACATGATTATGTGAACCTGTAATCCTCCTAACATTTTGGAGATGGAGGAGGCACACAGATGTGAAGTTCCAAGTCCGTCTTTAGCCTCATAATGAGCTTGAGGCTAGCATGGGCTATGTGTTTGTCATTCCCTTTCAAAATGCAGTCAAGACTAATTGGCTTCAGATGAGAGTTTGGGGTGGTTTCCGTTTTAAACTGATGGACACATCTTGCTGAAATCTTAATGCTCCCTTGAATAGATCTCATACCAGATAGAGTGGAATGGACTCACAGGAAGCAGGAGCTAATGACTCTAACGTGTGCAAAGAAGGTAACTGACACTATCCACCACTTTCCTTGTGCTAGTGATCCATCCACAAATACCCAGCTACCCAAGGTTTGTATAATAATTACAGGCAGATGTGGGAGACTGGCACATGTTGCAAAATAGAAAGTAACATATTTTACTTGGAAGATGAAAACTGAATGTAATAATAAATTTGAATTCTGATCGGCTGTGTTCAGAAGAAACATGTGTTTCTGCAAATAGCTAATGAAGTCCTGTTTGCTAAGGGCTAACCTACAGTGGGATCTGTGGTCATGGGAACTGAGGAGAGGGGAGATGGGCACATCAGCTGTGGGAGGATGGGGACCACTGCGGACTGTAGACGCTTCTGAAGCCTGTCTTTAGCTGTCTACTCCATTCCTGTAACAGCAGACAGGGGCTAAGTGATCTTTTGATGTTTAATTCAAGCCTGTCGCAGCTAGGATCTTCCGCTTATCTGGAAACGGTACCTGGCAGTGGCTTAAATGAACAAGTCAGGCGACAACTTCACTCGTGGGGGTGACACCTGGGCCAGGCGGCAGGAAGTAAGTTGGAGTGAGCGCTTTGAAGGGGAAACCCCTTTGATTAGGTCTCCAATTACGGAGGTCGTGTCTACATGTGTCTGTGACTCTTTCTAACAGACCCCTGGGCGTGTGGACCAGAAACTGTGCTTCTAGGAGTCAGGTTCTGCTAACCTCTGATTACAGGGCGAACACATTCTCTGTGCATGGACATTAAAAAAAGTGAACAGAGACTGGGACAGGACTCAGTCAGTACGATGGCAGTAGCACAGGCACAGGGCCCTGAGTTAGTGCTCAGAGCCTTTGTGAAAAGCTGGGTGTAGTGACGTAAGGTTGTGCTGGGGAAGCAGACAGGCAGGTCCTTGGGGTTCACCGGCTGTCACAGTGAGCTCCAGGTCAGTGGATGACAGTGGAAAACACAACAGAGACAGTTCCTGAGGGAGGGCAGCCAAGGCTGACCTCTCACCTCCGTACACACACGTGTATGTGTGTGTGTGTGCGTGTGTGTGTGCGTGTGCACCTGCACAGACACCCCAAAAGGAGACAACGGAAGGCAGTGACCCACAGATGGAGAGGGCCGAGCTAAGAGTGTGTTCCATGAAAGACACCACGAAATTTCCGCTGGGCTTTTTGCTTACTCAGAACCTACTACTACTGAGAGGCATTTTGAACAAACCGTTCCTCATCACCGTGGACACCTGCTATGCCAGCTTCCATTAGATTGGAGAACCTCAGGTTCCTCAGCTGAACCTTGGTAAACCTGGACAGGATGACCATGGTGCAAGCAGGCAGGATTCTGTGCCTGTAATGAGGATGAAAGAGGCATGCCTTGGAACTTGCTAGACCTTCCAAATTTCACAGATCCACGGTGCTGCCATCAAGAGCATCTGGACTAGTGAGACTCCGTCTGCTTGGAAAGAGGGGGTGAGCTGGCGCTGTTCCTGCGGCCAACAGGAGAACCTTCCAAGTGGATGATACGGAAGGAAAGGAACACAGTGATGGGGCCTGGGCGTTCATTTCTGCATTCTAAAATTAGAGTTCTCTCCAAAGAGACCTTCTGAATGAATGGAGTCGAACGTACAATGACTTTGGGTGATGTTTCAGCAGCCAGAATTTGGCAGCGGTTTCATCTCAGCTTCTGGTGGCGAGCAGATGTGCAGGAGGGGTCGCCTCTGTCTTCTGCTTTAACAGGAACATTGGCAGGAATGACGGACAACCTACCTCACCCCACCCAGCTCACGTACTACCTGTCTCTCAAGAATGGAGCTGTGGAGCTGTAAAGTGTGAAAATAGAAAAGAAAGATGACTATCCATACCTAGCATATTTGTACTGTTTCAACTGGTGGCCAGCTTGCCGAAAGATTCTAAGGTTCTTAGAGCAGGGTGCACTTGGATTTAAACATTCTTTTCTCATTCATTTCCTGTAGGCTGATTCAAATGTTAAAAAAAATCTTAAGAAACTGTGATTCTAATGGAGCCCACACAATCCAAGCTAAAGCATTTAATGCTACAAAAATGTGCTATACCTGCTCAGTGGAATTGGGGTCCAATGAGAGACATCCAAAACCATACTTAGTCTTTAGTGTTGTTCTAGATGTTTCCATTCAAACAAAATAATGGATTAGAAGAAAACATGAACCACTTCTGCTCTCCCCAACCCTGGTGCTCTACTGTGATCTGTCTGAGGAATCGTCTTTTCCAAGTTCGTGACCATTTACGGAATTCCAGGCTAGAGGACCATAGTGGCATTTCAACTGTATTTTAATAGATCAAGACTGACAGAGGATCTGAGAGTAAAACAGTCCCACTGGTCAGCCTTGCAGACCAGATTATGGTAACACACACCTTTAATCCCAGTAGCCACCCTAGTTGCCATAGAAACTGGGCGGTGCATGCCTTTAGTGACGGTGGTGGACGCCTTTAATCCCAGCCCTAGAGAGGAATAAAAGACCGAGGAAACTGCTCTCAGTGACAGTCTCATTCTGAGATTCCTGGAGACATGCTCACCATTTCAGACTGAGGCCAAGGTAAGAATCAGTGGCTGGCTGTTTTGCTTTTTGGATCTTCAGATTGAACCCCAATTTCTGACCCTGAGTTTTTATTAATTGTGCTTTATTTAATCATGCTTCAGAGGATAAAACATCTTGAGGAAGACTGTTGTCACCCTTGCCAGTCCTTAAAGTATTTAAGACAATGTTGGGATGCAGTTGCCACACACACAGGGTCAAAGATATACATACCCACAGAGGTACAGATATACCCAAAGCTACACAGATTACAACACATACACACAAACACATAGATACATACACAGAGATATACATAAACATGCAGTTGCACACAACACATAATGACTCTAACATATACAGAGATGTTCATACTCACATAGACACACAGTTACACTACATGCACATATATGTAAATACATGTCCCCGCGTCTATACACACATATATTCCTATACATGGATACTCACAAATGAACACAAATACATATACACACACATATACACATAGATGAATACACATGAATACATATACCAGTGAACATACACACACATATATACACACAGGTATATATACACAAACAGGCACACACACACATGCAGACACATACACAGAGATGCATTGCATACACACACACATACACATGGACAAACATATGTGCATAGGCAGATGAATAGACACATGAACATATGCACACATACCGTTGTATAGGGCCATCCTTTGAGCCCAGTTGCAAGCATCTTCAGGAGACCTTCAGGAGTCCAGCGAGGCTTGCTCACTGAAGATTGTCACATCTGGACTTGTTGACTATTGACCTTCCCTCTTGAAGGAAGGAGTTGGTGTGGTGCCATCACCTGAGTATCCAGCTACCCCTCCCACCCAGCTGTATACAATTCTGCCCTAATTGTGCATGGTCTCAGGGGGAGAAGCAAGAGTATATAGATGGGAAGGATGAGGGGAGGGGTGTGTTCCAGCTACACAATCCCAGGGGAGCTGTCAACTGTGCTAGGTGCAGACCTCTGATCTTCCCGCTTTAAGGCTACACATACGCCTTTGCCTGTAAGCTCTCAGCCATTGCTCTGTGACTAAGCCTAATATAATCAATAGTTCCTTGGTGAATTTTTGTGAAATCAGTGCCTTAGATTGTCATTGGTACCTTAGGAAGAAGGTAGATGTTTATGTCTTTCCCCAAGAGATAGAATTCCAGCAACACACACATATATGTATACATATACATATGTATGTGTATATACATATATATAACAATTGTATAGATATATAATATACATATATGTATTCACTCATACATATACATTCATAGACACACAACATATGCACATACACACACTAAAGGCTTAATGACTGATCCGCAAACTCTTTTCAACTCCACATTTTTCTCTACATTAACAGTTCCCAGGTGTCTGCCAAAAGATTAGGGCCATTCAAACTAAGATTTTCAAGGCTTAGGATGTGGCCTGGTTGGTAGAGTGCTTTTCCATCAGTCAGGAAATCCTGAGTTCCATCCCAGTATGGCATCAGTTGGGTGTGGTGGCCAATACCTGTAATCCCAGTTCTTGGAGCCACAGAATCAAGAGTCTAAGGTCATTTTTGGCAATACAAAGAGTTTGAGGCCCAAATGTGCTATATAAAATCTTATACGTAAACAAAAACTGGAATCAGTGAGATGGTTTAGGAAGCAAACATGCTGGCTGCACAAGCCTGGCAACCTGAATTCTATCTGAGGAACCCACACTCAGGCCTTGGTACACGTGCCCCCATACACATGCATGCTCCCCACCCCATAATAATAAATACATTCAATATTTAAACCAGAACAGACAAATAAAAAACAAACAGAAGTTATCATTGACATTTCAGGAAATGAAAAAATAAGTGTCATGTGGACAGCTATTCATAAAACTACATTTATTCTCTGTAAGGACCAGCACTTATTTTAAAATGATGCTTCCCTTATAATACTGAAGTTCTTTTCTCTATCACAATAATGGTATAAGAGGTTTGGTTATTGCCTACTTGTAATTGGCTAATCAAGTAACAGTGTGGACAAACCTTTGTTTTACACACTTTGGTCTCACGTTGCCCAGGCTGGCCTCCAACTCTACATGTAGGAGCAGCTTTGAGCTTCTGGTCCTTCTATTCTCATCTCCTGCGTGCAGAGATCACATGTGTGCACACCATGCCTAGTTTATCCAGTGCTGGGACAGGCGCCACTGCTTTGTGCATGGGAGGTAAGAGCTCTGTTGACTGAGGGACAGCTCAGCCAGGATTTATTCTAAAATGTGGAGACTCCATAGGGTATTTGTGTTGGTTCCTCATGGAAATCCAAGCAGACCCAGTGCTGTGGCTATGCTTTCCCCACAGCTTTCCTTACTTTCAGCCAACACAATATGAACATATCAAATGGAAGATCCCAGACACAGACAATTAAGTTGCAGATTCCATATTGTTCCGAGTAGTATGGTGATATATCTCACACTGCCTTGCTCTCTCTTGTCCAGGGCAGAAATCCTACCTTTGTCCTTGTGTCCACCTGCTGTAAGCCATTGGCCTGGTGGTTACTTAGCAGGTAGAGGTATCCATTATCAAGGGACTGGTGCAGTACAACAACACCCTTTTCTAACCTGTTACCCTTCTTTTCCTTAATAATGCACAACTGTGCAGACATATCCAATGAGGGAGCTGTGTACTGCCTTCCTAGTGAGATGTTGAAAGGTTTTGCCTTGAAGGAAACAAAGCTCATATGGTAAAACTGCTAAGATCCATGTTAAGTTATTGCTAGTCCCTCACTGTGCCTAGTAGATAAATTAACCTTTCAATAGGTATGTATAGGAAAAAGCATAGTGTGTATAGGATTTAGTACTGTGTAGAGGTATGGCTTAGAACATGTTCACTACAGATAAAGGAGATTTATCTGGTGTGTGTACATATAATTGAGCCTTCCAGTGATGATTCCCATTAATGTTGCCAGATTGTTCCTTTTGAGAATTAAACACATTGAAGAAGCAGATGGATAAGGAGAGGCCATCATCTGGTCACTCCTCCACCACAACTAATGTATGAACCCGTGGTGACTCTCACTTGGTGATCCTGCTGTTCACCAAGAAAGCACAGACACTGAGCATACAGCTCCCAAACCCATGGGGGAGCTTCCCAAAGCTCATAGTGGGAGCTGTCTTAAGATACCATTTGTGGGATGATTTATGATGTAGTCATCAGGGGCATGATGCCTGTCTCCAATATCATGATGAATGCTTTAGGTGAACGGGTAGTATTGATATCAGCCCACTAGCTGAAAGTGAGTTTGAGCTCCCACACTCCTGTGCATGTGTGTGCATACATGTGTGGTAGTCAGAGGGCAAAGTCAGGTGTCCTTCCTTCAATGCCTTTTTTTTTGAGACAAAGAAACAGGGTTTCTCATTGGCCTGAAGCTCATCTGGTAGGCTAGGCTAGGATCCACCTGTCTCGTCCTTCCTGATACTGGGATTGTAAGTACATGTCACCCCATCATGTGTGTGTGTGCCCATGTGTGTGTGTTTGTATATGTGTGCATGTTTGTGTTTCAATGTGTGACGTGTATAGTGTGTGTGTGAGATGTGTGTTTGTGTGCGCGACTTGTGTAGTGTGTGTGATGTGTGTAGTGTCTGTGTGTTTGTGATGCGTGTAGTGTGTGTTTGTGGCGTGTGCAGTGTGTGTGATATGTGTATGGTGTTTGTGCGTTTGTATGTGTGTGGTATATGTACTGTGTGTGTGATGTGTGTGTGTGATGTATGTGTGTTTGTGCTGTGTGTGTTATATTCATGTTTTTACATATGTGAATACTTGTGATATTGCCATGTCTTTCAGGCACTCTCCACCTTATATTTTAGACAGGAGGTCTGTCACTAAACATGGAGCTCACAGCTTTAGATGATCTGCCTGGCAGGTAAGCCAAGAATCTCTAGTCTATCTCCATCAACTTTTCCCCAGCCAAGTGTTTTGTTGTTGTTGTTGTTATTTGGTGCGTGTGTGTGGGTACTGGGAATTGAACTCAGGTTCTTATACTTGTGTGGCAAGGACTTTATTGATGGAACCATCCCCACAGCCCAAACTCAAATTCTTTAAATTCTCGCTCGCTCTATCGCCGTGCAGAGCGCGCGCGAGCTCGCTCGCCGCGCGTATGCACCTCCCTCCCCCCTCACCCCCCGCTCTCCTATCGCTCGCGCTCGGGCTCTCGTCGCTCTCTCTCGGCTCTCTCTCTGTCTCTCTCTCTCACACACAAACATACACACACCACACACACACATACACCACACACACACACACACACACACACACACACACACCAACTACTCTCCATACCTGTATTTAGATGCTTCTCAATCAAAAACTTTGGAGCCACCTCAGGGCTGTGATGAGGACAGTGGCCCCCCAAGGAGCTCTGAAGGATGGGAGGGTATAGGAGAGGCCTCTGCTCTCCCCATAACTCTGTGATTAATGCTTGAAATGCCTGCATCAGCAGTTGCTCTCTGTGCTGAAGCTGCACTCCCCATGAGGCCTTTTAAAAAATGCAAGCCTTCCAGGCCTGGTGAGCACACTGTCATCCCTCCCCGGAATGGACCTGTCAGATGTCCACATATCAAGGGGTCAAAATCAGGGTAAGAGGAATAGCAAAAAGGAGAAGTGATATTGAAAGGGACCCTGGGGGACCCAACAGGGTTCTGAGCTTGCTTCCAGTGCTGCTGAGCCGGCTCTGCCTCTGGAGGAGAAGCGGCTGAAGAAGAAATTGCCCGTTCCGAGGAGAAGAGAAATGGAATCTGGATGGATGTAACCTGCTACCCAAGGGGTTTGGGGAAGAGTCACTGCTCTGTACCTTCCATGGAAGACCACATCTTCTTTGCATCTCTACAGAAATGCTTTTCAATATCCTCACAGACTGTCCATGGGCCCCTGTTCTCCACTATACGTTTGTGAGCACACACTGTAGTGTCTCCTTTGTCTTGAGCATTGCTTGGATGTGAACTAGTTAAAGCAACAATGGGATCCTTAGAAGGGACCGTCTGGTGGCATGGTGGCGTGTGTGGTATGCTGCTGCCAGAGCCGTTCTTTCTGAGGATCATCTGAGTTTAATGAACTGAAACTCACAAGGATAATTAGCATAAGACTTAAGGTACTACTCTCTTGATGCAATTGAATTCAACTTACAAATTCACTGCTTGCACGATGGCATCTCTCTATTCAATCAAACATGAGTCCATCCATCCAGCTTCGTCTTGGGAGCCTTGGCGTAGCCAAGGAAGGTTGCCCACCAGAAGAGCTGGTAGGTATTTGAGTATCTGTACTTGAACTGGAAAGTAAAGTCTGTGAAATCTAGTTCTTGGAAATTACCTAAAAGCCATCCGGCTTTCTGCTGTGAAGCATGTCACCAGCTTTCTAAGGGTTTATATAACCTTCTGCCTTAGGGGAAGACCAGTCTGTTGCTTATGGCAACAACCTGCAGCCTCCAGGGTGGAGAGTGCTTAGCATGCTCAACTGCTGACTTCCCCAGGAGGGAAGGTGGGCTTTGCTTACACAAGTGGCATTTCCACGGGATTCCGTGTTGGGTGATCTTTATAGCGCAGGCTGTCTTGCATTCTGCCATCCTGGAATTGCAGGCACAGAAGCTGGAGGGCCTGTGAGACACTGTAATTCCATCTGTATATCCCCTTGGGTACCGGACACACACGTGGAAGTGTCTCCTCGCTCCCTTTGTCCCTTCTTCACTAAGCTAACGAGAAGAAAACAGGACAGCAACTGAGCTCTGCTTTCCTGGGCAGCTGAGCAAAAATTCATCCGTGATGATCTCATTATCATATATATCATATATAACCGCCCTGAGGAGCCACCAGGTCCAGCCAGAGTGACAGCATCAACTCCTCAACTGTTCTCAGTTGCCTGGCTGCCTTCTGTGTCCATGGTTTCTCCATACAGAATGGAGTCTAGATGTAATATCTTTCTGAGAACCCAAGCCATAGAGTACGGAGAATTATAATGCCACCAAAATCTGCACAGACAGAAAAATACTTAAGTGTCAAAAGACCTAAATAAATTTTCAAATAAAACAAACCTATAAAGCCAGTGACATCCAAATGAACATTAATTTAATTTGAAAGGATGACTCCTCTCTCTCTCTCTCTCTCTCTCTCTCTCTCTCTCTCTCTCTCTCTCTCTCTCTCTCTTTCTCTCTCTCTAAAGAATCCACTGTTACTCAGCTTTCTTTGAGTTTGGGGGATTGGGCAGAGTGTGGCACGTGCATATGGGTTCACACTCAAGGGTACAGGTATGTGTGCATACGTGTGCGTGTGTGTGTGTGTGTGTGTGTGTGTGTGTGTATCAGGGTATATTGCTATTCACTTTAGTTTTCAGACAGGGTCTCTTGCATGGACCTTATCCTTCAGGCTAGGCTAATTGGCCAACGAGCCCAGGTATCTGCCTGTCTTTGTTCTCCAACTCCACCCCCATGCTGGGACTATAAGCACACACCACCACATCTGGGTTTTTTGTTTGTTTGTTTGCTTGTTTGCTTTAGGTTTTTTTTTTTTAATGTGTGTCCTTGGTATTAAACTTGGGTCCTCACGCTGGTGAGATAAGTCCTTTAGCAACTGAGCTATCTTTCTACATCTATGAATTAAAGTTGTCTAACGCTGTGGCAAAATAGCCTGCAATAAGTGACTTAATGTAGCGGCGGTCGGAGGAGTTTGGAAACAACCAAAAATAGTCCTTTTAGAATAAATCAGTTTTAATAAAAGGAGAATAAGGGAACTTACAGAGCCAAGGGTCCAGCGAAGCAGAGGGTAACAACGGGGGACAAAAAGAGGGGGGTCCTTCCGGGACCCGGTCCTTTTTAAAGGTACCTTACTCCCCTGGGGCAGCCACGCCCCTGAACGCAGGGATTGGGCCAGCTGCCCCAACAACTTAAAAAGAGAAGAGGTTATTTCCGCTCACAGTCTCAGAAGTCTGGGCCCATAACTGATGGACACAATCATTTTGGTACTTTGGTAAATCAGAACACAACAGCAGGAGAGTGAAGCAGAGGAAAACTGTCCACCACCTAAAATCTGGGAAGCCAATACAAGAGACAGGAAGAGGCGGAGTGTATCCCCTTTCGTTTCATGCTTCTAAGACCCTGACTTCTTCCCAAGGAGCCCTACTTCTGATTCATGCCATGGGATGCAGGGCAAACCTTAAGTCACAGACCCCATCATAGTCAGCTATCCCCCCTCCATTGGCACCATGGAAGGTTGGGGTGCCTCAGACCACATTTCTCTTGACTCCTATGGCACACTCAGCATTTTTATCCCAGAACACAAGAGGCTTTCTGTGTAGGTTGCCTTTGTGTTGATAGAGAATGTCAAGTGGCCCCAGTCAAGAGTAAGACACACACACACACACACACACACAGAGAGAGAGAGAGAGAGAGAGAGAGAGAGAGAGAGTACAGGAGGCCAAAACTGAAGCTTGCCCCAGGCAAGGATGGGGGCCCAGACCAAGGGAAGAAGCACCAGGTTCTTAGGGGTGGGCAGTTTGGAGGAACAGTGGCTGCTGTGTGTCCTCTGTGTAGAGGGAACTGGTCACGAGCATGTGCCTGAATGTACCTGAGACCTGTCTCCTCCCTGTATAAACAACACCAGAATACATTCTTTGAAGTATGTGACACCTGGTCACTACTCATGCTATGATCAGAGCCTTGGAGGATGAGGCCAAATGCGACTTCTCAAAGGATGAGGTCTTGCTTCATGGAATCTGTGAATCTCTCGCCTGGAATTCTTTTAGTTAAGCTGCTGTGGACATTCACCCACTCGAGGATCAAGGTGTCTCAGTGATGCCCCTGGGAATCTGGGAATCCGGTTTTTAGTCCTCACCAACAGGTCTGTCTCTTGGTGCTTGTGCATATGTGCCTGTGCCTGTTCATATGTATACATGCGTATGTATGTGTACATGTGTGTATGTGTGCGTGTGGGAGGAGGGTGCGTGTGTGTGCGCGTGTGCGTGTGTGCGTGCGTGCGTGCATTCACATGGGGGTCAAAGGATAACTTTAGGTGTTGTTTCTCAGGCACAGACCACAGCAACTATTTCAAACATCATCTAGTCTAAATCTTCAATCTCTGTGTGTTTTCTCATGCGTTTAAGGACAAACTAAGTTTTGACTTCACACCCAAAATAACACCTCACTCTATAGAAACTTTCTAGTTTCTAGTGCCTCACCATGAACTTTAGACATTCATTCTTGCCTCCTGATTTACTAAACGGCAACAAAAATTCACCCACTTTCTCCTCACTCCCACCAAGTCAATGCTGGTATGGAGTTAATTGTCCCAGCCTTGGTCAGATCTCTTACCGGCTCACAAGTGTTTGTGTTCCTCCATTACCCCCTTTGTCCTCTCAGCTTTGGTTACTGTGTTGACTGCCATCTCTCCACTAAGGTCTCATGTGCCACAGGCTCGGGGATGGTTTGACCAGTCAAATATTACAATAGTGATGTAACAAACCCTAAACCCAGGTTTCAAGAGATGGCAGCTTCTGTTTCTTCCCTCTTAGAAGCTCCACATCATGAAGACTCGGGTAGAGAGCAGCCTCAGTCGGTAGCCGCAGCTGTGAGTGCCCAGCTGGTAGCCAGCCCCTGAGCACCAGCAATGCCATTATAGAACCGGATCCTTCCAAACCTAAGGGGGCGATTTCTCCTGATTCTCCACCAAAAGGAGACTGAGTGCCGCCATGAGCCTTTCTGACATTGCAGATGTTAATCAAAATAAATAACCGTTGTTGGTTCACACCTTTAGTTTTGGGGGTCCTTTGTTAGGGATCACAAAGTACTACAGTGACAGAGGAGGTTTTGTGTAACTCCAAAGGCTTCTCTAAGTTTCTGCGAAACCCTCTACAGTCATATAGGGCTGACTTAGTTTGCTTCCTATTGCTGTGATAAAACACCATGACCAAAAGGAACTTGAGGATGGAAGGGTTTATTTTCATCTTATATGTTTGGTAAGAGTCTACCCTGAGGGAAGTCAGGGCAGAACTCAAGCAGAGCAGGAACCTGGAGGCAAAATCTGAACCAGAAGCCATGGAGGAACACAACTTGTCGGGGACCAGCCTCAACAAAAATACCTCTGCTGGGGTAAGGGCGTGGGGATTTAGAAATATAGTAAAGAATATGAAGACGCGAATGGAAATATTAAAACGGAGAAACATATTGGATGGTATCTGGAGGGAATTTCCGTGAGTACTGAAAATTCACCTGCGTTTAATTTCCAGCTGCTTAAAATACCCTGACCCCAAAAGGTAGGAGTAAGACAAAAGACTGCATTATCATGATATAAGGAAATGAACAGACCAATTGAAGTTCGTAGGCTACGTCCAGAGTTAAACATTCTGCTGCTAGAACAAAACAAGTCAGGTTCATACAATAGACCAAAACATTCTGCAGGCAAACCACTCCCTGGGTGGAATCCCAATTTATTTCCATAAAGGGAACCGGAATTTAGTTGGATCCTTAGGCTCCTGGTTGAGGTAGGGACAATCTAATTCCCTATTCCAGGAGCACAAGAGCTGGCAATTAGCCACACCTGTTGACAATAATCTGGCGTGAGCAGAACTCTCTGATTTATAATTAGGTGGGACCTTTGTCTGAGGTAGAAGCAGAAGAACCTTGAAGGAACTAGAAACAAGTCCCAACTCTCTGACTTTTGGTCAACGTGGAAACAGGCCTCTGGGGGCCCTCCACAATTACTTACTGGCTTGCTCCTTCTGGAGAGTTCATCTGCATTCTCATAAACCACCTACCCGAAGGTGGTGCTACCCCAATGGGTTGTAAGCTTGCGTCCTTGCTACGGTGAGGTACGGTTCCTCTACACCTACTTTCTTGAGACCTTTTCTGCAGAAGAGATGCTGCATTGTTAAATACTTTTCTACATTTATTGTGATGATCGTATGACTTTTGCCCTTGGTTAGTTCCTGGGTGTTGCTCGTTCACTGTGTGTGTGGAGCCATCTTTGCATTCATTGAGGGTGGCATTTGCTCCCTCCTTTGGGCTACTGAGTTCGGTTTGTTAGTACGTTATGAATCACTTCTAATCTGTGCTCACAGGACATCGTCCGTTATTTTCTTTTCTGATGCTCTCCTTGCCTGGCTTTTTCTGTCAGAACAAAGCTGGACTCACAAATGCGCTTGTAAATTCGCTTCCATTCACTTTTTGAAAAACTGGAAGTGGTTGGTATGAACTCGTGTTTGGTACAATTCCTTGGTGAGGCCATCTGCTCTGTGGCTTTCTTTCTTGGAAGAATTTTGATTAGTGACTCAGCCTTCTTTCTCATTTTTTTAGTTGGTTCAGATTTTTCCATTTCTTCATGTTTAGCCCTAGTGTGTGTCTATAAATTGAGCCGCTTCCTCCGCACATCTCAATCTGCTAGCAGATAGTTTTCAGTAGCCTGCACTGTCTCTGTGCTCCTGAGGTGTCATTTGGAGTGGCTTCTCTTCCTCCACCCTTTTATTGCTGCCTCCCCTTATGTCTGGTCAGCTTTCTCTAGCTTTTCAAAAGTCAGCTCTTCATTTCCATGATGCTTTGCATTTTCTAGTCTCTATTTTTTTTAAGCTTTGATCTATCTTATCTTTCCTTTGCTGATGTCAGGCTTCATGCGCTTTCCTGCATCTCTGTGAAGCTGGGCTGCTGTCCCTTTTTCCTTAGAGTAGACATTGCTGGAGTGGTCACCCCCTTAGAACTGCCACTCACGTTGCTGTGGTGAGCTCCTGCCTCTGTTTGCTACACTGGGTTTGTTTGCTTGTTTTTTTTTTTTTTTTATTGCTGTTTCTCCGTTGACTCCTCTTTGGCCAGTTGGTTGTGCGGGAGGAGTGTGGTGCTCAATCATTACATATTCACGTGTCTTCCAGTTTATTTTTTTTTTCTGTTACTCATGCCTACTTTCATACCACGTGGTTTGGAAAGGTACTTGATATGATTTCAGTTTTCTGAAGTTCCTTAAGGCTTGATTTGAGGCCTGCCCTGTGGCAGATCATAGAAACCTTGCACTTGGGAAGAAAGAGCTGATATGGAATTGGAATGTCTCCTCTGTGACTGCTAGGTCCATTTGGTCCAACACATTGCTCAACCCTAAGGTTCCTTATTTACCTTCTCCAGATTCCCTGTCCAGTGTTAAAGGTGAGAGGCCAAAGTCCATGTCATTGCTAACACAGCACTTCTGGGACCATTTGCTTTATGTGTGTAGGGACACTGCAAAGAGGCGTGGACATGTCACATCATCATATCTCCTGATTAACAACACCTTTATGATTATATAATGATCATCTTCTATTTTTACAGATTTTTACCTGAATGTCTATTTCAACCTATTTAGTATGGCCACCCTGCTTTGTTTTGGTTATCATGTGGACTAGCTTTAATCCCTTTACTTTAATCTATGTATATTCAGAAGGCTAAAAATGAGTCTATTAATTATCAATTGTTTTATTTTATTTTATTTTGAAACAGGGTCTGATGTGGCCCAGGCTGACACTGAGCTCACAATATAACCAAGGTTGACGGAATTCTGATCCTTCTGCCTCTACCTCCTGGGCTCTGGGATTACATAATGTCCAATCGTACCTGGTTTCTGTGGGACTTGGAATGCAGCCCAGGGCTTTGGTGCATGCTGGGCAAGTACTCCCCCAAGCTGTGCCACATTTCCAGGCCTACAGGAAACCTCTTGTAGGCAGAGTACAGCCGACTTCTTAATTCATTTAACCTCTCTGTATCGTTAGATTGGAGAGTTTAATTTGCTTATATTTGATGGAATTGTTGACAGCCATGAACTCAAATCATGTTTCTGTTGTGTTATGGTTGCTTTTCAGATCTGCTCTTCCTCTCTTCTCCCCTAGTTACTCGTGTGATTTAGCCATGGTTATACTGCTGTGCTTTGGTTTCATTCTTGTTACCGTCTGTGCATCTACTAGATGCCTTTCCTTTGTGTGTACCTGAGTCTTCAATTGCAGGAAATCATTTCAGGTTGGTATTGCCTGACTTTGCTCACACTCAAACCTTTATATTTTCATTTCTTCCTTACACTATGCTGTTGAGATGATAGCTTAACTCTTTCAATAGGATCCACCTATCAAAGATCCTGGTGGCTGTATTTATTTTACTCATTCTCACTGAGCTTTGTGGTACTTATGGATGGACAGTTTTTATTCCCTTTCAAGTACATTTTATTGGATTTTATGTCTCATGAAGGCACAGAATGTGATGTTTTTGTCAACTATTTTACCCTAGCATTAAGGTAGGACAGAATAGTCACACTGTATATACTTATTGAATCGATAAATTGATAGCAATTGTGGTTTTATGTAATGGGCTATTTAATGTTTATACTCCCCTTTGTTAAGTCAGGAAAACGGCATTTTCCACCCAGGCCTCCTCAGTGCACAGAGCTAAGTAAACAGTCTCCATTTTTGTATTGAAAAACGAATGGAAATGAACGACCAGTAGCCAGAAACTAGTAAGAAGAAAGCTCGGATTCAGCCCTGGCCTCGGCGTCGGATGTCCGAAGGCAAAGGGAAGCATCGCCCTCCTGGAATTGACCTTGCTCAACATTTCTCCTGTGTTTTAATAGGGTACCCAGAGCTTGACTTCAGAGTCAAGAGTAGGGCCATCATCTAGGTGCCCAAGAAGGTACATCTGAGGATACGTCTGTATAGGATGTCCTGTTCTGCCTCTGGAACTCATCTCTCAGGCAGTCTTCTTGTCTGCCTGGTCCAGGGCTCTGAGAGAGGGTCTGGGATGCAATCCTTTGCCTAGAGTTCCTAGCAGATGCCTCTGAAGATAAAAACTAACCTGGCATGAAAAATAGGTATTGAAACATAGACAAAACGACATGAAAGGAGGGTGGGATGTGTTGGGGGGCAGCCCGGGGAAGAAGTAGGAGGGGTTATAATATATACATATGTGTATATTATATGATACATATATGGTATTATATACATATGTATATATTGGGTTATAATATATACATATGTGTATATTATATGATACATATACGGTATTATATACATATGTATATATTATACGCATATATGAAATTCTTGGTGAATAAGTAAAAAACATTGTTTAAAAAATAAACGGAGGGTAGCCCTGCCCACAACAACTAACTTACGAAACCAACCTAGATTTCCAACAAGAGCAAATGAATGTGTGGTATGAATGGAATGGTTTTTAGCCATAGAGATGAAGGACATTTTGATCTTTGTGGAAAACTGGATGCCACTGGGGACAATCGTATTGAGTAAATCAGCTCAGTCTCAGAATAAGTAGCATGTTTTCTCGTTTGTGGATCCTAGATTTTATATAGATATACGAAATCACGTATGCATGTTCAAACTGTTTGAAACAGGGGGAAGGAATGGGGGTTGATGGATGGAGTAGCAATGGGAGGAATATGCTCAAAGTATGTTATATGTTTGTTTGAAAGTGACCCATAGAATCCTGTGTACTGAAAAAATAAAAAAAAAAAAAAAAGAGGCCTGCAAGGTGGCTCAGCAAATAAAGGAGCTCATGGCGGAGCCTGGCAATCTGAGTTCCACCCCTGGCTCAGCAGGTAAAGGAGCTCATGGTAGAGCCTGGCCATCTGAGTTCAACTCCTAGGACCATGCAAAGGTGGAATGAAAGAACTGGCACCACACAGTTGTCCCTGACCTCCACAGGTGGTCTGTGGCATTGCCATGCTCCACACACATGAGGATGGCAGGTGAGAGACAGATAGGCACGGCACGCAGAGTGAGGTTGGATATTTATTTTGTGTGTTATGGAGTCGAAAGGGAAAGGGGGGGAAAGGAGAAGGGGGAAAAGCAGAGAGAGGCAGAGAGAGACAACAGAGAGAGAGAGAAAGGGGGAGAGGAGAGGAGAAGAGAAGCTACCTCTTTGGGGGAGAGAGATGGAAAGGAAGGGGCTCAGGCTGGAAGCGGAAGGAAGATCCTCTTGCCTGGGCAGACAGGGAGGGAGTGGGTGGGGCTTGTCTCTTAAAGGGACAGGACAGACCATTATACTTATCAACCCACTAGAGATCTCACACAGTTCTGATAACTTGACAGACTACATGGTAGAGGAGACTGGAGTTGAGGCAATGAGAGGTCAGCATTGGCCAGGGTCACACCTTAACCAGGAGTGCATGGAGATGCCTACCTATTATCCGTCTACGAACCTAGGCTTCATGTCAGGACCTTGAAGATGATCTGGTACAGGGCAGGGGAGTTAGTCACCAGGCTTCTTTGTCTCTCTTCCCAATGTATCACCGTGAAAGGAATTTCCCTTCTCTGTTTTTTGATAATATATTTGTCTCTCTTGATGGTTTACTGAGGGTGGGTAGCCAAGTCTGGCTTGTAAGAGCTGCCAGGGCCCAGGCTGTGACCCTGACAACTCTGTAACATAGGCACACTGCTAGGAGTGTCTGTGTGCTGGTCATGGATTGTGGATATATGATGTGGGATTCCCCTCTGTATGCTGTGAATACCACTGATTAATAAAGGACCGCTTTGAGCCTATAGCAGAGCAGGGAAGAACAGACCTAGGCAGAGAAAACTAAACTGACTGCTGGGAGAAAGAAGGCAGAGTTAAAGGAGAAGCCATGGAGCCACTGCCAGAGACAGATGTGCTGAAACTTTGCTGGTAGGCCACGACCTCATGGCTATGCACAGATTAAAGGCGATGGGTTAAATTAAGATGTAAGAGTTAGCCAATAAGAAGCTAGAGCTAATGGGCCAAGCAGTGATTTAATTAGTATAGTTTCTGTGTGGTTATTACAGGAGTCTAGGTGGCTGGGAAACGATCTAGCGGCCTCCCTACAACAGATACAAGCATGGGCATCTCAGAATGTAAGGTGCCATTGTTGATAACCCAGGGAACCTGACTGGGATGAAGACGATACAGAAATAACAGAGGAGAAGAGCTAAGGTCTTATAGTTATTCTCTGGTGGGGGTTGAGCCCTCCTTGTCTATTTCCTGCCTTGTGATTTCTTTACAAGGGTGTGTCAGGAACCAGCCTCAACAAAAATACCACTTGCTAGGGGATTTAGAAATATACGTAAAGAATATGAAGGCGTGTTTAAAAATTGAAAACAGAAACCATAGGGTAGTACCAGGAGGGAGTTCCAGTGAATACTGAAATCCCCACATTTAATTTCCCATACACTTTTATACCACAGGGAGAAGAAGATAAAAGACTACTTTAACATGATACAAAGGACAACCAGAACAGTTACTTGCTTCACTCTTTGGGACACCAAGTCATTAGCATTCTGTTGTTTAGGCAGTGAACCCACCAGGTGTCCTGAAGGCAGCCACTCCCAAGGTCAAACCTCCTATTTCAAAAGAAGAAGCAGAAGTATGCTTGAATTTCCCCACCAGTGCTCAGGGTGGAGTGGATCTAGCTGTACGGGCCATCTTAATGTCAAAAGAACCGAGTGCCTACGTCCTGGGTCAGGGCTTGGAGTCCTGATTGTTGTTAACAATTGAGCAACTTCAAACTCTCTGACCTTCAGGCCAGGTAGAAATAGGCTTGAATTTTGGGGCCTCCTGAGGGGTGAGGTATCCTGATAGTTTCCACTTTTTCCTCCTCAATCCTCACCGGGCAGGCACTGGTGCAACTTACTTCCTGGAGGACTTGAATTGTGTCTGACCCCAGCGCGCCCAGTTTAAGCGAAGAGGATTGTGCTTAGTTTTGGAACTACAGTATTACTACTATTCTTTCCTTCTCGCATATCCCGTTGCTGTTTCCACATGTTAGTGACCAGTGCTACTCATTTCCACTCATCCCTTTAACTCTATAACCAGGTACTTTGTGCTAGGATCCATGCAAAGCCTGGGAAATTCAGTTCACAATAACCCGTTCTGGCTCTTGTGGGATTTACCACATAGCCATGAAGCACTTTCTCCTAAAATACCTCTAAACTTAAGAGTCATTTAATTAAAGTAAAACAATTACATAAATACTATTACGGGTGATTCTCAAATACGACAAAAAGCAATAAAGGTAATGTTCGTACAATTTAAATTAGAAGAGCCTGGGGTGCATTATAGAATCAATGTTAATTCCTTTCCTTTCTTCTTAGGGTAGGAAAACATTTGTTCGGTCCAGTAATTTTCCAGGCACTTTCCTGATACCAAAAACCTGCCAGAAGAAGATACATCTGCTGAGTTGGAATTGCTTCTGACGAGGGAAGAAAAGAAGTCAGCATTTACCAACATCATTAATGCACATCAGGCTGACTGACCCCCTCTGGTGTATACTGGGCAGCTTCCTGGAGCAAGGACACAGACACCACTATGGGGACAGATCTGAGGCAGGCAAGCAGGCAGGGTGTTCCAGCGTGGGGAGTTAGCTGAGAGTCCTGAGTGTTAGTTTTTATTTATTTATTTAGGTCTATGTGTGCTTTTTATTATTTTATTTATTAGGTCAGCGTGCTTGTGTGTGTGTGTCTGTGTGTATAGGCTGAGACTGTGCCATCCTCAGTTCCTCACAAAGGTCCATGTGTGCAAGACTCAGTGCCCAGCCCATCAGCTGCTGAGGGTAGTGAGACCCGTAAGTGGCGGAGCTTCATTAGGCCCGTGGAGGAGTTACCAGGACCTTCGTCTGCCCACTTTCTCTCTTGGTTCCCAGCGTGATGTAAATGCACTCCTCTGCTATGTTTCCTGCTGTGCCATCTTGTCTTTCCACAAAGCAAGGGAACACTTGATCACGAACAAGGGACACTGAACTCACACCCACTGCCACACACAGACCAGCGGCAGAGACAGGTATGCTTAATATGACAGAGATCGGGCAAGCTGAGAAGACGGTGGATTAATATCTGTTTAAAGCAATGTCTTCCCTTTCATCTTTAGCAGGCAGATGATAACAGAGAACAGTGTACAGACAAAGGCAAGTTCATCACTGTGAAGCTCAGGCTTGGGACTCTGCTCTGGTGTCAACACATTTCTGGGACTTGTGACGTCTGTGCCTCTTATCACCTCTGCCTTGCCCATTGTGTGGATGTCTGGGCTCAGGTGCCTCTTGAAAGGCAGAGTCTTTTTGCACAGTTATTTATTCATTCATTTATTCAGTTATTTATTTATGTGTGTATCTGTTTGTGTGTGTGTGTGTGGTGTGTTGTGGGTGCACACAAGTCGTGGCTCACAGGAAGAAGTCAGAAGACAAGTCACGGAAGTCAGATCTTTCCTTCTGCTGTGTGGGTTCTAGGTATCAAACTCCACAGGTCAGGCTTGGTAGCCAGCACCTGTATCTACTGAGTGATCTCTCCAATTCTGCATTTAGTTTCTGTTGATGTCAGCTGTGTACTTCTTCATGGGCACCTGAGCATCAGAAAAAACTAGTAACAGTGTGCACTGGCTAAGCTAGAATTGGCACTTACAGGCTGACTCTTCCCTGCAATATGGAGCATGGGTGTGTCTTTATAAGACAGACTAAGAGCACATTCTTTTCTGACCCTTCCGTCTCCTATCAAAGTGAAACTTCCAACACCCAGGCAAAGGCAGAAAGGCAGTCCTCCCTCTTCTTAAAGTTGTCCATTCCCAACATTTTTGTTACAGGCAGAAAGCTGACTGTCACACCAAAAGAAGACGAATAGACTCAGAGAGGCTGTTGTTTTGGTTGTTTCTACACACAAGGCCAGCAGAGGCAATCAGGCTGTAGCCAGTGTTGCTGGGCACCTACTCCATGTAAGCTTCTTAGTGACTGTGCTATACCCTTCCACTGCACAGACACATTGGGGAGGGGGGATATTTTGTTGTTCTAATTTTCTGAGACAGGGTCTCATGTACCTCAGGTTGGTCTCAAACTTGCCGTATGACTGAGGACAGTCTTGAACTTCTGTTCCTCCTGCTTCTACCTGCCAAATTCTGGAATTACAGGTATGAACCACTGTGCCCAATTTTATGAGGTGACTTGGGATTGAACCCGGCTCCTTAGAAATCTAGGCAAGCATTCTACTAGATTTCCAGCCCGAAATACAGCTTCGTTTAAGGTCACTTTCACTTCTTGTTTATGCTCAAATGACCTCTTACAATGATTTCCCCTTCCGCCTTCCAAAGTAGGCTCCATGGCGACACCAGACCTTGGTTGCAACAGACAACTCTGGGCAGAGGTACCTTTCTCTCACATCTTTGTTTCAGCCCACACCTGGCATGGCAGGGTGGATGTTCCTTGCTATGTCCCCCCCCCCCCACCTTCTGAGAAGCAGATTATTACTATACTAAGTGCCTTGAGCAAAACTTAATTTATCCCACTGACTCACATCTGCAGAACGAGTGCTAATGGGAAGAGCCGTTTGAAACGGAGCAGAAACACAGGCAAGGAGAAAGAAATGGGCTGACATGGCTCCTCGGCATGAGGGGATTAGGACGGTTTTAATTATCTCACCTGGCTTTTGTTATTTCCTTTATTCTCGCTCCCTGCTGTTTCCTCATCTCCCCTCCTCTCACCGATGTGGTCTCATGCAATCAGACGCCATCATCTGAATTTTCCCCTTTAGGAAAGTTGAAGGGCCCCAGGTTAAAAAAGTAAAAATCACAGATCAATATGTTCCTAACTCTGTGCTGACAACAGAGGCAGCTTAGGCTGCGATGCTCACTCGTGTATGAATGCCAATGTTAACTGAAGGCTCAGGTCTCAGGATGCTGCACCTTTTTTTTGAATAAAGCAAATGGGTTTCTAATGTGCTCTGGAGGTGAATGGAAGATGTCGTTACTGAAAGCACCCGAGCCGTATCAGGAAGGCTAATCTCAGACGTATTCTTTGGTGGGAGCCGGCTGTCTGAGCACAAAGATGTGGTGTTGTGGATGCAGCAGCCTCTTTTATTGAGCTGAAATGCATCCACGCCCCAAGACAAAGAATGAGCATGTCCTTCTTAGCTTTTATTCTAACGTGTTTGTTGTTTTCTCCTTTAGAGAGCTCTGTGGGACCCAACAGGAAGCAGGTGATTTCCACAGACCCTTTTCCTCTTTGTTTTCTGAAAGTCTCCTGTTAGAGGGTTGGGAAGCAACTTGGAGGTGCGACTCATTTAAAGTAAAGCTCGAACTGGAGGAGAATGAACAAAGCAAAGCAAAGGGGCAACCAGGGAAGCTGAGTCTGGTGCGGCAAACCCAGGAGAGTAGAGGAGCTGAAGAGAGATGGAGACATTTTGTGCTTTGGTGCTGGGTGGATAGACTCTGTCCCAGCCATGGGGGATGAATGTAGAGCCAGGAAGGAGGTTTATTGACTGCTACCCTGAGTGTCAGGACACCCAGTCAGGGCACCAAGCTTCCCTGTCACTCCTGCTGAGCGAACAGAAGACCCAAAGGTTTCTGCTACCTGGCTCCTGAGTGGAGACACCCTGAAGTTTCCTTCCTTCTGTTGTCTTGCTGGGTGGAGAGACTCCAAGGGTCCTCCCTCCATTTCTCCTGCTAAATGGAGAGACTCCAAGGGTCCTCCCTCCATTTCTCCTGCTAAGTGGAGAGACTCCAAGGGTCCTCCCTCCATTTCTCCTGCTAAGTGGAGAGACCCCAAGGTTTCCCACTCTGCTGCTTCTGAAAGATGGAGAAACCCTGAGGTTCCCCACTCTGCTGTTCCTGCTAGACCAAGAGGCCCCCTAGATCCCTCCCATCTGATGCTCCTGCTAAGTGGAGTTCTTGGCTGCTGCTTTTTATAAGAGGAGGAGATGTGCTAAGTGAAAAGATGTGCAGACCTCTTGTCTCAGCACATGGGAGGCTGAGGCTAGAAAATCACAGCTTCGAAAACAACCTGAGCTCCAAAGCCAGGCTCTGTCCCCAAAACAAAATGCTACAGTAACAGAAAGGCACATCATCCACCAAGGCAAAAAGCCTGTTCTCATAGAGATCCAGACCAAAGGGAGAAGAGACTTACTCCAGCTTCTGGGGAAATCGGTACGGAGGTTTCTAAAGCCAAAACAACAGCAGAAGACAAAAACAAACACCAACACTGACAACAAAAAGAAAAGAGGTGATTCAAACGACCCAGCTATACCGTTCCCGTGTATTGGTGAAGGACACCCAGTTTATAAACTGTACAGATACTTCTATATCCTCGTTTATGGCAGCGCTATTCACAATATGCAAGTCACAGAGCCAACCTAGGTGTCAAACATCAGAGGGACGGACAAGGAAAAGTAATAAATGGGCACCTGGAATTGTATTCAGACAGAAAAAGCGTGGAGCCTTGTAATCTGCAGGATACAATTGGGGATAATCACGCCATAAATGAACCAAGACAGTCTCAAGCAAATATTCTGTGTGCTCTCTCATTTGTGGGTCCTAGATTGTATGTAGCCGCATAAGTTATACGTGTACAGGTTAAATGAACAGTGGTGTAAATGTCTAGAGGAGCAAAATATATTTATGGGGGGAAGAAGGGCGAGGGAAGGGAAGGCAATGGGAAACGAAGGGCAGAGGATATATATGCTCAACACAATATATATGCCACTAAGAAAGTTTTTAAAAAATTTAAAATATGAGAGGAACCTGGGGAGACAGTGTAGGGCCTGGACTTCAGAGACCCCAGCATACCTGGAAACAGGTTGACTTCCTTCTGGAATAATCTTTGCCTGGTGACTTGTAGCTGGGCCACATCTCAAACGATGCAGCATGCAGCATCTGAGGTCAAGTGTTTGCCAGTTAAACGCAGGGCCCCAAGCTGCACTGGGGCTCTCTGTGTTATTGAGGAACACTCTGGCAGAGGCACAGTGCCCTGTCTTCATAAACACCGATGGGAATGTGAAGGACGTTGCATCTAACCCTCACACAGGAACACCCCACGGACCAGAGCAAGCCAGGAAAAATCACGTCAGAGTCCACCTAACTTGTGGCACTGAGCCTAGTGATCATGGAAAGCTAACATCAGCAGAACCAAGAGCAAACAAGACCCTGGCTACCCATGGCCAGCTCCGGAGAGCCCTGGGGGGACATGGTGTTGATGGAGGAGAGAATACATATCCCACCTTTGACAAGTGCTGGCCGAAATAGAGGAAGATGAGTTTCCATGGTTTTTGGGCTGCCTCTGGCAGCTGGATTTGGCTTCCTTGGTCTTTGTTGGTCACAGTGCTCCTGCCATTTGGGAAGAATCAAGGCAGTTGATTCCCAGAATCCTGGCAGAAACTGCTGGCTGCCAGCCAACATCAGAGGGCCAGGAGGATTTGGCTGCCTACAGAGGCTGCTTAGATGAGCCTGTTATCAGGTGAACGCAGGTAAGCAAATCAAGTCAATAGCATGCAAATTGAGGGAGTGTATGTGGTCAGATTAACTTCTCAGAGCCCATCGAGAGCAAGTTTGGTGCTGCTACCCTTAGGGCTGAATGTCCAAAGCGTCCCCTGGACGCTGTCCAGAGCAACGATATCAGGACTGTCTAGTGAGCTGTGGAAATGAGAATGGAACTTACTTGTCTATGTGGGAATAGGCAACACCACTCTGAGGACTCACTATGGCTCTTAAAGACAAGGCAGTATTTCCCTCTACATCTGTCAAATTTGTCACAGGATTACATACACACACACACACACACACACACACACACACACACACACACACACACTGTCCAACTGGAACAAAAGGAACGTTCCCATTTTTCAATAGTGATCCCTCATCCTTGATTGGAAATGTTGGCCTCTAGTCAATCGGCAACTTGAGCAAGTTTATCCTGTGCTGAGCAGGAGGAGAGGGATTTAAATGGGCAGGGTGTATGACCTCAGTGGTAGCCAGTTTATTAGGAGAAAGCAAATGTCAGGAGGCTTGAGATCAGAGCATGCCCCACTTCCCAAGTGCTAGGACCACAGACATGCACCTCTATGCCCAGTTTATGCAATTCTGGACATTGAGCCTGGAATTTCGTGCATTCTAGGTAAGCACTCCACCCACAGAGCAGCCTTCTCCACAGTGAGTCCCATCTCCAAGATGCCTCTTGAGAAAGCAGATCCCATCCTCAGACAGAGTGGCTCTTAGCTGTGTGTGTGTATCAGTGTCTGTGTTGAAGGATGCAAAGGTGTGTTGATCCATGCGTGTGCCTGTGGAGACCAGAAGCGAATGTCTCCCATTGACCCTGGAGTTCACTGATTTAGTTAAACCTGCTAGCCAGGGAGCCTTGGGGATCCTGCTGCTCCTGTCTCCTGGGGTTAGGATTACAGTACCCACCAACAGGCCTATCTTTTTAGCTGGATGCCGGGTCCCTGAACTCAGATCCTCATTCCTGAATAATAAGCACGGTCCCCACTGGGTCATCTTCCAAGTGAGTGCTGGCCCTACTTGAATGAAGCAGGACCAACACTGTGTGATAGGAGAAGCAACCAATAGGTCACTTGCACAGGGTATTATGCTCAATAAAGATGTCAAATGTAGATGGTTAACATGCATTACAATGGAGGCAAACATACAGAAATAGATACACCAGCAAATCTGATAAATTATTAATAGCTTAAGCTATGAGTTGTTAACTTTTAAAATTATCACTGTCTTTAGAGAGTATGTTGGCTTATCTTCAGTGCTTAAAACACTTGGCCCTCCAAAACATGGATTATCTAGTTGAGGTTCTTTGGTCTCCAAAAGGCAGCTGAGAAGGTAGCAACTAAAAGCCATTAACTCCTTTATGCTTCCTTTGCTGAAAATACAGGGGGAGAAAGATGCTTAAAGGTAAAGCCAGAAGAATGGTCCCTTCTTAGAGCCCTTTCTTTGGGGGCTGTTTGTGAATGCATTGTCTGTGGAGGCCAGAGCCAATCCCAAGTATTGTTTATCAGGTGCCACCATCTTGTTTCTTGAGACACGGTCCCTCATTTGTCTGAAGCCCACCCAGTAGTCTAGGCTGGCAGGCCAGGTAACTCTGGAAATAAACTTATCTCCATTGCTCTAGTGCCAGGATGACAGGGCATGCAACACTATGCTTGGCTTTTTACTTGAGTTCTATAGATCAATCTCAGGTCCCCACGCTTGCATGGCAATCGCTTTACCACTGAACAAGCTTCACAGCCCCCTTGTCCGAGTGATTTTTCTATTTCTAGCTACGTGCTGTGCTCAGGTTTAGGGGACTCTGTCATCTGTAACATTGAATAGTAAATTGAGTACCACATCTCTTTCTGTGCCCAAAACATGTAACCTTGAGCTCATTTTCAATATACCAAAGCACTATGTTTAGGGAAAAAAAGTGGTGGCTACATACTCTCTGTGTCTCCAGACAGTCCCAACGTAATCAGGCTAAAATGGCTCAGAAAGTAAAGACCTGTTTACGGAGCATTTCAATGGCTGTCCCCAAAAGTCACTTCCGTCCCTGACCTTTAACAATATGAGCATCGGCGCGAGTCTCGACTGAGTCTTACACAGGGGCTGTGGGTGTCTCGGGATCGAGAGCAATATACTTTGCAAATGACCAGAGTTCCATTTTCAAGGTAGCCATTAGAAACCTGAGAACCGAGTGTGTGGTCCATTAAATAAGGGTCAATTTTTATTAATCTCATTCCAAGTTTCATTTCATGTCCCTGAAGTTGTTTTACTTTCTCTTGCTTTTTAAAAACCAGCTCCTATGATTCATAGGCAATAAAAGCCACCGATTATAGGTGTAAAATTCAGTAGGTTTATCTTTTCCCAGCAGGGCTGGGAGGTTGGCCTAAGGCTTTCGCAAGCTCCAACAAGAGCTCTAGCGCTGTGCCAGATTTCTCCTTTCTATTTTGAGACAGGGTCTCACTAAGTTGTCCAGGCTGTTCTTGAACTCACTCTGTAACCTCGTCAGAAGGCTTGAATTCACCATCCTCCTGCCTCAACTTCCGGAGTAGCCAGGGTGATAGATCTGGATTACCAGGTTCCGTTAAGTTCTGTGAGTTGGGCGACTAAGTTAGGTGAAGACATTGACCACCCCAGGATACACAGACCACACTTAGCACTTTGAACAAATTCCCTGGGGCTCATGAACCTCCCTTTTCCCTGCCATGCAACCAAAATCACTGATCTGCTGGGATTCTTCTGCCTTTTCTAAGATTTCATATGGATAAGCTCACTATGCCATTTCTAGCCTCACTGATATAGAGTAAACCCCTTGAGGTTTGTCTGTGTGGTTGGCTATCGCGGTAGCTTCTCTCTTCAATTGTGTAGCGGTGGTTCTGTTACGCAGCTCTATAGAGATATAAAAAGTCTAGAGTGCTTCTAATCCGGGCTATTATAAGTAGAGCTGCTGCAAGCTTACTTTGGAAGCCATCGTGTGAATATCTTTCCCCTTTCTCTTAAGGAAATATGGGAACGAGAGGAAGTTCCCCGGACTCCACAGTCTCTGCCCCTTTAACCTTTTGAGAAACTGTGAAACTGTCTTCCAAGATGGCTGTAGTATTTGGCTTTCCTCTGAATGTACGGTACCCCTACCATCTGAAGTGTGAGAATGCTCTGGTGTGTGTGACCATTCCCTGTAATTACACTGCTTTTCCCTGCTTACTCATCTGAGCAAGAGCTCCTGTGTTGGCACCCGTGTTCCTTCTTTGCTGAAGTATCTTGCCGACATCTTTCTCCATTAAAAACATAGGCTGTGCACCTTCCCGTGTCTGATTTGCACGAGCTCTTTGGTGCTCTCACGATCCCCCTGTGTCTGATTCTTCAGCTTATCTTCCCAGCACACGCGGCTACGACCAGCCTCTTTGGGTGCTGTCCATATAGGTTACGCAAACGTGCCTCCTAGTTCCAGCGCTGTCCTCGAGCTGTGGATCGAGCCAAGGCATTTCGAAAGCAAACATCTTCAACTTTGATAAAGTCTAATTTAACAACTGTTTTCTGTGGCTCAAAATTTGTTACATCTTAAGCAATCTTTGCCAACCCGTGTTTACAAAGATGTCTCATGCTTTCCATGGAACATTGCCTAGGTTTTGACTTTTACTTGCATTCTATGACCAGTTTAAGCTCCTTTTATGTGTGATGTAAGGAAAAGGTCTATGCTTTGACCACACGCATGGGCCTACATCCATTCTGTGAACTGGTCAGTCGGCCTCACCGATGTACATACATGTGTGATGGCTCGAGTTCTCCACTCCTAGAACCCATGACAGATGCGTCAATGCTTCCTTCCAACTTGGCTCTTTTACCAAATCATTTCGGGGCCCAAGCATTTTATAATTTGGTAAGCATTTTAGAATCAGCAGGTGAAATTCCCTAAGTGTTTCGTTTTGTTTTTTCAGCTTTTATTTATGTCTGTGTGCATGAGTGCAGGTGCTTGAGGAGGCTAGAAGAGGGCCTTGGACACTCTGGAGCTGGAACTCTCAGAGCTTGTGAGGTTCCCTCATGTGGATGCTGGAAGTTAAACCTGGGTTCTCTGTAAGAGTGACAGGTGTTTTTAACCGCTGAGCAGGTTCTCCAGTCTTCACTTGTTGACTGAAATTGCATTGAATCCACTGGCAGCCGTAAAATTGTTCCCTGAAGACTTCCACGGCGAGGGTGGGGGTCTGTGACGGACACAGGGCCCAGATATTGCTCTGAACTCCACTGCTTCAAGTCCAGAAGTCCAGCACCTTCCTTCACACCTGCTCTGCAGATCCTAGGACATGGCTAGAGTGTGCAGGGGAGGGGAGGAAGCGGGATCTAAACCATACTTTTTGGAGACAGAAAATTCCTCTACCGACAAAGCTAGCAAAAAGAAATCAAGACATCTGCCAGCCTGTGAAGCCCTCTTGGAGAGCTTGGCTGACTGATGGGCTGGTAATTTACTCACCTTTCCTTGCTCTCTCTTTGACCTGGGTCCACATTTGACATCTTCCCCTACTTTCCTGATCTCCTCTGTAGTTCTATGTTCACATACATTTTACTTCATAAAGACCTTCTCCATTGAGCCCCATCCTGATAGCCCGGCGACCAAGAGCAGCACAGGCCGTGTCAGGAATCTGTTGAGAATGTGGCTCAGTGGGTAGAGCCTCTGCCAAGCATGCAGAAAGCCCTGGGTTCTAATCCCCCCAGAACTTTATAAACTTTATAAATTTTTTAAATAAAAGTTATAAACTTTATAAACTTTATAAACTGTGTGCCCACAGTCCCTGCACTTGGGGTGCAGAGGCAGAAGAATCAGAAGTTAAAGGTCATCTTCACCTACATAGTGAGTCCAAAGCCTGGGCTGTATGAGACCCTGTCTCACAAAAATGAAAAAATAAAACTTAAAAAAAAATAAGCTAGACAGAGATGGTAAGCCCTCAGCTCATACTGGTGGCAGTAGCAGCGGGGGGACTTTACAAGTATACTCTGCTTTCTTCTTACTGAACCGTATGCCCTAAACAGGATCTCAGCTGACCTTTCTTGGCAAGCTGTAGCCAGGCCCCCTTCATGCTCTATTTAGTAAATAAAGATTGGCTGTGCCATAGTCTACTTGTTAATTCTTCCCCCAATAGGTAGCAAGAGAAGGAAGAGGAAGTCCCCCAGCTGCTCCTGCCTCCAGTATGAGCTGAGGAGTAGGCACTTTGGCATCGGTGGTAGCTGAATCCAAACTGTCCCCACGAGAGTACTCCCAAGTGGCCTCCTGTTGTTTCAGCAGTAAGATCACACACGAAGCAAAGGGAAAAAGTAGACACGTACAGACTTTCTGAAAAGTAATTGGCTGCAGGGTCTTGAATGATACAAAGCCTTGTCCTGATGGCCCCTGGCTGGGTGGGATCAGGGTGGCTAGGAACCGGATGAAGGGCGTTCTGGCTTGATACCCATGACAACTGGCAACTGCTCCTGTCACTTCTCAGCTCCTCAGGGCATCATTGGAATTAACACACTTCACACTTACAATGGCCCTACAGTGCTCCCGGGCTGACAGAGGAAGCTTTTCATCACAATGAACGTCAGGTGGAATTCTCAGACGCCAAGGGCGGCTGATGGCAGAGACTGGTGTTGGGTGTTGGTCCATAGATGTGTGTAAGTTGGCAGCTTTGTCTCTGCAGAAAGTGCATAGATTCAGGGCAATGGTTTCATATATCATCAATTTAGCTGTGCGAGTCCTAGCTCCTTTTATAGTTGTTATGCCAATCATGGTGCCCCAGGAAAGGCCGGCAAATGAGGCCTGGGATCCATTGGGCAGAGCCATCCGTCTGTAAAATGGATGCTTTTCTATTTCAATTAGGATAAAGATCAGAAACACTTCATGTTCATGCAAGACGAAAACTCATTTACAGATTCTCCTTGGGGCTATGTTGATCCTGCTCTGTCATAATATAGTCTAAAGAGGTCCAGGCAGCCACAAATCATAGCAACCATCATATCAGCATCATGCTGGACAGGCAGAGGCAGGAGGGACACAGCACAGGCCTCGGTAGGTCAAGAGAAATGAAAGAGAAGGAGAGAAACAGTCCAAAGATCTCTGGGACGGTTCAGGGTGTGGATGCATGCAGTGTGCATGCATGCGTGCGTGCGTGCGTGCGTGCGTGCGTGTGTGTGTGTTTCATTGGAAAACCTTGGCTGCTGTTCCTACCTTGTTTTGAGACATGATCTTTTATTGGCCTGAACTTGCCAATTAGGCTACTCTGGCAGGCCTATGAGCCCAGTGGTCCATTTGCCTCTGCCTTTGCCTCCCCAGTGTTGAGATGACAATGGGTGCTGATGCAGTGGGTTCTTTATGGTGTCTCGGGCTTCAACTGGGCTCTATCTCCAAGTCAGCCAATTTTTAAGGAGTTGATTGGTGAGGTACATGCTAGGAGTCTAGGGGAATCCCTTTTTGTAAGGGCAGAAGTTTTAACATCTTGAAGTTGTGTGTGTGTATGTGTGTGTGTGTGTGTGTTACACGAACACCTGGAAAAACTGATTCTGGCCAGGTATCCATCAACCAGGCTGAACGGGAAGCCACAGAACAGGAAACAACGTGGCATCTTTGGAAGAGCCTTGCTGTTCAGATCCTCTGACGGAGCAGCTTCTATGGCTCAGGAAGTGTCCCTGGGTGTGTTCTGTGGCTAGTCACCACTAAAAAGGGAGGCAGATGTCTAGGAAAGCAACTGAAGAAGGAATTAAGAGGTATGTGAACGTTAAGATTTCAGAGAGCTCATTCTGGTAGACTGGTGGGGCTGCTGTATGATTGTGGTAAGAAACAGCCCCACGATGGCAGAAGCAGGTGGCAGAGGAGGCTTCTTCTTACCCAGGAAGCAAAAAGAGGGAGTGCTAAGGAAAAGCTGGGGTCAGGACAAAGATATGCCCCCGGGTGTGCCTCAAGTGACTTCCTTTCTCCAGTTAAGTCTCATCTCCAAAAGTTTCTGCCACCTCCCAATGGTGACTTTCAATTAAGAATCCATCAAAGATGAATCCATTGATGAAGTCAGAGCCTTTATGACTCAATAACCCTCCCAAATCCCTGTCTTTGAATGTGCTACATCAGGGACCAAGCCTTCAGCACATGAGGATTTAGGGGGATCATTTTATATCCATACAATGACAGAATAGAAAAGGGGAGGCAGTAGGGCTCTCTGACAACTCCAGAAGAGAATATTGGTCCAGGCTGATTTTAGTCTAGAGAACCACCCTCAGCAGCTAGTGACATGTCTTGGCAACGTCCTAAGGCATGGCTGGGTATTTGACTATGGTACACCGAGCCCTGTTCAGAACTTCCTGTTATAAACTGCAGTTTGCTGGACCGTCCAGACATAAGATAGAGATGGAACAACCAGAATAAAATCAGAACAGGGTCAGAGCCCCCCACCCCCACTCCATGCACTCACTGCAATTGTACAAATTATACCCACTAGCTCAAGTTCAAGGTCTGTGTATGGATGAGTTGGCACAGTAGGTGGGTACAAGCTACAAATGGACAGCAGCTGCTTTACAGCTACATTCAGGGACAACTGAAAGACAGTGGGAAGGGAAGTGGTCCCCATGGCAGAGAGCTGAGCCTTGAGAGGATGCCATCCTTCGCGTGAACAGCTAAAAGCGACTTGCAGTACACCGAGATAAAAGCCTCGCTTCTTGGCTATTTTGGGCTCACCTTTCTGCATTTTAATGACCGATGTGTTCTCCCTGACCATCCTCTGACCTGATGAGCTCTTTGATAGATTGGCAAACAATGTTTCAGGATTTCACAGTCACAAAGAAAGCAGGGTGAATATCCAGTGGCTGCATGCCCAGAAAGGGTGTTGCTTTTGGCAAAACGAACCAGAGTGATTTCCAAAGTGGTATTTATTCATTTTGAAATTATGCACACAACAAATGTCTGGGTGAGCTGACTTCTCTAACCCGGGCACTAATGGGGAGGTAGGCTGGTAATTTGGTGCAGTCACTCAGGAAATCCTGAAATGAAGGCTCTTTCGGAAGTATTGACTCAGCCCCCTTGCTACTTTCTAAATACATCCATTTAACACACCAATTAGTAATTGTAAATTGTGCTCTAAATTGTGCAGGTGATTCTCTGATGAAATGTTGCCTTACTAATTCTAGTGGGTGCTGTTCGGAGTTTGCTTTTGCGTTCAAAACAGCTTCGATTTTTCTCTTGATAAAAAATGGAAATTGCTAGAAAAGAGGCCCATCCAACCGAATACTTCACAGATAGGCCTCCTTGGCTCGACCAATCTGCTAATCAATGAAGTTGGCTTCACAAAACAACATCCATGGGGCTCATAAGGCTGGCAAGGTGTCTCAGTGTATAAAAGCACCGTGTTCAAGCCCCAAAACCCACATGGTGGAAGGAGAGAATCAAATCCCTCAAGTTGTCCTCCGCCCTCCATGTGCAAACCATAGCTTGCACAACCACACATATGTAGGCATATACAGGCAGAGTAAATAAATATATATGATGAAAAGTTCGTGATTTGTTTAAAAAAATGACACCAGTGTGCAGGCACTGAACACGTGACAGAGAACAAGTCATTGATACAAAGAGATCTGGGAAGGACCCACCACTTTCCCCATGGGAGTCCAACCCCAAGACCTATTCATTACATGTTCCATACAACGCACAGGGCGAAGCACACATCACGTGTGAGTTATTTCACCATTTAGTATTTCCCTGAGACAGATTGATCTTAAACCATGGATGCCTGATGCTTGATGCCCAATATTAGTTCTAGTTTAAAACTAAGCATTTCAAACCTTAAACAAAAGCAGGTGCTCCTCCTCCGCAGCCTTTCTTAACTGCCACATGGGGGGGTGGGTGGGGCGGGAGGAGTGAGTGACATTTGCCTGAACCATCTCAGTAGCCCCTACTCTTAGCCTAGCCTGATTTCTTAACGATGGAACCACGTCAGAAACTTCCATGATGAAGCCAGAGTTTTCTCCAAAGTTGGGGAAACAAAGTTGGGAGCACCAGATGAGAAGGGGCCACATAAAGTACACTGACTGCAGAAGAGGAGGTGTGTTAGGAAGGACGGGTGCCGGTCAAACCCTTTGAAGGGTTTAGCTTTTAAGATGGTTGACCAGTATGCTGTTTACTATTTGATAACTGTGACTTAATGCTTCCCAACATGCATTGCTCCCGAATGAACTCGCCTTAGCTATCGGGTTTGTTTTGCACATGTGTTTGCTCATAATGCTTCAGTGCTGGGTCTGTAAGAGAACAGGGAACCTCCAAGTGCACAGAGAAAAGCCAGTTGAGAATGATGTCAGAGAAATGAAGCTGTGGAAATGAACCAATTAGGAGTCTCAAGGGCCTGTACATTTTACCACACAAAGAGAAGACTATCTCTAGTAAAGATGGCATGTAGACCAAGCTCCACTCCAAACTTAGGTTTGATGAAGTCACAAAGGGTGCCGGCTCTTTTCTTCTCATTGCCCGTGGGATTATTGTTTAGATGTTTTATCTTCTCTATTAGCGTTCATTTGGCGCACAGCACTGGACGCTGAATGGGTCACACTCCTCAAACATGCCCCGTATTTTGTAGATCTATGGACTCAGGATACGTGATATCATGACATCAACCTGGTGGTATATTTGAAATTCCAACATAGGTCTAATAAAGCACTCGGTACTCGGCTCTTTGAAACCTCTCCTTTTCAGATGGAACCTTTTTTCTTTTACTCTATTTCCAGAACTATCTTCACATCTGTCCCTTCTAACAGTTGCATTAGACATGCTTCTCACTGCTGTGGCCAGGCCCTCCAGAAAGCAACTCAAGAAAGGGAGGCTCAGTTTAGGGATATAGTCTACCATGGCAGAGAAAGTGTATTGGCTGGTGTTTGCTCGTATCTGGGTGATCCAGGAAGGAGAGACCAGACAGGAAGTATAAACTACAAATCATTACTGACAGTTGATGTATTTTCTTTTTTAAAAATACTCTTTCAATTCCTTCTCTTTTTTCATTGTGATATTTGTCTTTTTTCATCGTTTTGAAAGCTCAGTAGACAGTTACTAAGATGGCTCCCAAGCCCTGCTAAGATGGCCTCTATTACCTCACTTCCTGGGTTCACACCTCCAAATTCCTCGCCCAGAAGTGTGAATAGAATCCAGTGACTTACTTCTGATGAACAAAACGCTGCAAAAACGATGAGCTATCACCTCAGATATCGAGTTATAAAAAGGTACTGATTCACACCCCTCCCTCTCTTCTTTCCTCCCCCCTTCTACTTGCTTCTTACTCCCCCTTCCCTCTCCTGTAATTTTCTAAGCTGCCCTAAGGGGAAGGATGCATTACAAGAAACTAAGGTTTCCAGCCAGCAGCCAGCAAGTGCCTCATGGCTCCCAGGGCCACAAGGGAGACATGAGAGCCTTGAGAGTCAGACTCTGAACTGAACACAGCTCCCAGCAGTCCCACCGCTATCCCAGAAGACAACCAAACCAGAGACACGCATCACTCAGAAACTGTGAGGTAATGCTGGATTTTTCTATATACCTCCTCTGTCCAACACTGTATAGCCACATGAAGAACTAATTGTGCGCTCAGGTAGAGCCCCTTGACAGTGGTGTGCACTGCAAACCTTCCCCACTCTTGGCTTTCCTTCTCACTACTGGTCCTTTCGATAAATAAAGGTCTTAAACTTTAAAAAAAAATCTTGTAATTTAGTTTTTTAATTTTTAAAACTGAAACAAAATTAATGATTTCCTTTCTATGCTTTTCCATTTATTCTTCTTCTGTGACTTCCTGGGGAAACAGAACAAATATCAAATCGCTCCAGATAGGGCACGATTATAGACCCAAGAAATGATTCCACCCAGGTCCAGCTGGGTGAACCCCTAAGCTTACTGGTGTTATCTGCAGGGTGATGGGTTACTTACTGGAGTGTGGGTGACTCAAAGGCAGCTGCATCCTCCTGAAAACTGCTTCTCTGGAGCTCAGTGCATAACTCAGGGGCAGCGTGGCCTCAGGTCACTGGTCCAGCAATTCTTTCCGCTTTATAACCCTGGGGAGGGGCTTTGTGAGTCTTGTAACATTCAGAAATTTCCTGAAACTTTACTTCTAACTTCCTAAGCCTTTAGGGAATGGTTCAGTTCAGAGGAACCAGTGACAGTCTACTTCTGAGGGTAACAAATGCTCCTGGGAGGTGTTTAAAGAAGCTTCAGAAAAATCTTTGTTTATCAGAAAGTCTTGATAATTATCTTCAATTAGTATTTAAAAAAGAAACTCTCATTTATCACAATGGAATGTATTCTCTAATAATCACATTATAATGCATAACATGCATAAAACAATTACTCAGGGCAAAGCCTCCTGCCAAGTTGCCTTAGCTGGATGAAGTAATTAAAGCCTCACTGTTATGTGGCAGAAGTGGCAACGCGAACCAGACTGTGCCTTTCAAGTCTTTACCATTTATTCCCTATTTATTTATTTATTCATTTATTATTTCGCACATGCTATTATTTGTGAATCCTTTTTTATCAAAAGATTTTCTTTGTATTAATGAGGAGGAATGTGGGAGATAATTGATTGGTTTTGCCACCTAAAACAGGATTCTTCCTTTGGTTTTTCCATGTGGCAGCTTCAAAGTGAGACGTCTTAGAAAACTAGGGAGCAGGGCAGATAGCTGGGGACTTGGGACTAGGGAGATGGCTCACCAAGAAAAGCGCTTCGCTCATCAAGATTGAGGAACTGAGTTCAATTTTCAGAACCTATGTTTAAAAATCCAAATGTAATGGTGTACACTTATAATTCCAGAGCTGGAAGATGTGGGACAGACAGCTCTCTGGGGCTCACTAGGTACTCAGCCTAGCCTAATCAACAAGTCGCACACCAAATAAAACAAACAAACAAACAAAACGCAGGTATTGGCTACCTAGAAACACCCAAGGTTGACCTATAGCTTCTGTGACTCCATGTGTATAGCCATGTATCTGCACACACGTGTGTACACACACACATACACACACACACACACTCACAAAGCAGTACTATGACTGACCATGCCTGAGGTGCTCTATCTTCCCCATAAACAAACATTTGTAGTTATATGAACTTGGAAACTCACCAGAGCTCTCTGGGTGTGTTTTGGCATTTTTCCTTTCCTCAGCACCCAGCAGCGCTTTGCCTTTCAGACGTTGCTCTGATTTTCTTGGAGTCTGAGTGGGACAGACCAGAGCACTGTTCCTGGAGGCTCTTTCCCTGAGCTCATTTCTTCCCTTTGGCATGGTAAACCACAGAAGAGGCATGCACCCCAGGCTGGGCTAATCAGAGATTCTTTCTGAAGATGCAACCAGGTGATGTGAAATTGAAAATTAGTCGAAATTAGTTGTTTCTAGTTCATTGACTGACATTCATGTGGTTTCTGTCCCATTGTCGGGTGTATGGCCTCATACCTTGTAAGATCTGAATTACAATGTATGGCTGAAGTAACTAGCGTTGCTCTATTGCCAATTGCTCAATAATTTTTGTCTTATTACATTATGATTATTAGGAAGCATATAGTCTATTCTGATTGCATGAGTCTCCTTTCAAAAAGATGGATGTAAAGTGTACTCTGTCATTGGACTTGGTGTCTATAACATTTCTGTTCAGAAAATCAGGTCAGCTGCTTTGGGTCTTTGGTTTGTGCTTCCAGTAAGTCTTTCATCACAACAAAAGCCTCCTGTTTCAAAGTGACCATGTACACAGGACGTAGAAAAATGGCATAACCCGAAGCAACTGTTGAGAACCTAATTCTGAGGCTATCTGCTTTATAACTGTGCTGTTTGTCTTCTGAGAGATGACAGCGTTTAGGGTTTACTAATTATCAGATAAATGTGTGTTTAATAATTAAAGGTTCTTTTTTCTGAATATGCTGTTGGATTGGGTATAAACTTCTTTGACTTACATCTTTACGAATGTTGTAAGTGGAGAATTTCAAGGTCAAATATTGTATACGTGTGTATGCATGTGTGTATGTGTGTGTGTAAATATTTTCATGAGAAATCTCACATAGCATTCTTCAGTACCTTCTCCCTCTTAAAAGTAAGTGAAGGAAAAAGACAGAGCCATAAGTAAGAAGGCACTAAAAGGATATACAGGACCTGTGAGCAGGAAGTTCTGATTTTCTTGTTACCTGGACCCACTATGGCTGCTATAGCTGCTGTGATTTGCTTTCTGTGACTTCCATGAATACCAAAGCCTTGGGCTGTTCACTGTGCTGCAGATCATGAGGATGCTAGTCATCCAGGGCTGGCTGGCAGCTTCCCACAGGGCAAAAGAGACAAGTGTCAGGTGAGGCATTGGGAGGGTTGGAGCCACAGCAATAATTGCTGAGTGATGTGGGATGTCATTCTGTATATGTGTTGCTGTTATTGGGTGATGAATAAAGTTGTTTGGACCAATGGCTTAGCAGAATAAAGCCAGGCTATAAATTAGAACAGAGAGGGGGGGGGAGAGGGGGGAGGGAGAGGGAGAGGGAGAGAGAGAGAGGGAGAGAGAGAGGGGGAGAGGGGGAGGGAGAAGGAGAGAGAGGGAGAGAGAGACTGAGGGAGGGAGGAAGAGGGAGAGGGGGAGGGGGAGGGGGAGAGGGAGAGGGAGAAAGAGAGAGAGAGAGAGAGAGAGAGAGAGAGAGAGAGAGAGAGAGGGCAGAGTCAGGGAGATGTCATGTGGCTGCCAAATGAGACAGACACCATATCCTTACCAGTAAGTCACAGCCTCCTGCTGATCCATAGATTAATAAAAGTGGGTTAATTTAGGATGTGAAAGCTATCTAGAAATATTCCTGAATCATTGTCTGAACAGTGTTGTAATTAATATAGTTTCTGTGTGATTTTTGGGGTCTGGGTGGCCGGGAAATGAATGAGCAGAACCTGTGGATTTCATCGAGGCTAATGTGGTTTGATGGAACAAGATCCCCCCTCAAAAAAGATCTTCATGAACCTCTAAAAGTACTTCACCCAATAAACAGCAGGAAGCATTTTGGAGAGAACAATGCCTAAATTCCTAAAATGATTGTTTATAAATGTTTATTTTCACTTAAAGGGAGATATGATATATAGAGATGAATGGTTTACATATGGATCTTGGTCTACCAATACAAATTTATGGCCAATTTTGTTATGCTTTCTCTCTATATATTTCTACTCTTGTTTAAGGTATTATTTTTTATATACAGCTCATTTAAAATTATAATGTATAATTTAAAATTATGGATTAATAGATAGTCATCTATAATGGTCAAAATGTAGTCATGTTAGTTAGGTTTTCTAGATATACAGAAATATATTTCAGATGGATAGGCATTCTTTAGAGCTTTTGAAGACCTACAGAACATGGTATTTAAAAGATTTTAAGAACTTAGACTTTCCTTGACAATGAGACACATCTCCTGGCAGCACCGATATACTTCAAAAAGATGATGGGCATGGAAGAGGCTTCTTATGGAGTTTGTTAGCCATTTGGGCAAGAAGCTGCTATTGCCTGTACTTCTTGATAGTATGCTGTATGAAATGGACATGCAGGACCCACAAAAGTAACTACTAAACATTCCAAAAGACAGGATGGTCCTTCAGGGTTCCTGCTTCACAGAAGAAACTGCCAGACATTCTGCAGGGCACAGAATAAAGTGATTGACAAACTGCCAAGGTAGGCAAAACAGCCTTTCAGATTTTCTGCTTTATGAGAAAAAGTCTGCCAGATACTATGGGCCTGTAGGCTGAAGATGGATGCCCCAATGTTACAGTAAAACTTTGGGTGACTGCCCAGGCTGTGAGATGCCCACGTCAATTCTAGAGCTTTGAAGCTGCTTACAGTGCACTTCCTGTTTACTTAGGTAATATTATATTCTTCAGGGATCTTTGAAGAGTTGAGGACGGATAGTTATAGGTTTTCTTAATTATGCTAAAGGATAAATTAGATATGAAGCTTTAGACTCACAAAGAAATATTATAACTATAATTCTTGTTTGATACCTGTTTTGTTATAGGTAATTTTACCATGTTAAAGTTAAAAACCTTCCTTTGTATTTAGACAAAAAAAAGTGGAGATGATGTGGGATTCCCTTCTGTATGCTGTGAAAGACCCTACCAACTGAGGTATTTTTTAGCTAGATTTTAAGCCAAAAGTCTTAGAAAGCTTAGAAAATAAAAACTTGTACAAACTTGCTAGACAACAATTAAAGGACAGCAATTGGGATGTCCTCTAAGGACATTGAGAAAGACTGCAAAGTACGTCAAACACAGTTCTCCCCAAGAGCAAGTGCTGACCTGTGGAAATCAATGTTCCATATGCCCAGATAATTATAGAGTGTCCATGCATTAGATCAGTGGGAACCCTTACCATCCTCCATCCACTTCCCCAGTTGGATGCTGAGCACAGATACTGAAAGTCCAAGCCTCATGTAAAGGGAAGTTTTGTGGAGTTTCATGTCCTCTTAGAAGCTGCTTCCTAATTGCTTCTCCAGACTGGACCCGAATTATTCTTTCCTCTGATCCTGGACTGTGTGGCATAGGGTACTGTGGGGTGCATGGTCACAATGAGTACAGCCATACCTATTGGCTCTAGAGGCTTGGCTGAGAAGTGCCTCTGGGTGTCAAACCATCTGTGTGGATCTTTAAACCTTGAAGACCCGAAGAGAGCTGGAACTCCTACTACGGCTACTTCTCACTGCCCCTGAAGACTAATGCTTTAGTAACTTTTCTCATTGGTGAGATCCAATAGCAGACAAAAGTAATGTAAGGAAGGGAAGGTTTGTTGGTTTGTTTAATCTCACAGTTCAACATCACACCTCGTCATGGCTGGAAGGCATGAAGCAAAGGCGTTAAGACAGTTAGTCACACCGGATCTCTAGACCAAAGACAGAGCATGGTGGATGGAGGCACTCGGCTTGCTTTCCTGTTTACTCAGCCTGGGATCCCCAGCCCATGCCATGGTGACACCACATCTCCACCTCAGTTAACTCAATCCAGAAACTTCCTCACAGATGTGCCCAAAGGTGTGTCTCCTAGGTGAGTCCAGATCCTGCCCAAGAGACTAGCAAGATGAACCATCACCGTTGGTTGAAATGGAGAGTTAAGGACGCTTCTTGTCCTGATGGTCTGCAAGGGGGTGAAGAACTGGCTTTCTAACATCTGCAGCGGCTGCTGGTTATGCTCACCCTGTCTGGTCCACAACTATCTCACCACACAGTGTGGCTTGTGGGCCAATAATGCGTGAGTAGACTTCACCGAAGTTCTCTTCAGCTGTATAGAGTGTGGACTACCCCCCCCCCCCCGAGCTACGGAGTCAGTATTTCTATATGGCAGGACTTAGACCCTTAGCTCAGCCCTCAGTACTTAGTAAACCCAGGCACTTGCAAGCCAGTGATGTGTTTCAGGTGCTCAGGCGGCCACTTTCTTTTATTGTGGGATAAAAGATACAACTCTTGAGCGTTCTAAAACTAAAACAAGAGGCTACGAAGAAATTTCTGGGTTGCAGTAGATCCTTCCAGCCATGCCACAGGGATGTGGAGCATGTGGGGCTGCTACCATGCTTCCTTATGAGTGACTCTATCAGAAAGCATGAGTTTCTGTACCGGACAGAGGAGTTCATATCTGAGCTTGGTTTGTACATTGCACCGGCTTGAGTAAGCGGCTCCCTCTTTCCTGAGGAAGAACACAGGGGACTTCTCCTTTAAGCTGGAGATGTGATGACATCCCGGATGCTCTCACTTCTTGCCTGTAGCGTGGCTTTCCAACTAGAGCGTCTACTCAGTTCTTTCCTGCTTCCCTCTCCTCCTCCCTCACCTTGACAGAACTGGCTGTGTTTTGTTTGTGACTCCTGTTTTCCTCAGGGTTACAGTATAAGGAGGGCTCATACACACAGCCGTGCTGACAGACAAGTCTGAAGAGTTCTCCAGCAAACAACTGACATGCTTCCGTAGAGAATTTGGACGAGTCAGTTTTGTTGAATATCTAAAGAGACACCGTAACTAGAACAAAAAGGCTTCGGAGATGACATGTGAAGTGAGAGGCCCAGCTATTCCTGGGGGTAGGGGGAGTGGGGAGAAAAAAAAATGGGGCATTATCGGAGGTAGCCGCATAGGAAGACATGGAAGCCAAGCCTGTGCTTTGACGGTGCAATTATGCCTGATCAAATCCCTTGCCGATGACACTTATGTTTTGAACTTCTGGTTCTCTGAGAGGAGAATGGAGAGATTCCAGCTGTTATTTCAGCATTGCAGGGCATGGATGTGGTGATGGCCTTTGAAAAAGATCATTATTATTAAGGTTCCCCTTATAGACTCAGGGTTCTGTCGGGAAGGTCTTTCCGAGCAGGGCTGACGTGAGGGTGAAGTGGGGTCACAGGATGACAGCATTGCAGGGAGTCCAGCTGCAGGTGCCGGCCTTACTCGCTTGACATTGTCGTGATCTAAAACACCCCAAGCGGTAAACTCACTTCCCAGTCACCAAGCGACTGCGGCTGTTGATAAGGAGCTATAAATGTGTGAGAGAGAAATGTTTTATAAGCAGTCCATGCTTCCCGTGGGCTCTGGGCTTGGGTCATGTCAGGGCTGATCTAGTAACTCGTGTTCCCTGAGCAAGGCTGACATTCTGAGCTAATCCACACCAAAGAAAGGTTAGGACACCACAGTTTCTCCCCGCATCTCCACCACCCTCTATACTTTGTTTTTATGTGTCTCCCAAGGGACTGGGCGACGTGGGCTAGGTGTCCAGTTGCTGAGATTGTCCCCCATCGGATCATGTATTGGAACACTTGGTCCCTCCGTAGGGGTGCTGTTTCAGGAGCTTTAGGCTTGCTGAAGGAATTACTTTATTGGGAACAGGATGTGAGTGTTATCACTCTCTCCTCACATACAATTTGGTCTCTCTGTTTCATGCTGCGTTGAGAAAATGGCTCAGTGATCAGGCTGAGTCTGCCACTCTCTACCCTTATCCTTCTGGAACTGTTAGTTCAGGTATAGGTTGCATTGATCATAGTATTTTATCACAGGTAGAAAAGCAGCTGATACAGGAAGTTATGGCCCCTTAAGAGGCAAGGCCTATTAGGAGCCTTAGAGTTACTGGGGGTTGTACCTGGAGGGGCTATGGGATCTCGACCCTTCCTCCTTTCTTTCACTTCCTCGTCATTAGGTAAGTGATTTTGTTATAGGTGTGGATCTGAGTCCAAAGGGTGCCTGCTGAGATTTCTAGGTTCTGGTGTCTTAGACCAAAGACCTGGACCAGAGAGCCAGGGATAGAGAAAGAAAGAAGACAGTTTAGAAAAGATGGGAAAGGCACTCTGAGAATGGGAGTGGACAGAGAAGCCTGGAACAGAACTGAGACAAACCCTCCAGCCTGAGCTCAGGGCCCTTGATAGATCGATCATTTGCACAGCACGTGTTTCTTCCACGTTCTGAGAACACAGGTTTGCCCGTGCTGTGGTTTGTTACAGGGAGCCCAGGTACAGAGGGGATTTCTGACTTCCTCAGCCAACCAGATCCTTTCTTAACCTTGATGCCTTTTTCATCAAGCCCTGTTCCCTGCCACCAATTTGTTCTCCTATATTCTCCCACCGTGGTGTACCATTCCATCAGAGGCGCCATAGTAACAGGGTCAACAGGTCACAGACAGAAACCTCTAGGACTATGAACCAAACAAATTTTACCTTCCTACAGGCTGATTACCCAAGGCATTTGCTGTAGCATTGGAGAGCCGCCTGACACATTGACTCAGCACAGTTACGTCTTCTTTTTGCCTACATAAATTATGTTCCACCCGAAACTTAGAGCCTTTCATTCTGAGGTTTATAAAGTGATCTGTGTTTTAGGAAACAAACTGCTGAGTCTTACAGCAATAAGTGTGCTTGTTCATCAAGTCTAGACTAGAGCTACCCAAGGGTGAAACCATCTCTATACCATAGGACATAGGCTTTGTCCTGGAAAGGGATATAGAATGATTTGGGGGGCTTTGGGTTCCTCAGGCCTTGAGCCCTGAAACACTCAGCACCAGACCTGCTCCAAGGAGAGAGCTCTACCACGCCCCTTCCCTTAGCAGCTTTGCAATCTTATTTGTTTTTGTTGTCTTAATTTTCATTAGACTTATTTACTTATCTATTGGAGGGAGGCAAGTGTGCCAAGGCATGAATGTGGAAGTCGGAGGATGACCTGTCCTTCTCTCCTCCCTACTTGAGTCTTCGAGACCAAACTCTCCTGGAATGTCAGGCTTAGCAGCAAGTGCCTTTACTTAGTTTCCTTGGGCATAGTCTCATACAGTCCAGATTCACTCATACAGCCTCAAACTCGCTGTGTGGATAGGGGTGGTCTTTAACTTCTGATATGTCTTCCATTTTTAACCTGTTTGCTTGCTTGCTTGCTTGTCTGCCTGTTTTGAAAGACATCACCTAACTCAGTTGCCTCGCTGACCAGGAATTCATGTGTATCTCCCAGCTAGTGTGAGACCTACAGCATTTCACTGCCTCAGCCTCCCAGTTCCTGGGGTACAGGTGTGAGCCGCCAAGCCTCACTGCAGCCCCTCCTCAAAGGAAGGCAACTCTTTCTGTGGGAAGAATCAGGCCCCTGCCGAGTACTGATGCTTTGAATTCTAACTCCCTGTATTTCCACGTGATCATCAGAAGGCAAAGTACAGAAGACAAGGTGAGTTTAGGATGAGGGATTTTACAGTCCAATTCCAATGTGTTTTTAATACTTTAAATAAGATCACTTCCGTGTGTTTTGTGCCCATTATGAGGTTAAAAAAAGATGCAAGTGTAAGCCAGACAAAATCCCAGCAAGAGAAGGGGAAGTGGGCACAAAGACCCGCCCTTTACCAAGAAGCTAGCTGCAGCTGATGTTTTCTGAGAGCCGGGAAAACCTATTAAACACACTGCAGGGCAAGTCCCATGCTCAGGGGTAGCTTGGCCAACACAGAACAGACTCCATGTTTTTCGTGTGCTTTTTGTTTCCTTTAGTAATTTTGTCTTTTTGATTGTTTTGATTCCTTTTTGTTTCTTCTTTGAGGGAGAGTGAGTGGGGAGAGAATGAAGTCGAATGGGTAGAGAGGTGGGGAGAATCTGAGACAAGTTAGGAGAGAGGAAAATATATGGTCCATATATATTGTTTGAAAAATATTGCTGGGCGGTGGTGGTGCACGCCTTTAATCCCAGCACTCGGGAGGCAGAGGCAGGCGGATCTCTGAGTTCGAGGCCAGCCTGGTCTACAAGAGCTAGTTCCAGGACAGGCTCTAAAAAAAAAAGCTGCAGAGAAACCCTGTCTCGAAAAAAAAAAACCAAAAAAAAGAAAAATATTAAGCCAGTAAATATAAAAAAGAAAGAAAAAAAGTGAAAGGAAAAACTCTAGGAAGGAAAAGATTCAGGCTGAGGAATGAGCCAGCGCCCACAGGCAGCAGCTTCCGTTCCTAAGGCATCACAGCTGTTCTCCCAGGTGCCATCCCTACAGAAGCCCAGGCTGCAAGCCTTAACCTGGGCACAGAGATCCCCAGAAATCCTTGGAGGAGGTGGGGAGAAACATTTGACCAAACCTCTTCCCAGAGGAGAGGTCTTATAAAATCTACCCGAGGGCTTTTGTTATCCACTGTCTCTGAAAACAGCAGAGCCAGGGTTCAGTGTGTTGTGGAAGTGGAGAAGTCACAGGCAGAGGTCCTTCCAAACACACCGGAGCTATACAAAACCAGGCTACGCTCTGTCTTGCTGTCCTAGAGGCAGCTGGTCTCTTCCTATCAGAGAGTCTTGGGACCAGAAGTGCTGAGCACAAACCTAAGGGATACGCCAGCTTCCCCTTCCCTTTCCGATAGATTATCTTACTTTAGTTACACAAAAGGATTTGTGTGGTGTGTATGTGGGTAAGCTTGGGCAACACAAGCTGACAGCTTCCTTTCCAGACACCCAGGAAGTCATTTGTAAGTTTTATAGAGGACAACATTTTATATGATATAAAATAAAGTAATAAAATAATATCAAGTTAAATTAAACCAGACCGAATGTAACCCTGAGATACAAAGACCAATAGTATTTGAGTGAGAAAATAGATGGGCAAAAAATAGGTTTCAAGCACAACCCAGATCACTCTGGACCCTTCTAATCTAATTAAAAACCTTTCAGCCTGGCTCTGTTGGTTTGGTTTTCCATGCTTTTCCACCCGAATGCTGTGGTTCTGGGAAGCCCGAGGCCGTCTGATGCGCTGAGCGATAGGGACCCGCTAATGCGGTTCCTGGAAGGAATGATGGCTTTTCTCTGTGTGCAGTTTCTCCTCCGGCCCACCTGAAACCACTCCCCATGCTTGTTATAGATCTTGGCTTAAAAGCCATTTCCCAGCCCCTGAAGTGCAGCCGTCACTCCTGGGACTGTTTATGTCTGAAATTTATGAGCGGATGCGTCTCCGCATCGTATCTGGTGGAGACCTTAAGGTTGCATTTGTGAGCCCTTTTTCATTAAAGCAGAGATGTAAGGATGGCCAACCGTTGAATGAAAATTAAGTTGGTCTAACCAACAAAATTACCTCATTTTTGCTTCTTATCTGTGTTCCCGTTTTCAGAGTGACAGCCATACGATCATTTTAACTGTTTTATTTTAATAATTTTTGATCACATGGTTCTGACCGCCACACACTTTTCTCAGTAATTGCATGTTCATTTGTTGTATAATGCCCAACACTATACGTGTTCAAGACACAGCCACATCCTTGTGCGAATGGCATCATGCTGTTTCTTCATTCATACATTCATAATAATTCATAAGGCAAAAGCAATACAAAACCTGGCTCCACGCTTGCGCATTATGAACTATTTTCTCAGGAGAGAATCTGAGGAGGAAGCCTCTGGGTTTCCCTGCCTGTTTGTCATGTTAGTTGCTTTTCCCAAAAGGGTTTAGACCGATCCTGGCAATAATAACATAAAGCCAGCAGCAACACAGAAGTGAATATGGAATGCCGTTTTCCATGGCTTTCTGATGCTGTGGGTTTTGTTTATTTATTGGTTGACTGATTTTTGGTAATTCAGGTAAAATAGTTCCTCTGCTTTGCCTTAGTATGTGTTTCTTTGGTTCTTGGTGTAGAGACGAACATTATTTCCCTGTATTTGCCCTTTTCATTTCCTCTTATGCCAATTATTAGAGTGACATGTTTTACCATTTCTCGGTGCTTTATATCCGTCAGATTTTTAATGAGATCTAGAAAACCAGTACACCTAATTAGGTGGCTGTGATCATCCCGCCTCTTCCATCATCCCCAGAAGTGGTCTGGCAATGGCCTTCACCCACTCTCAGATGTCACCGAAGACACTAGAGCAGAATCCCTAACAGCGGTTCTTCGGTGACTCTCATGAGTCCAGTCCTGGGTCCATCGCCATCCTGCATAAACTGTGCATGGCTGGCACATGCCAGCATGAAGTAAAGGCGGGGGCATCAGAAGTCCAACATCATCCTCAGCTACATAGTGAGCGTCATCCTGGAATACTAAAACATAAAATCATTTAAGAAAACAAGCGTACTATTTACTTATGCTAGCACCACAATCCCATTCTATGTTGTTTGTTTGCAATGCCTTCTTAGCAAAAAAAAGGGGGGGAGGGTGTTATACATACATACATACATACATACACACACACACACACACACACACACACACACACACACACACACATATATATATATATATATATATATATATATATATATATATATATATATAGAGAGAGAGAGAGAGAGAGAGAGAGAGAGAGGTTAGAGGTTTTAGTTAAACTTGGTTTGCATTTCTGAGCTTCTGAGCCTGGACCAACAGGCAGGCTCAATCAATTGAGGGTCTGCTGTCTTCAATCGTATTCTCTGCGGGCTCTGCTGAAAAGGTTCACTGGAGTCTGAGAGAGGAGGAGGCAGTGTGCAGAGTGAAGGTTGTCATCACCCCCACCAGCCATGATTCTCTTTTTACATAATTTCCCTCCATGCCCTAAAAACCATACCCTTCTGTACCCTATCCTTCCAGAGTCTTTCCTTCGTGTCAGAGGCTGAGATTGCCATGATTATAGGCCAGTAAGTAAACAATGGACACCAGATCATGCTATACTCAACTCCCATCAAGCCATAACCAGGATGACTCTCAAACATTAAACCTTCCGGAGCTCACTGGTCTCACTTGCTACTTATCCAGCCAATTTGGCAGCAAGGTGTTCCAGGGACCTAATTTCTGGCTGGAATTGTGATCATGCACACCTCTGAAGAAATGAAAACTCAGAACTGATCAGGAGGCTGAAGGGTTGCTATGTGGTTGATCTCGTTTCATTGGAGAAAGGAGGCAGGGGTGGCAGGTACAGCCTTGGATTTCAATGACATTGTGACCTTTGTCACATTCTCCTCCCCCCCCCCCCCGCCCCGCCTCCTCGTCCAGTGGTGTATAATCAATGCAGAATTTCTGGGCTGTCGGTGCCTCTCCATCAGATTGCACCTCCCACCTCATCCCAGCTTTTCTGTACGTGTGTCTGTCTGTCTGTCCTTTCTTCATTCCCTCACTGCCCCAGTCAGGATCAATCCCTAAGCTGTGCACAGCAAGGCATGCTGGTTATAGCCACCCATTTGGGTTCTTTTTTTTTCTTTTCCCTCAAATGATGGATAGTGTCTTTACCCAAATAGTTAATCAACCACTCCCCTTCCTACTACTTCCAGCCAGGAACACTTTGGGAAGGAGGGAAGCTGCATTTTCTAGGGATGATTTCCCAGGGTTATTTCTTAAATGAGCCCTGTCAGATGCAGAATCCACCTTTGTGACTGTGACCTTGCCTTGTGAGAAGTAAAGCCTCGCTCCTCTAGAGACGGTCAAATGTAAAACTGCACTCATGAGACCACACCAGCCAGGTCATCACCCTCTCACCCCTGGCAAACAGGAAGCTGAGGAACTCAGGACACAGAGGAACTCAGGTTCTCGGAAGCACAATCCAAGGCGGTGCATGAATCTTTCTGAAGGGAACTTCCTACTGGGTTCTTTGGCTGTGGTTTCCTTCCCGCCCACCTGAAGCTCATGAAAGCAAAAGTCACATCTGTCGGGCCAAGTGGGACTTGTCTCCAACCACTGGAATGCAGCTGAAGACAAACGTTAGGAGTGTTCACAGCAGACGCTGCACACAGAGCCGGGAGATGACTCATTAAGATTTGGCCCTGGCTCATGGAGGGTCAGGGACAAACCTCCTACTCACAGCCTCTGTGCCAAGTCCTGATAGCTGGGTGTTCACTGACATCCTTCAGCAGCCTCATTAGCCTGACTGGCCAAAGGGTCCAGTTGGCAAAGGCAGTATGTCCTGCTCTGTCTTTCTTTGTCAAGGTTCAGAGTAGGGACCACTGGCAATAACAAGCTCATTCAAAATACAAATCTTCCTTATGAGTGTCTCTGTATGTGGAATAGGTTGGTGTGTGTCTGTGTCTCTGTGTGCATAACTTTGTATGTGTGTGTGTATGTATGTGTGTGTGTGTATGTGTGTGTCATGTACGTAGTTGTTAACTTTGGCTATTATATCTCAAGTGCTGTCTCCCCCTCCCGCATTTTTCTAGACAAGGCTTAGAAATCAGCAAGTAGGCTGTGCTGGCTGACCACTGAACCCCAGGGATCCTCCTGTCCCCACCTATTTAGCACTGGGGTTACAGATGTGTGCCCTACACCTGGCTTTTTATAAGGGTGCTGGAGATCTGAACGCAGGTCCTCAAGCACTTTATTGTCTAAATAATCTCTACATGGTAAGCACTTTGTTGACTAAGTAATTTCTATGGCCTCACTGGTGATCTTCCCTTAAGCAAGGTGTGTGTGTATGTATGTGTGTGTGTGTGTGTGTGTGTGTGTGTGTGTGTGGTGTAACACAGGATCCTAGAAACATAGAGAGAAAGCTCAGTCAGTTCTCCATCTTTGAAACCATTCTCGTCTTCACCAGCCATGGGATCATCTACAGCCAGGATCACAGCCCTGACTGCTGTTGCAGAAAGGAATGTTCACCCACCTCAAGCCCAGGAGGGTGGTTTGTTTCCCCAATGCATAGATTTCCTTACCCAAAAAATATTGAAGGATTACTATTTGAGTGGGGTTTTTGTTTGTTTTGTTTCTCCAAGACAGGGTCTCACTATGGATCCCTAGGTGAACTGGAATTCACGCCACAGAAGGAGGCGGCCTGCCTCGGCCTCCAGAGTCCTAGGAATAAAGTCACGCTCCACCACACACGGCCCTAATGCTGTTTGTTCTTTTAAAGAACAGAAATGACTTCTTTGTCTGGCTGTCAAGATGACAGATAACCTGCCCGTGCCAAGAATGCTTCACATACTCTCTGACAGGGGTTTGTTCCTCTAAGTGTTTCTTCCAAACTCCCAGGTGTGAAAGAACTCTGTCTTAATATTTCTGGTCGCCTCTGCCACTGGCAATGTGAGGAGGATTGGAAATCTCCTAAGGACTCTATATAAAGTTCCCTTTTATTTCTAAAGTTGAATTTTGTTTCTTTTGGTCCCTGGAGTCTCTGAAATCAGGGCACATCCTGTGGGCCCTCGCTGGCATCTTTCTTACTTCTGACTTAGGAAGAGCTTCAGGACCCCTTGATATTGAGACAATCCATTAAATAAGCCAGGAAAGGAGGAGGGGTGGCAACGGCCGCGGTTATCACAAGGACTCTGGGATTGTCCTTTGTATCCGGTGACTGTTGTTCTATTTCAGGATTAGCAAAAGTTACAAGGCCAACTTAAATCGCCAAACCTCCCTTTCTGTGTTAGCCATCCACATTAACCCTTCCCCCAGCCATTCCGTTTCACGCCCCAATGTTTGGAGGCAAATCTGGATTTCAGAGCCCACTGCACTTCAAGGGCAATTAGTAGCAGAGAGATGACAACCCATCAAGGAACCACTGACAAAGCAGCTGTGGGAGAAAGCTGGGCCCTTGGAGTCCTGACCAGGGAGCCTGTGCCCAGCGCAACTGATAAGCATGAAGTGTGAGCCCCCTTTCACCACCCACCATCACCTCATGGAAAGTCACACCTACAGAACCCACCTTCAGTTCACACTGAGCCCCAGGCCAGAAAATGAATCAGAATTTAAAACCAGAACATCAGCCAAAAAAAGGAAGTCATGAAGGTATCTGGTCAGCCTCCGTGAATAGCAGGTCCTATTAGGTGATGGGGTAAAAACAAGCTCATTGCCATGGTCAGAAACAAGCAGGGGACCTGGCACCAGTGGACAAAGGGAGCTTTGCTCATGTTGGAGGAGACATTGCCTAAGAACAGGGTCGTAGGGTTCTTTTCTTCCTTTCCGTTTGGTTTTTTTTCTTCCCGTGCTGTACAGACACAATTTAACACACACAGAGAAAAGAGGACAGCCGTCTCTAATTGCCCGAAAATGGCATAGTGTTTGTCCTCCCCAGTGCCTCTTGGTCCAGGTGGAAATTGCTTTCCTGATTAGTATGTGCATGGTCTATTCTGTAGGTCGAACTTGTTTTTTTTAATCATATCGAGATTATCACTATGCAGCCCGCTGGATGATAAAGCGACAGAAGTCATCTTTTTATACAAGGGCTCTGACCCAGGATGGGCTGAAACGGTGGCAAGGAAAAAGAGAGACAAGGTCAGGAAGTCATGAGCCTGGTCTGCTTCCCGTCCTGTGGGTACAGCTTCAGGGGCACCCCGGGAATTGTACTGCTTTTGTTGCAGAATAATGTGCACCCCACTAGGCTTGCGTTATCCACCATGGACCCTGAGTACGTCCTGGTCCCAAAGGTACACAATGCATCATCAGTGGGTGTGGGATGAACTCATCCCACAGGTACTGGGTTCAAGTTGTGTGATTGTTCACACAGATATATCCCATGCAAATGGGTGATTTCCCCAGCATTCTCTTGCCAAGTTACAATATTTTGCTATAAAATAAATGGTGGGGGGGGAGGGTAACTAGGTTCATGGAAAATTGTAGAACACTTCCTGCGACATTGACTTAACAGGATCTAGAATCATGTAGACTCACCAATGCCTCAAGACCGGCCGCCTCAACTGCCTCACACTCCTGCCTTCCCCACATAGTTCACTGGACTCTCAGACTGTGAACAAAAACAAATCCTTTTTTCCTTAAGTTGCTTCTATCAGAGCAATAATAAAAATAAATAAGACACATGACATATTCACCCATCCAATAGCCAAGGCCACCAGAAAGGTTTGGGCTACACAAAGCATGGCCCTTCTTATTTCCTCTCTGTGATGCGCTATCCTGAGCCTTCATGGGTCGATTTGTCTTAGAATTGACCCAGGCTCCTAAGGGAATCCCCAAGCTGAGGGTCCACAGAGCTGAGTCAAAGGTGATTCAAGTGTCCATTCCAGCCCCTATGGTTTGACCTCCAGAGTTTTTCAAATGCAGGGAGCTGGATCCCCAGTGTGGTACTACTGTGCAAGTCTTTGAGAGGTGGGGGCTGCCAAGGATTTGGATTACTGGGAATATGCTTTAACATATCCTTGGACTCCTCCGTTTTGCTTTCAGCTAGAGAGTGGATGTTTTGGCTCACCATCCTTTCCCCTCCGTGATCTACCTTGCACAGGCCCCAAAACAGGGCCAACAAATTTTACACTGAATCTCTCAAACTGTGAGCCAAAGCAAACCTTTCATATATAATAAGGCAGTTGTCTGAGGTATGTGTGGAAGCAGAGTAACACACCAGTTAACAAATGTCAGGTCCTCCTTCACAGTGGGAGTGCGTGCCTCAGCCCACCTATGCATCACCCTAGTGCAGAGCCGTGGAGTATTCCCAGGGCCTCCGCTTTAACAACTGTATTCAATGACTCGTGAAGCCTCCCGGGAAAAAGGAAAAGTTGTAGACCGAACTTGGGAGGACGGGATGGTAATCAGGACCAGAATCGGCATCTGTAAATGCACTGGAGAAAGTGGAAGAGGGTGGGGAGGGAAGGCAGAAGGAGGGCAAGGAGAGTGTTCTTAAAAGGTGCGATTCCTTTGGGAAGAGTTGCCCTGTCTATGAATGGGAGGCCGATGAAGGAAGCAGGGCCACTGTAAAAGCTAAAACCCCACTCTCTCCAGAATGAATAGCTCTTCTCATCCATTCCCTGCTGGTAATGAAAGCTGCCCCACGGCACAACAGATCCCTCACTATGTTAACATAGAGTGTTACTGTCTATAGCCCTCCCTGGCCCGTGTTTAACTTCTCAGGTATTATCAACCTAACAGCATAGAACTTCTCTGATAGATAGATAATGGACTTGTTGGTTTGCTTTTTTAAAAAATAGAATATCTTTTATTAATTCTTTGACATTTTTATACATGTACTTGTATCATGATCATATCTAATATCTACTCCAAACTCCCAGCTAACTCCTACTAGGCAACCCACCACCTTGCTCTTGCATGCCTCCTCCGCCACGTTTGCAACCCACTGAGTCCAATTAGCGCTGCCTGCTGTAATGTTGGCCGATCTTGTTGGCTTGGTCTTGTGCAGGCTTCCGAAACTGCAGTGAGCTCATGAGTCCTGATAGATTTTCGTACCCCTATGTTAAGTCTCTCCACGGATGCCATAAATCAGATCAGGCCGAATTAAAGCCTAGGTTTTAATCTTAGCAAAGCATTCCTGGGTGGTCCCAGAGAAAAAGGAGAAACCCAGAGGGAGAACCACGAGGGGAAATCTGTGGGCCAGATCTTAGACACCGTCCAGGAGTGGAGCCGCTGTTTGGTGGGCTGTCTTTGGGCAGCTCCAGGGGAGATCCCCAGCAAGGACAATGGCTGTGTCATGGCCAGAAGACAGACAGCACCTCACAACCATCCTCCCATCCTCCAGCTCTTACTCGGTCTCGTCCTCTCTCTTTCCACAGCGTTCCCTTGTCCTTGGCAGGTGTGGGTTGAGTGGTGGAGGTGAGACTGACGTAAATGTTTTCCTTAAAGCTGATCGCTCAGTAGACATTTATTCTTGGCCCTTTGACCAATTTTGAGTCTCAGCAAAAGGGTCTTACTATCTAGTTCTGGTGGGCAACAAGAGCCTGTGTTGTTTTGGAAGCCTCTGGGGCCTCCCTAACTAATAACTCCTAGGGAAGTATTGACACCTAGAAATGAGATTTTCATTCAATAACCCCTGTTCTCTGGGTTATTAAAACATCTACCCATTCAACATACCTCTATTCAAACTCTTTAAACAATAAATATTATTATTATTAATAAGTTTTTAATAATTTTATAGGATGGCAATATAATAAATAATATGTAATACATAATCAATAGCAAGTGTACATTCTATATCTGTATATGTATATAGATATATGGATATATATATAGGATATATATAAAATTCATTTACAAAGTAGTTGGTTTCTATAATGCTTTTTTTCAACATCTTAGCTTTAGTTAACCAACTCCATTCTCTCCTATCCTGTGTCCCCTCACACTCCCAACTTTGCTTAGACTTTTAACAGAAATGAAGTTCTCATAAGGCTGTGTGTGTTCGTTTGGGCACTCGTGTGTGCATGTGTGAGTGTGTAGGACAGAGATTGGTCTCAGCCGTCTCCCTAATGCACTCTCCATATAGGTTTTATTGCGAGGTCTCTTGCAGAGCTCAGAGCTTACTGAACCAGATAGACTGGCTGGTCAATAAGTTACAGGAATCCCCCTGCCTCTTCCTCCTCAGCACTGGGACTATCAGACTGCCCTGCAGTATCCCCAGAGCTCAGTCCTCCTGCCAAGCCACCGTCCAGTGTTCCCAGAGTCATGCCAACGCAGAAAGGACAAAGAAAGATGACACAGCTATGTCTAACGTGATCTTCCAGCACACTCAGGCTCTGAGGGCGGGAAAGCCACATTCATACACTGAATAAATCAATATTGGTTATTTCATGAAAGCTGAAATAAATTTATGAATAAGATGGATCTAGACCTTATATTCCTAATGCTTGTCTCCTGAGGGTGGGACCGAGGTTTCCGGATCACACTGATGATGACAGGACTGTGAGAGGTTCACAGAAGCCACACAAGGTACCATGGGAGCACACAATGTGTGTGTGTACGGGGGGGTTGTAATGTGTGCATATGGGGAGCAGTACACAATGTGTGTATGGGGGGTGTAATGTGTGTATATGGGGCACAGTATACAATGTGTTTGTGTACAGGGGGTGTAATGTGTATATATGGGGCACAGTACACAATGTGTGTGTATGGGGGGTATAATGTGTGTATATGGGGGGCAGTACACAATGTGTGTATGGGGGGTGTAATGTGTGTATATGGGACACAGTACACAATGTGTGTGTATGGAGGTTGTAATGTGTGTATATGGGGCACAGTACACAATGTGTGTGTAAGGGGGTATAATGTGTGTATATGGGGCACAGTATGCAATGTGTGTGTGTATGGGGGGAGCATGCAATATGTGTGGGCATTTGCAACATGTGTACAGGTACCATGAGAGTATGCAGTGTGTGTATGGGCAGGAGCATGCATTGTGAGGGGTTTGCAACATGCGCATGGGTACTATCGAAATATGCAGTGTGTGTGCAGGGATTTGCAATCTATGTGGGAATATGCACTGTGGGGGGTATGCAAATGTATGGGGAGGAGAATGCCAAGGGCAGTGTTGGTTACTTAGCTTATAGCTACCACAAAATAACTGGAGAAAGCAGCTTCAGAAAGAAAGGAGTTCTCTGGTTTGCAGTCTGAGGGTCCAGTCTGTCATGGCAGGGAAGGCATGATGCTAGTCATCCATGACAGCTCCTCACAGGGCATCCACAGTCAGGAAGCAGAGAAAAATAAGTCCTGGTGCTCACCTTGGTTTTTCCTGTTTACTCGGCCTAGGACCCAAGCCCATGGGATGCTGCCCACATTTAAGGTTTACGGTAGGTATTCCTGCTTCATTTAAACGAATCTAGATAATCCCTCAAAGATCTACCTAGGGGTTTGTTTCCATGGTGACTATAAGTACCATCAAGTCAGTTATAAAAATTAATCACTTCAGGGACTCACTTGGATTTGGCCAAAAATAAAAGTAGCCGCAGGAATATATACCTTCCACCCCTCTCTCTCTCTCTCTCTCTCTCTCTCTCTCTCTCTCTCTCTCTCTCTCTCTCTCTCTCTCTGTCACACACACACACACACACACACACACACACACACGGTTCCTTGAAGCTGGGATTTAAAGATTGAGAAGGGAAGAGCAAAGAGAACATGGAGAATGTTAAAGAATCATAGGTATGCCAGTTGTGTGTTTAACAACACTAACATGGATCAAAGGATCAGGAGATAGGTTCTGTCAGGAAAATATGTGCAAATGGGTCAGGGTTCCCCCCACCCCAGAACCCATATCAAAAAGCCCAGCATCTTCATAGTACCAGAAAGCCCCATGCAAGTTTCCAAAGAAAGGAGAGCAATGAACAATCTTCCCTGGTGATGATGTCTATGAACCACAATGACCCAAAGGGTGCAGTAGTGCTGTAATAGCTTTAGTGGCAGCCAACAGCCCTTTACATTGGACTTAAGATCTGCTCAACAAGAATAATTCATGCCTGGCACAAGTAACTAAGGAATGCTGAGAGCAGAGAAATATTCTTCTTAAGAACGTGCCTACCAGTTGGTTTCCCAACACCAAATGGTCAGCCCTGAAAACATTCCTACAAACAACATTATACAAACTAAGCAGGTTGTATTTATACATCTAATATCTATGTATTTACATGGACATATATGTATGTAGCAGCAATTAATAAAAGGGGGATGACAATGAGTTTGAAAGAGAACAAGGATGGCAAAGGGGAGGGTTTGAAGAGAGGAAAAGAAAGGGAGTAATGATGTAATTATATTATCAACTCAAAAAATAAAAGAAATAATTTTTTAAAGTATTGAGGGAGAAGATGGTAAGGTACTGTTGGCAAGTCTGACCACCTGAGTTCAATCCCCAGAACCCACACGATGGAAGGAGAAGGAACTGACTCCCAAAGCTGTCCTCTGATCTCTACATGTGAGCTGTGGCACACACATACACACATAAATATATATTTAAAAAATAAGGTGTCAAATGATCAAGGAACACCATGACATTATCCTCTTGCCTCCAAATACACATGCACACATGCACACACACACACACATGCACATGCACACACACTTTCCCTTTTTAGGTTTCTTTAACTCATCATGCAGGCATGGGGATGTTGGCAGTCAACTGAAAAGCATCAGAATCCATGACTGGCTCTGTTTTCAAAATGCTTCTCCGTTGCCTTAGTTAAGTCTGTTGCTGTGATAAAACACCATGATCAAAAGCAACTTGGGGGAAGAAAGGGCTCATTTCTTCTTAGAGCACTGTTTATTGTCTCCCACTGACTAAAGACAGGGCAGAAACTGAAGGCAGGAATCTGGAGGCAGGAGCTAAGGCCGAGGCCATGACAGAGTCCTGCTACTGTCTTGCTCCTCATGGCTTACTTAGCCTGCTTCCTTATAGCACCCAGAACTACCATCCCAGGGGTGACTGGGCCCTCTCACATCAATCATTAATCAAGGAAATACACTCCAGGCTTGCCCAAGGGGCCAATCAGGTGAAGAATTTTTTTTCCTAAGGTTCCCTCTTTTCTAAATGGCTCTAGCCTGAGTCAAGTCGACATAAAAACTAGCTGACACATACATGATGTATATAGTTTTTACAGCAGTAAGAAAGGTAAATACTATTATTTTCCTTCTTTGCAGCCAAAAGAGAATGGAGCCGAAAGAAGCCAAACAATTGTTTTCAGTGTAAAATGGCTCTCACTAAAGGCAAGGCAAGAGAGAGGGGGTCTTCTGGCTCCGTGTGACTTCTGTTAGCCCTGCCATGAGTGCAGTGTCCAGACTCAGTGACAGACAGCCCTTTTCACAAGCCCCATGTTAGAATCAGCAGAAGGCTTCTATCCATGAAAACACCATAGGAATCCTGGAGAAGCTGTGTACAGACCCACACTATTGACAACACATGGCAGAGCCACATGAAAACAAGGTAGCCTTCCCAGAGCTCAGTGTGACTGCAAAGGCTGCACCCAGCAGCTAGGTGTTTTTAGGTTCACAAATGTGCACAGCCACAGAGGCTCATGTTCTCATTAGAAAAAAGAAGTTTGAAGTTGGAAATTGTTGTCTAACAAACAGCAAGGGAAAAAAAGAAAAAGACAAGTTGGTAAAAAAAAAAAAAAAGGGTGAATGCCGTGTCTTATAGCCTGCTGGAAAACAGTAAAGAATTAGGGTCAAACCATGATCAACTTCCATTTAAAACAATCCCCGCCCGGAGAACAGCAGTCACGAAAATTAAGCAAGTGTGCTGGACAGCTTTCTGTCACTGTGACCAAACACCTGAGATCAATCAGCTTGCAGGAACAAAGGCTCATTGGTGAGCACAGTCTGGTAAGATTAATCCACAGCCCCTTGGCTGTGTTATTTCTAAGCCTTGGTGAGACAGAATACCATAGATCCGGGGTCACATGACGAAGCCAATCTGCTTACACAGAGGCAGCCAGGAAGGAAACAGAGGGAGGGGAAGGGGCTGAAACTCCCCTTCAGAGGCCCCTCAGTCGCCTTCCTTCTGACTAGAGCTCACCTCCTGAAGCTGCCATCACCTCCCAATGGTCAGTTAAGAGAGAGTTTCATCAACTTATTGATTCACTGAGGAGATCACAGCCTTTAAGATCTAACATGGCGGGGAAGCCTTCACCGCATGAGTGTTGGGGACATCTCAAAGCCAGATCAGAACAAGGCAGCACTTGTAAAGTTTTTGCACAGGCCTAACAAGGAGTAGACGCTCCATGATGTGTTCATGCTTTCGTGTTGTTGCCAGCAACATTGGGTGGTAAGTGTCTGTTTCTCCTCTAGGCTGGCAGTGTGAGTCACAGGGGATTCCAGTACCAGAGACTGTGGTATAAATCTGTCAGTCAGAGCTGAGTACAGCCGCCAGGCAGAGGTGGGCAAGGGCCTCGCACCTCCTCCCTGGACCCATCTCAATGTTGCTGTTTTCATTTATTCGTCCACTCAAGTTATCTGGAACTTCAAAGACCCATTCAACCTTCAGGGGTGTTGGAAGAAATTGTCATTTGAAGTGAGACAAACCCTGTCAATTTCTTCTGCTTTTACCCGCCCCTCCCCTCCCCAGAACCAATAGATAAGGAGAATTGGAGGCTTTATTTTATTTTTATTTTCTCCAAGAAAAACAAACACGGTCACAGTAATTCTTTTTATAAATAAACAATATTTTCTTTTCCATGAAAACCAAATATTTTTCTAAAAGCAAATTTCATTATATCAAATATTTGACAAGAGAAAGCTGCGAGATTCCAAGGGAGTCAGTCAGCTGTGTAGATTGACTTTGCAAGTGGAAAATAAACCTTTACTTAGCAGATGTCAGGACTGTGACTTCGAGAGATAATGACAGTTTTGCAGTGGGGTGACGACAGAATTTCTAAGGAGAGGGAGAAAAGTTATGGTGCCACCTCTAGAAAAAGTTGACAACACAATCACTAATAATCAACTAAACTGAGGAAAGTAAACATGAGAGTTTTAAGGATTTAACGTGTTTTATTAGACAGCAGAAATTGTTTTGCACATGGTGAAATGCACCTTGCAAGAGGAGGAGTCATTCCTGGGGTGGAAAGTCCGGCAAAGAAAGGAACTTTCATATCACCAAAAATAAAGGTGACTGAAAACACAGTCCAAAGCTTCAGATAAGGGATCAAGCAGGCATGGAAGAGTTGTGTGTGCATATGTATATGTGTATGTGTATATACTTGTGTATGCATGCACTCATGTGTGTACATTCATTGATTACCTGGATGTGCACATACGTGCACATAGATATGTACATGCATGTGTCTATGCATGTGTGCACATGCATTTATGTGTACACAATATGTATTTGTGTACATACACAGGAGCATGAGTAGATGTGCATATCTGTTTACACAGGTATGCATGCATGCATGAAGCATGCATGTTTAAGTGCGCTGTCACATGTGCCAGTGTCCATGGAGGTCAGGTGACAATCTTGGAAGTCATTCTTCAGGAGTTACTCACTTTGGATTTAGAGACAGAGTCTCTCATTGGTGGAACTTACAAATGGTCTAGACTCTCTAGTTCTCAGGACCCCAGGATCCTCCTGTCTCCTGCTCCTCGGCTCTGAGATTACAAGCCCATATCACCATGCCCAGCTTATTGTACATGGCTTCTGTGGATTGAGCCCAGATTTTCATATTGTCGAGGCAAACACTATGTTGAAGGAGCTGTCCCCAAAGCCCATGGGAGGGCTTCAGTCTCTACTCCTGCATCCACAGCAGCAAACCCAAGCTCTATAATGCTGATAGGCGCATTCCAATACTGGTGTGACATTGGCAGTCACTTCGATATTTACAAGAAAGGAGATGGTTTCTTCAGGCATCCTTGCCAAAAGCAAATACCCCTTCTCCATTCCCATCTCCCACTCGCTCCTCTAGAATTCCTCCTACTGACAGCCAAGTGACTTTGGGGGTGGCTCAGGCTATCCACCCTCAACCTCTCCCTAACTCCTTGCCTCTCCAGGCTGCTCTGTTCCTCAGCTAGAAGTCGGAAGGCTACCCATGGAGCTTCTAGCATTGGCCCTGGCTAGTCACCAAATGACGCCCCCACACCAGAGAGCATTCTTTCCTGGACAGCTGACTATGGGGAAGACTCCGAAATCCTTTAGCTGAACACCGAGGTCAGAATCAAGCGAGAACGTTGACTCCTTCTTTACTACTTTCTTCTGCCAGCTAACCTGGACTCTGCAGAGCTTCTCAACCTCCAACCACAAAGCCCTGGACAGGAGAGGCATGTTCTGTGTAAGGATGGGATGCCCACCATGCTATAAGCTACCTAAGGGAGTAGTTTTAAAAATAAAGTGTCCCCATCACGTAGGTACACATCACTCTTTTCTATCCCAAATCATAGTTCTGCCCTTTGGCTTCCAAGGCCATTTAGGAGTCACCCACCTCTCAGCCCCACAGAGAGAAAATCGTATTGAGTGGGTTCCTCCCAGAAGGAGGAGTACCTTTGGGATGTCCTAGATTTTACACTTAAATGAAATTGTGCAATCCACGGAGTTTTGTGTCAGATTAAAGGGGAAAAGACATAAGTCATCCCAGCAAAAAAAAAAAAAAAAAAAAAAATGGAGCACATACCACTACAGTCACCGCAGATATCAATATGAGGGTGCTGCTGTGGCAGGAGAGTGGAGAGTGACCTCAAGATGAACAATTGACGCCCCAAGACACCTCCCCTGGGCGGGCAGAGATCCATGGTAGGGAAATGGGACGGAGAGGGGGCAAGAGGTCTGTGTGCTGGGGAAGAGGCAGATCTGAGGAGTTGATGGCTGTGGGGTTCAGATGATACGGATGGTCTGCCTGCGACTGGGGCCGTGGTGATGTCCAAGCCTGGACTGCTGCCCTTGGCCATGTCTGGGTCCATGGCCCTGACATTTCCATACTGGTCTATGTTGATACTCACGGCCTCTGTTGTCACTAAGGGCCTTGCAGACACCTGGAAGCTGGGCTGCCACCTTTGGCCATGTCCGGTCTGGAAGATGTACCTCCGTGAGGGCCAGGCTGGTCTGACAGGGCTGTGCTGCCACCTGGGTCCATGGTGGTGTCTGGGCCAGACTGCTACTGATGGCTGTGTCTGGGTTCATGGTCGTGTTGCAAGGACAGAGGGAGTATAAGAAGGGACAGGGAAATGACAGGGATTGGGATGCATGATGTGAAATCCACAGAGAACCAATAAAAAGCTATAAAAAAAGATTAACAACTAAAAAAATAGAGAGGTGAACCCCACCCCATCTGGGCATGTCTAACAAATAGAACATGCCCGGGGAAAGCCAAGAGGGTACAAACGGGCGAGCTGGGGCTCTGAGACCGTGCCGGTACATTGGAGTGTTCACCTTTCCAAGCTCAGAAACCCACTGGTGTTTTCCGGAGTCCGTTTCTTTTCTTAATGAGCTGTCTCTGTCTATATTTTAGCTGTGCACCCCGTACAATTGTTTGTCCCATGACACAAGAACCTGGTGTTTCTCAGTTGCCCCCAGAGCTCTGACCCTGCCTGTGACCCTGGGAGCAGCTGGTATGCAAGACACTCAAACTCAGTGATTCTGAGATGGCCGTATTAAGTTGGACCATCTTGATAACTGGTTTCTATTTGTTTTATTCTCTGTTTGAGGATAATTTTTCTGCATTCTGCAGGTTTAATTAAACACATACAATACAATCTAAGCTTAAGCAACCCAGAGTTACTTCTTGGGTCAAAACGAGGCTGAGAACATTCTAGCTGGTTCTACATGGTCAGGGGTGCTGGCATCCCAATTTCAGTTAGTCTTTCAGCAAAGGTACCAGATCAAAGACCTCCCTTTGCCTTGAAGGCATGAGAACATTGAGGGACTCATCTTTATCGGCCTCACAGAGTGTCTGGGGCAAAGTAGACCATAGAATGTCAGCCAAGTATTCCTAGTGCATAACAATGGATGATGTAAATTCTTGGCAGTTTTGTAGATTGTGAGACTGAAAACTTATTACATAATGATTATCAAGATGAAGTTATGAGAGCCCTGAGCTTGGAATATTAAATGTTCATAAAACACATGTATTCTTTCAGAAAACCTCTCTTTTCATCCATGAGTGGGGGAAATAGTACTCTTGCCTACTTGTGTACCAGATTAAGACACAGTATAGATTTGTTTGTCCTTATTATTTATCTTTATATTTTATAAATGTGTAACCACCACAGCAGGAATACTGTAGAGAAACACTGTGCCCCTCCCTTTGATGTCAGACTATTAAAACTATGAACTTCATGGAACTGAGATTTTCCTGGGAGTCTCGGGCTGGGAGAAGGAAAAGGCAGAAGCCTGGTGCCAGCCAGAGGAGAAACTTGTCTCCAGGAAGACACTTCAGTCAGTTCTGGCAACTTGTCAGGTCAGCTTGGAGAGACTGGAACTGAGACAATGAGACAGCAATGGGTCGGTGATGGGCAGAATCAGACTTTGACCAGAGCTGCTTTGCTAAGCATATTTGCCATGTATGCAAACCCGAGCCTATGTCAATACCCTTAATAAAAACTTGGGAGGAGGGTGCCACGGGACCTCTTTGGTTTTTTCCCAGTATAACCACATTGAATAAACATATAACTGTAATTCTGTCAGAGTATTGAGGACTGGTGACTGGATCTGACCCATAGGGGCTGCACGGACCAAGACTCTGACCTTAATGATTCTGATAACAAGTTGATCTTTGGGAAACATTATTTGCAAAGGACCACTGAGACCAAGTTCTACTAATAGTGCCATTTTGCCCTGGGGTGTAAACCAATTAGTAGCTTTAAAGGCAGCCAGGATATAGGATTAAACTTATAGATGCTGTTTTTCCGCTCTGCTGGTAGACTTTCTTTCAACCAGTTATTGAGGCATAATATCATCCAGTGCAAATAATCAATAAGTTTGATGTGTATTTTAGTTCTCTATTCGATAATGGGGTATCTTGGCCATATCTTGTGAACAACATGTGGAAGCCAGAAATCAGCAGTGTGTGTCTTCCTCAGTTACTCTCCACCCTTAGTTTTTGAGACAAGGTCTCTCTTTAAGACTGAGCTCACCATTCTGCCTTGCTGACTAGTCAGATGCCCTTCCCTCCTCCCCATCTCTACCTCCCCAGTCCTTGGGTTGCAGACACAGCTACTGCCATGCCAGCTTTTGTGTAGGTTCTGGGGATCTGAACTCAGGTCTGCATGCTAACCTACTGAGCCATTGTCCCCACAGCCACACGTCAAGGATTTTCTTGCTGTGATCATTGCTTTGCCTCCCGACATTTATTCATTTGTTTGTTTCTTTCTCCTTCTTAGGCATTACACATTTTCCTCTGCCTTTCTGGGTGTGTTGCAAAGCACGAAGGTACACATCTTTCTCAAGAATAGGGCTTTGAAGGCAGATTTTTTCTGCAGGGCATACTCCACTGCTGGGCTGGATTTTGGAGTCATTGCTATTGTCTCAATCTTCCTGTTCCTCTCGTGACCCTTTAATGTTGAACTACTGGGCTAATTTACCAGCGACTTTGGTTTGGTTTAATTTTGCTCAGTTTCCAGTCATATTTGCTCATGGAGTCTTTTCTTCTACGCAGTTCCTGTGACGATTCCATCCACCATCAAGTTCGCGATTCTTCCTCCTCTCTTCTGAACATGCAGGTGGAGTGGAGCAAAGGGAATACTGTGTGACGTTCTTAGCTGGACTTTCTGAGGAGGTAGGCTTGTGTGCTAGATCTTAGGAAGATGGGTTTGCAAGCGCCTTGAGTCTCCCCCTCTTGGAGTCCTGGCTACATGGGTTCTCTTCCATTTCTGAGTCTATACTAGATTGTCACCAGTGCCCTAAGCTGATGACTTAAACCATACCTCCCCTGCTGACGAAGGGGAGACTGGAGATAGGTATAGGAAGGTTTAGCAGTGGCTACTGTTCCCTCACCCTAAGCCAGAGCAAAAGAGAGTTGCTCTGGGGAGCTTTGAGGCTGGGTAGAAAAACAGGAAAAGTTAAATTAAAGGGACCAGAGAAGGGAAAGTGTGTCCCTACCTGCGCCTAGTTGGATGAAGTCTCTCCCCAGATAAATCTCAATGAGACTCACAAAAGTGCTGTGAAGGCTACCTAATTAGGGATAGTATTGTTCTTCTGTAGCTAGCTATATTTTAAGTAAAAATGTTAAACCAGTGACAAGCCATGCCTAAAGCCTGAGCCTGTATGTCTGTCCAGTGTGGCTTTATCCCTTTCCCAGATGTGAGCCTGAGATTTGGGGGGAATCTCACAAACAAGACTATAACATGTTTTTAACAGTAAAAATGTCTTGATTTCCTACATCCCTGTGACCTCATCAGCTGTGATCCTGTCCAGTGAATAGAAACCACTCTAGGACTTAATTCCTTGGTAATCCTTAAGGTGTAGCTTAAGAATTCATAAAAACTATACATGTGACTACTGAAAAGACACTTGAATGTGACGGTTAGGAAATTCATGCCTACTCTTGGGCGTGTCCTGTCCTTTCTTTGACTGCCACGTATTAACCTCTTTTCCAGGCTTAAATTTATGATAAAATTTCTTCTTAATGAACTCCAACTCTGCTTCCTACCGGCTCATCCTGAAATTCTTGTCTCTAATGGAGTAAAGAATCCTGTCTCCACCCTAGGGGAGGTCTCTGCTGAAGAGAACTTCTGACTCCTGCAAGTGCAGCACGGAGCTGTGTTTCTGCAAAACCTCCTTCACTCCCCCAACCCCCAGAGAGTGCCCCGCAGAGCCCCCCAGGATAAGGACTGGTGGGAGACCTGGACATCTGTGTGTGCCCCTGAGGCTGTCTACGGCTGTTTCTTACAGAATCTAGAGACAAGGGGACACACATATCCTGGACTGTGTCCACTCTTGCTTCTCTCTGACAACTCTAGTCATGCCAAGTTTTGAGCATGTCTTTTTCCTTCTGCTACACCAGATCTCTAATGGATTCGAGAAAGGGAATTCATTTTCTACTTGGCCTACCCACCTTCCATTGTAAAGAACAGTACTCCAGTTCTCTACATCTCTTCAATGAAAAAGCCCATGAACAGACCGTGTGCTGGCCTGATTATACAATCTGGTGGGGCCCAAACCCCAACATAAACTATCTCTCTGGACCAGCGTGGAGACACGGGAATAATTGAGACAACTCACATGGTTTTATTGGGAGGGAGATTCTCAGGGATCCCTTGGGAAATCCTGAGTTCACATCCCGATAATTCCTCTCTTTATTCTCCAAACAGCCTTATATACCAAAACATAACCTGAGGGGGAAATGCATTAGCATTCTGTTTCCTAGGTAACCAAATAAATGGCTTTAGTCACATCCACATCTACCTATGCCTGCTCTGTCACGCCTTCCTGGTCTGTATGCTAGCTCTGTCACGTAGGCTTGAATTAGCATCTCTATTCAGGCATGCTTCAAATTACAAAAAAGGAGCATAAGAACATCCTGACCTGTTAGGGTAGCAGCAGCCTGTCTGGAAGGCTACGTGACCACCTCAGGTGTGAACTATGGCTTGGGATTCTGGTCACCATACCATGTAGGAATATGAGCCTACAATCCACTCTTTCATTAATTTTAATAAAACCTGTGCTTCTGCAACAGGACAGAAGATCACATCTGTCTTGGGCAAAGATCTCTCCCTTTACCCAAATTTTCCCATCTTTGGAATAGGCATTCCATTTTATGCAAGCTTTTGTCTTAGGCATCTGTGGAGAAAAAGCTTTAAACCCATCATTGACTACTGATCTCTGTGAAGAAAAGAGATTAAGAGAGAGATTTGGGCTCTGTGTCTCGGAGCCATACTTTCTTGTCAGGAGAAATAATCATGTTTTATGAATAATCATGCTCCTAAAGACTGTATTCTCCTATTTAAAGGAGAAAAGATCGCCTGAGTTAAAAATGTTTCTTCAGCTGATCTGCAGCAACTCTTAAATTTTTCATATTGTATCAAAATCTAAAATTCTTAACATATGCATTAAATCCCAGCATTTACAGGGTATGTCAAACTTTTCTCAGCAATTACAAACATCATCAGGTCAATACCATACTTCTCAGCATTATTGGTCAATACCAACTTTTCTCAACATCTTATGTGCAGTTACAAACATCATCAGGTTAATACCATAATTCTCAGTATTATTGGTTGATAGCGTAAATCACAAACAATCCCACACCAGTTTGGAATTATGATTAATAGAATGGTTATTTATTTAAAGGGGAAAAATCTTACAGATCACCGTCCCAGACAACAGCCCTCTGCGCAATCAGGAAGGGAGCCTAGTCGTCAGAAGCGGAGCCAGAAGCCAGAGAGCTAGCGGAGGGAAGTGGCCGCATTTTTAAAAAGAGAGACCATGCCCCAATGGGCTGGTATCTCAGCGGCTATTGGCTGAAGGAGCAGAAGGAGCTCCCGCAACAATTGGTCAACACCAACTTTTCTCAATATCTTATGTGCAGTTACAAATCTCAGGTCAAAACCATAACTCTTGAGTGGATATTAACAATAAATCCACAATTAAACATGTCACAAACTTCTTAAATCCACATTAATCAAAAGACAAGAAAAGCTTTTCTGATGGGTGAGAGTCCAATGGTAATGCTGTTATCAAATACCAGTTCCAGTCTCTGAGCAGCAGTTAAACCCATAGGCTGCCCCTTTCTTGATTGAAGAGGGGTTTCAGTCATTCCTTATTTTGAGTCTTTCTTTCCCTAAGTGGAAAGCTTAGGTCTTAGTCCTTAGGTTCAATATTTTAATCAAAATGAGTTCTGTGTCCCAAAGATTAAAACAGTCAGATGTTCAGTCTGCATCTGAGCTCCAAAGCAAACAGGATCCAGACGTCAGAATATTGTAGTCAGCAGGGCCTCTGTGACTGTGTGTGTCCCGAGTGTGTGGAAGCAGCTCAGCATCTGTCCCTGCAGTGTAGAATGGTGGTAGCAGGTCCTGGGATCAGGTCCTCCTCTCTGTGGGTGCAGGGACGACTGGACCATGGGCTCTTCTCCAACTCCTTTCTCCAACTCCTCTACGGGGGCGTTTGCAGCTACGTCATCAGGTCTGCCCCTCCCTTGCTGTATATGCAGTCATCACATCTGTGAAAAAAAACACAAACACATCCTCGACCCCACATTAATATAGGTTGGGTCTTTTTATAATTCATTGAAAGGGGAATTTTTCACATTGCCTTAACAAAGGCCAGCTTGGTACCATCATGCCAGATCTGTCTGCAACTTTTATAAGTTGTTTTCAAAGAGTCATATCACACTCCAGAATTATTTTTCATTAGTAACCATATATGCAGTTCTTCCATTGGAAGAGCCATTTGTAAAATTCAGCATAACACCCTTTAAGGGATCTTTAGCTATAACATTAGCAAATATAGTTCTGAGAACTGCAGCAACAATCATCTGGGAAAAGATTATTATTCTGACCTTTAAATTGAGCAAACACAATTGTCCAAGAATCACTATTTTAAAATTATCAATTAATCTATTCCTTAGTATATTCAATTCTCTGCTAAGCTATCTCCTAGATTTCATCCTGCTCTTTTGTATTAGACAAGCTACTGCTTTAAAAATTAAGAGTTTAATACCTGAACTGGCAAAAAAAATGGGAAGGTGCAGCTATAAAAAACATTGTTTGTTCATACAACTGCTGTAGAATAAGTTTTGTACTTAATACACACACTTGTCATAGCTGAATCATAATTAATATACTATACTTGCTGATTATTGTGTACTCTATCTGTTGGTCTATACTCCGCTCTTGTACACATTTGATAAATGAGAGACATCATCCTTTACAATAGCCACAAATACCATAAAATATCTTGGAGTAACTCTAACCACACAAATGGAAAAACCTGTACGATAAGAACTTTAAATCTTTCAAGAAAGAAATTTAAGACATCAGAAAATGGAAAGACCTCTTATTCTCTTGGGAAAGTAGAACCAACATAGCAAAAATGACAGTCTCGCTGAAAGCAATCTATAGATGCAATGCTATAGATTGCTGACTGTGTGGGGTTAAATTTGTTCTCTGAACTTACTCTGGCTCTTGCTTGCCTTTCCCCCGCAGGTGGGTTAGATGCAGTTGGCTACTGTGCCTGCACGTGGTGCCTCAATCTCAGTGGTAACCTAGGTGATTCCTTCACTTTTCTTACCCGTTTAGCAAGTGATAAAAGTTGCAACAATCACACTTACCAACCAAATATCTCTGCCATTGTTTTTGTTCCACTCTAACTTCCTTTAGTATCAACGTACACAACTGAATACTCTTTCCTTATCCCACATACATAACTTGTTATTTACAAATTTTTACTCCCGATTTAAATTTCCCACTTCTCTATACTTCTGTAAATTCTATTCTCTATTTCTGAGTGCTCATACTCACGTGTCCTCCTGTGATGAATATTTTTTTTCTCATGAATTCCTCATGTTCTCCATACTTCTGGTCACTTCTCCAGTGTTTACAGGGTTCACCCGCTCAGCCCCATGCTCAGGCACCACTATGTCGAGGTCCAACCCCCAACATAAACTATCTCTCTGGACCGGCGTGAAGGTACAGGAAGAATTGAGACAACTCACATGGCTTTATAGGGAGGGAGATTCTCCATGATCACTCATGAAATCCTGAGTTCACATCCTGAAAATTCCTCTCTTTGTTCTCCAAACAGCCTTATATACCAAAACATAACCTGAGGGGGAAATGCGTCAGCATTCTGTTTCCTAGGTAACCAGGTAAATGGCTGTAGTCACATCCACATCTACCTATGCCTGCTCTGTCACGTCTTCCTGGTCTGTATGTTAGCTCTGTCACGTAGGCTGAATAAGCAGCTCTATTCAGGAATGCTCCAAATTACAAAGAAGGAGCATAAGAACATCCTGCCCCTTTGTTAGGGTAGCAACAACTTTTCTGGAAGGTTATGTGACCACCTCAGGTGTGAACTATGGCTTGGGATTCTGGTCGCCATACAATGTAGAAATGTGGGCCTACAACATTCTAAAACTAAGCTCATCTGGTCACCAAAGGCGTCTCTTGACACACTTTTTGTCTGGCATAGAATTGGCTGGTTGGCATCTTGAAAGATAGCTGGCTTTATGTGTGTCCAGCGGGTTGCTGTTGAAGTCATTTGTTTTCTTACACTCTCTGTCTTGTGTTTCAATGTCAGCATTAGAGCCTTTTTGTAATGAGTTCCAGGGCAGCTTAGGCTACACCGTGAGACCCCTCTTCTCTCCCCTCTTCATTATCTGGAGCATTCTGCGTTCACTGTATCTTGTACGTTCCTCGTTTCCCAGTTTCATGGAACACACTAGTGAAACCATCTGGCCTCTGGGAGCTATTTATTGAGAGGTTTAATTTCTCTAATAGAGAGATGATAATTCAGATTTTCTGCTGTTGCTGGTCTAAATCTGTTTTGCTAAGTGTTTGCCAAACGATGTGTTCACTTTTAAATTATTAAATTTATTTGCAAAACTTTCCCTCCACAGTATCTTGTGTATACAATGGAATGCCTCTGAATGTCACTCCTGTCGAAAGTTAGGTCTTATTATCCTTACTTCTTGATTATGTTATGTGTAGATTACCAGTTTTGTAGACTTCTTTTTAAAGAAATGATTTTTACTTTGTTAATATTTGTTTCACTTCCTTTCAGTTTTGTTTTGGGGGGTTTTGTTTGTTTGTTTGTTTTTCTTTTCAAGACAGGGTTTCTCTGTGTAGCTTTGGTTCTTGTCCTAGAACTAGCTCTTATAGACCAGGCTAGCCTCAAACTCATAGTTTTGCTTGCTTTTACCTCCTGAGTGCTGGGATTAAAGCTGTGCACCACCACTGCCTGGCTTTTAACATGGTATTCTTTGATCTTAAGGTAGAAACTTGTTCATTAATTTTAATTTTTTATATTACTGAAGCAAAAACAATCATTAATTTTAATTTATACCCTCCTTTAGCTGCATGCTACAAATTTAAAAGTGCTATATTTTCATTGTTAATTCAAATTTGAATGTTTTTATTTAAAACTCATACATATTAGGCTTCTATTGCTGTGATAAACATTATTCCAAAGCAACTTGGGGAGGAATGGGTTGGTTTTAACCGAGCAGATTACAGCCCATCATAAAAAATAATCAGGGCAGGAACTCAAGCAAAGGCCATGGAGCAACACTGCTTACTGGCTTGCTTCCCATGGCTTGCTCAGTTTCCACTTTTATACCATTCAAGATCACCTGCCCAGGGAGGCATCATCCACCATGGGCTGGGTCTTCCGACATCAATCATTGACCAAGAAAATGAACTACTACAAAATTGCCTACGGCAATCTGGATGAAGGCACCTTCTCAACTGAGGCTCCTCTTCCCAGATAACTCTAACTGTGTCAAGTTGCCAAAGCAAAAACAAGCACCACAAAACAAGCTAGTCCATCTGACTAACATTCCAAGTGCTGGTGGCTTCTCTAGGTGTGTCATGGGTCTCTGTTTGAACATATTATCAGCCGTTGGGTACTGTAAGGCTTCAGTTGTCTGGAACTAACTGAGTCTCACTTCATGACAGTCTTGGTCAGATTTTTTTTTGTCAACTTGACATAAGCAAATCATATGGAAAAAAGGACTTCAGTTGAGAAAAGGCCTCCATTAAGCTGGCCTATAGGCAAGTCTAAGCCATTTTCTTTCATTAGGGTAGCATTTTTTTAATTGAAAAATGATTTTTAATACTATATATTTTGATTATGTTTTCCCCTCCCCTAGCCCCTCCTAGATCTCCCTACTTCGTCACCCAGCCAAATCCACACCCTCCCTCCCTCCCTTCCTTACTTCCTTTTTCGTTCCTTCCTTCATTCCTTCTTTTTTTCCTTCTTTCTAATTAGGATACAAATGGGCTTCTAATATTGATAATAATAGCAGTGGTGATGATAATGAAGAAATAAAAACAAATAAACCTGGATAGGGCAAAATAAGCAAACAGAGGAAAAGGAGCCAGGAGAAAGTCGAAGAAACACATATAGACAGGACATTTTCTTGATTAATGACTAATGTGGGAAGGCCCAGCCCACTGGGCGGTACCACCCGAAGACATCATGTTGGGTTGTCTTAAAAGACAAACTAAACAAGCCATGGAGAGTAAGTCAGTAGGTCGTGCTTCTTCATGGCCTCTGGATCAGTTCCTGCCTCCAGATCTACACTTTGAATTCCTGCTCTGACTTCCTTTCATGATGGACTATAAGCTATAAACAAAAATAACTCCTTTCCTCCTCAAGCAGCTTTTAGTTATTCTATTTCATTGCAGCATAGGAAACAGACCAAGACAATATACGCTCTATCGTCAGCTGCTCATAGCTGAAAAGAACGTGCATTCTGAAGAGGTTTTTCATGTTCTACATGTGCTACTAAGTCACATTGGTTGGCAATGTTCATGTCATCTGTATATTTTAAGTTTATCTGTATATATGACTTACTAATTGCTGAAAGAATGTTCTAGAATTCTCCTGACTGTGAGTGTAGAATTTCTCTGATGTAGGATGGGACTTTACTTCTTGTGTTTTGAGAATGTATTATTCATTCAGTTCAATGCATGGAGAGATGTTATATATTCTCAATGAATTAGATTTTATACCCATATAAATTATCCCCTTTTTGATACTCTGTTTTTGACATCAATGTTTTGGGCATTAATATAGCCACACTTGTAACTCTTTGCACATTTTTATAAGCACTTTTGCCATTCTTTTAGTCCCAACCTTGTCCCCATCTTATCCAGCCAAAAGATGGCTTCTTTAGATAGTAGCATAAATTTGATCTTTTTAAACAGTTATTCTAAAAATCTCAAGCTTTTTATTTGTCCACAATAGATCACTTGAATTTAATGTACTGATGGCTGTGACTGACTGTTTCTAGTGATGAATGTAAGATGTAACAGAATAGCCTAAATTTACCAAAGTCCATTTTTGAAGGAGTGAGTGACTCCATTTTAATTTGTCTTCTTGAGATTGGCACACTGATCTAAGCTGTACCCGAAGCACGCTGTTTTAGAACAGGAATCTCTTTGCCAACACAAATATAACATCAGGACATTACTCAGAGACGTGTCTAGTGAAAACCGAGAGCAAGAAAAGCGTACGTGGCAGGAAATCTTTCTGTAGCTACACACAGGATGATGTTACCACTTGATGGGCCGACTTTGCAAAACAGCAAAAGCAGTGTGTTCCGTTCCAAGTCTGCCTGCGTCAATATTTTCCCACCTCCTACTCCTGCGCCCGACTCTCCAGTTCACACAATGCACCTGTGCTTCACAGTTCCCAGTGTGCAAGAGATCCCACCTGCTCTCTGCCACGGTCCCGAGGCTCACATATTATAAACTACATACAGAATCAGTGTTTAACTCACGATATCACTTCCAAGGCCTGGAGGATGGCTGTGTGCTCAAAAGCGCTTGCTGTTCTTCCAGAGAACCTGAGTTCTGCTCTCAGTATGGCGACAGTTCACAACAACTCATAACTCCAGACTCAGAGATTCGGACAACTTCTTGCCTCCATGGGTATCTGCACACACAGGTACACACACTCAGAGACATATTCCCATAGGTAAAAAAGCATCATTTCAAGGTTAAACTCGTAGCTGTCATTTAGGATCTTAGAGGAGGAAAGAAGCAAAGCTCCTTGTGTCTTCATTCCCATTCTTAGGGTAACTGCATTCTTCCCCCATGACCTCCCTTCTGTGTGACATACTGTCCCTGCAGCCTGAGGGCATCTTCATTATTTTCCTCTTACAATGCAGTTCTGCTCACATCACATCCTAGGCTTCATTCAGCTGGAAAACGCTGTGCTTCAGTCTTGGTTTTGCAGAGTGTTTTTAAGTCATGCCCAATCATGGATTGACATATGTTTGTTTCTAACATTTAATTTTTTTTTAATCCCATTATCCTCTGAACTCTTTTATTTCAGTTGGGAGGTCGTCACTTACATTGCTTCAATTTGCATGAATCTTTTGGACTTACCTACCTATCTTTGTATTTTAGAGGTTTCCCCTACCATGGGGCACACTATGTTCCTCTGCATTTTTCTCACATGTGATAGATTCAGTGAGCTTCCTAGATGAAGACATGATTTTTCCATCAAATCCATGACTACTTGAGCTATCATTAGTGTATTTGCCTCCTTGCCTGGGTTTCTGATCACATAGGAATTGGATGTTTCACATTGTGCCACACATTTCTGAGGACTGTTTCTACTTCCCTTTATCCTCTCTGGCGAAACTGGATCATTCTGTTCCCAGTTCTTTTCAATGACTTTCCATTTTCAATCTATTAAGTCGCTCTGAAGAATTTTTAAAAACTAAGCTGTTGTAGTCTTTTGTTTGGGGATCCTTGGATCCTTGCCTCCTTCATTTTCTTCTTCTTCTTCTTCTTCTTCTTCTTCTTCTTCTTCTTCTTCTTCTTCTTCTTCTTCTTCTTCTTTTTTTTTTTTTTTTTGAGACAGGACCTCACTATTTAGCCTAGGCTAACTTTGAACTGTGTCTCTCTTACTTTGTCTGCTATGCTGTGATCATAGGCATGGACTACCTCACCCAGTTCTCCACTTCCATTTCTTGCTAAGTTTCCCTAACATCTCATTACAGAAACAATACTCTTTAAAAATGTTTAAGAGTACCTGTGTATGTGAGTGTGTGCACATGTTTGTGTGTGTGTGTGTGTGTGTGTGTGTGTGTTATAGCCCAGGTTAGCACAGAACACATAATCCTTCCTTTTTCTCTTCATTATTTCCTGCTGCATGTACCCCGTAGCTAGCAATTTTTAAATGCATTTATCAGACCTTCTTTAATATTCTGTATCTAGCCCGCCTGGATATCCTTTGCCTGCTTGCTTACTTGCTTGTTTGTTTGTTGTATTAACTATGCGTGATATATTTCTGTGGGCTCCTCCCCCAATATTTGATGGTTTTTCTTGTATCTTCGCCAGCATGAATGACATCCCTGGGAGTTCAAGGGTTCTTCTGTTGTCCTCTGTATAGTGTAGATTGTCAATCATGAGCTAATTAAGCTAAATTTCCACAGATGTGGTGTCGTAGTTTTAGTAACATATCGATTAAACCTCAGGGAGAATTTCCTGGTACTAAATGTCAAAGTGCTAACCAGATCCTTGATTCTTGCTGGGTTCTATTATCTTTCAGCACAGTTTAAGTGTGACTGTGTATGTATGTGAGTGTGTGAGTGTGTGTGTGTGTGTGTGCATGTAGCAAGTCAATCCCGCTTTCCCTCTACCCTCAGTTTGTGCCCAGCCAACCACCTGAAGACTCCTTAGATTGTAAGCCTCATCCTCTGGGCATCCTGGCTTCTAGACTGTATCCACAGATGCCCTGGACTTCATTTCTGAAGACTGGTGTGACTGAAAGTTTGTCTGTCTTAGGGAGAGTACAGCTTGCACTGTTTCCCAACAGTGCCTAAGCCAGTTTCCTCAGGTATGGTGTCTGGTTTGTGCTTATTACAGTGTAAGGTTACTCTGCCATGCAAAGAACCATTGCTGCAGGAGCTTTCCCACACCTTTGCCACATTTTGTTCAAAATCCTTTGGTTCTTCAGGGTCTTTTGTGGCTGTGAATCTTACACGGGTTGGATTTTTTTTATTATGTTTAAATAGAGAATATCGCTGGTGTATTGAAGAGTGCATTAGCTCTGTAGGCTGCTTTAGGTGATATGGACAGTTTAGTAAGAGTTGATAAGTGAATATAAACATGAGTTGGTTTCAATAGTGTGTGTGTGTGTGTGTGTGTGTGTGTGTGTGTGTGTGTGTGTGTGTGTCTGTATGCAACCATTTCATCTAGAAGCAGAGGTAGTTTGATGATGTCCTTTACAGTTCAGATACCCTTTCTTTATATTACCTTAATTTTGTGTTGCTCTGCTGTAGCACAATTAATAAAAACCCAGAGAACGATATTGGGGTTCAATCTTAAGGGTCAGAAAAGCAAAACAGCTAGCCACTGACTCTTGCCTCTACCTCACTCTGTAAAGGTGATCCAGCCTTGAGGAATCTCAGAATGAGATTGTGTCTGAGAGCTGTCTCCTCCCACCTTCTATTTCTCTCTAGGGCTGGGATTAAAGGCATGCACTACTACTGCCCAGTTTCTATGGCAAACTAGTGTGGTTACTGGGACTAAAGGTGTGTGTCACCACTGCCTGGTCTATAAGACTGACCAGAGTGGCTGTTTTGCAATCTGATCTCCAGGCAAGCTTTATTTATTAAAATACAAATGAAATATCACTGCACTTTTGCTCCATAAGATTTATTTATTTATTTATTTATTTATTTATTTATTTATTTATTTATTGGGTTTTGGAGACAGGGTTTCTCTGTAGCTTTGGAGACTGTCCTGGAGCTAGCTCTTGTAGACCAGACTGCCCTCGAACTCACAGAGATCGGCCTGCCTTTGCCTCCCGAGTGCTGGGATTAAAGACGTGTGTCACCACTGCCCAGCTAGTTTTAAACTCTACTTTATTCCCAGTCACAGAAAGGTTGCCTTTGCCTCAGAGTCCCACTAGGAGCAAAACAACAGCAGGACACTGGATGCCTTCTGACCCCTTATCCTAACTTACTGAAGGAAGGCATTTTAGTTTTTCTGGAGGGATCTCAGCAAGTAATCAATAAGTGATCTATGAGTAAAGAATGCTCTTGGGCAGCCTACCCAAGAGAAATTCTTTATTCAGTCAGAGTCACCTTTTTAAAAGAGATAAAGAAAAAATGTCCTCTCTATTTTGCTTTGTGTCAGTTCCTGTGATAGTCCTAGGCTTTGCTAGTTTGAGTACATCTCAATATGCATCTAATTTGTTCAGAAATGATGTAAGTCTTGAGGATATTAATTTCTGGGGTTGTGGAAATACATGTGACTTGCTCTTCTTTTGAGTTGCTTCTTTGTTTTTTTCATACTGGATATTAACCCAAACCCATTCTAGCAGTAGAAAAGGTCTATAAATAAATATCACAGCATTTCTTCAAGCAAAGTATTACTTTCTTCATTTTAATTGTGTTTTATTATGTTTATACTTTTGGGTTTTTTGGTTATAAAAATGCACAATTCATAATCAGAGTAGAATAAAAATTTTCTTTCCTCAAAGTGATCCCACTGAAATCAGGAAGTTGTCCACTTTTTCCATATCTATTCAATATAGTTCTTGAGGTTCTAGCTAGAGCAATAAGACAACAAAAGGAGATCAAGGGGACACAAATCAGAAAAGAAGTCAAACTCTCACTATTGGCTGATGATATGATAGTTTACATAAGCAATGCCAAAAATTCTACCAAGGAATTTCTATAACTCATAGACACATTCAGTAATGTAGCAGGGCAAAGAGTAATTCAAAAAAATCAGTAGCCCTCCTTTACACAGATGTTAAATGGACTGAGAAAGAAAACAGAGAAACATCACCATTCACAATACCACTAATAGCATAAAATACCTCTGAGTAACTCTAACCAAACAAGTGGAAGACCTGTATTATAAGAACTTTAAATCTTTGAAGAAATAAATTGAAAAGAACACTGGGAAATGGAAAGATCTCCCATGCTCTTGGGTAGGTACAATTAACATAGTAAAAATGGCAGTCTTACAAAAAGCAATCTACAGATTCAATGCAATGCCCAACAAAATCCCAGCAAAATTCTGCACAGACCTCAAAAGAACAACACTCAACTTCATATGGAAAAGCAAAAAACTCAGGATAGCCAAAACAATCCTATACAATAAAGGAACTTTTGGAGGCTTCACAATCCCTAACTTCAAACTCTACTACAGAGCTACAGTACTGAAAACAGCCTGGTATTGGCATAAAAACAGACAGGAGGACCAATGGAACCAAATAGAAGACCCGGATATCAATCCACACATCTACAAACACCTGACTTTAATATAAAATGGAAGAAAGAAAAGAAAGCATATTTAGCAAATGGTGCTGGCATAACTTGATATCAACATGTAAAAGATTGAGAATAGATCTATATCTATCTCCATGTACAAAACTCGAGTCCAAATGGACCAAAGACCTCAACATAAAGTCAACCACACTGAACCTCATAGAAGAGAAAGTGGGAAGTAATCTTAAACGCATTGGCATAGGAGACCACTTCCTAAATATAACCCCAGCAGCACAGACACTGAGAAAACAATTAATAAAAGGGATCTCCTGAAACTGAGAAGCTTCTGTAAAGCAATGGGCATGGTCAACAAGACAAAACATCGGCCTACAGAATGGGAAAATATCTTCACCAACATACAAAGAACTCAAGAAATTGGTCATCAAAAGAACAAATAATCCAATTTTTAAAAGGGGGTACAGGCCTCAACAGAGAACTCTCAACAGAGGAATCTAAAATAGCTGAAAGACATTAATAAATGTCCAATATCCTTAGCCATCAGAGAAATGCAAATCAAAACAACTCTAAGATTACATCTTACACCTGTAAGAATGGCCAAGATCAAAAACACTGATGACAACTTATGCTGGAGAGATGGTGGGGTAAAGGGAACACTCCTGCATTGCTCGTGGGAGTGCAAACTGGTACAGCCCCTTTGGATATCAGTATAGCAATTTCTCAGAAAATTAAGAAAGAACCTACCTCAAGACCCAACAATATCACTTTTGGGTATATGCCCAAAAGATGCTCAATCATATCACAAGGACATGTGCTCAACTATGTTCATAGCAACATTATTTACCATAGCCAGAAACTGGAAAAAACCTAAATGTCCTTTGACCAAAAAATGAATAAGGAAAATGTGGTACATTTACAAAACAGAGTACTTACTACACAGCAGAAAAAAATAATGACACCTTAAAATTTGCAGGCAAATGGATGGAGCTAGAAAATATCATATTGAGTGAGGTAATCCAGACCCAGAAAGACAAATATCATATGTACTCACTCTTAAGTGGCTTTTAGACATAAAGCAAAGAAAGACCAGCCTACAGTTCACAATCCCAGAGAATCTAAACCACAATGAGGACCCTAAAAAAGACATATGTGGATCTAATCTACATGGGAAATAAAAAAAGACAATATCTTCTGAGTAAATTGGGAGTTTGGGGACCATGGGAGAGGGAATAATGGAGGGGAGAGGGAAAGGTGGAAGTGGAGAAAAATATATAGCTCAATAAAAACAAAAAAATTAAAAACTGCTTTCACAAAAAAAAAATTCCTTTTTTAAGCCCAATGTTTTCACACTGTGACAGCTGATCTTGGTTGTCAACTTCACCACATGTGGAATCAACCAAACCCAAGCAGCTGGTCTGGCTTATAAAAGATTTCCTGAGTGGATCATCTCAGGTGGGAAGAGCGCCCTAAATCTGGTGGAAGTCACATAAAAGGACATGAAAAAGAAAAAGAAAGAAACTTTTGCTTTTAGCCAGTTTTTCCTCGTTCCTGCTGGCAAGTTCATTTATCCTGGTGCTGATGAGTTCTTTTCACTGTCATTAAAACCACCTCTTTAGGATTGCAGCACAGACGGAAAACCAGCGGCTCTCTAGGACCTTCCTGGGACTCCAGCACCAGACTGGAACAGCTGAGACATCAGTTGCATGAACAGAACAACTACTGGGAGCTTGGCCTTTCTGTTGGAAGACATGTATTTGTTGACAGAAGTTTCTGTCCTGCCTGGTCCCTCAGCCATTCAGTCACAAAAGAACACACAGAGGTCTACATTAATTTTAAACTGGTTGGCCTATTAGCTCAGGCTTCTTATTAACTAATTCTTACATCTTACAGTAACCCATAATTCTTGTCTGTGTTAGCCATGTGGCTTGCTACCTTTTATTAGTGAGGCATTCTCATCTTGCTTCCTCTGTGTCTGGGTTAGGACTGCAGACTGTGTCTTTCCTCTTCCCAGAATTCTTTTGTTCATATCACCCTGCCTCTACTTCCTGCCTGGCTACTGGCCAATCAGTGTTTTATTAAAATAATACAAGTGACAGGATACAGGACCATTGTCCCACAACACCTATTGGGCTACTCAGACCACAGCCTATAAGTCACTCTAATAAATTCCATATACATATGGAATACATATATATTTATATATTCTGTCAGTTTTGTTCTTCTTGAGAACACTGACTCACACATATGTACACATGTGTGTATTCATGCATAAAACATGTATATTTTGCATATACAAATATATACAAATATATATGCAAAATATATATATATATATACATTTATTGTGAGTCAAATTTATTTTTTGTAATTGGTTGGTCAGCATCTCTGGTTATGTTAGAGACATCTAAGTATGAAATTCAAGTGGTTTTTGCAGCCCAGGAACACGGAGCACCCTGCTCTGCACTCAGAACTTGATCCCCGTAAGATGCTTACGATAAGTGCTGTCTTGGTATTCGGGAAAATGGTCTTTGAATGTCATCCCAGCTGCCACAGCCCCTCCCATGCTCCTGAAACATTTCATCTGCCGCATCTGATTTCAGCTTCAGGGTTTTCATGTCACACCACGGCGATTCCCCTTTCTCCTGGTCTTGCTTTATGGCCTCTAATATATGCTTCAGCTTTAACATACTGTGGTTACTGCCTGATGAAATATTAAGAGCAGAGTTGTTATTTTTTAAAGCTACTGGCTTTGTTATTTTCTGCTTTACGTTCTTTCTGCGGACTCCTATTAGGTCCGACAGTGAATTGCTAATGTTGGGATAAAGACTGGAATTCCATGGGGGTGCACATCCAAACCAGGTTCCAGATAGCTTTGTTCATATACTGACTTCCTTAACAGGAAGCGTGGTGCGTGGAGGTGGGGGATCATTGTCTTCATTAGTCATTCTCTGCTCTGGAAACAAGAAAACATGCTGATAGCTACATTGTGGCTTAAATCTGAACTGTCCCCTGTAGACTGGTGTTGTGGATGCTGGTCCCCAGCTGGCAGTAAAATTTTAGGAGGCTGGGGAGTCCTGCTGGGGGAAGTAAGTCACTAGTGATGGGTCCGGAGGACTGTAGAGTGGCCCCTACTTCCTGGTCAGCTGCCACAGCTGTAGCCACTCCCCCCACATGGCCCCGCCTCCACAGCCCATCTCATTTTGCCATGCCTGATCCACTGAGATAGACCAAGACCTACAAAACCACGAGCCAAGAAGAACCTGTTCTCCATTAGGTTCTGTCATCAGCTACTCTGTCCGAGTGACGCCACAGGATGTTTGAAGTCCCCAGAGTGACATTTGCAGCAGCATCCCCATGTATGACCCATGAAAAAAGGACACATGGACTTTTTGGGCTTCGTTGGAATGGAAAGTCGAGCCAACACCAGTCACTGCCCTGAGCTTCATAAATCGTCCTTACAGGTGAGGGCGGCAGCCACTCTACTGGGTCTACCTAGGAAAGCTATTTCTGTTTCTTGCCATCCCCATACCTTTCTAAGTTTGTGTCGGGCTCGTAAGTGATCCTCAGATTGTTCTGCATGTAGTAATTCTCTCTTTTGAGTGGATTCCAGGAGCAAGATAAGGCTACTGGCCGGCAGTTCCCACCAGCTCCCATGCTATCACTTTTGAGACCAGCCAGACCGTAGACTGTATGTGTAATTATGACTGCTTTTTCTCTAGTTCTTTTCAAATAAAGTCATTTTGTTTTAGTTTGAGACAAGGTCTCACTTGACTTTGTCTGTCCCATAACTTACTTTGTAAGCCAGATTAGTCTCAAACTCAGAGAGACCTGCCTGCTTCCACCTCACAAGTGTTGACATCAAAGGCATGTGCCAACAATGCCAAGCTCAAACAAAACCCTTTTCACCCAAAATCTTCTCTTGCATTGAGAATCCAGATTAGGATGAAAAATAAAGTTATAATCAATGATAAAAAGTATCTTCTTAAAACACAATCTAGGGCCTGGAAGGATGGCTCAGGGTTAAGAACACCTGCTGTTCTTTCCGAGTTCCTAGGTTCAGTTCCTACCATCCATGTGGCTGCTCACCACCGTCTGTAACTCCAGTTCCAGGGATCCAAGGTCTCATCTGACCTCCACAAGGCTGTTGTACGTATGTGGTGCACACACATACTCAGGCACACACACAGTAAAATTATATCTCACAATGTAGACATTGAATTAAGGCATGTGGCTTCTCATTCATTTCATTTTCTCATCACAGATCATGTTGCTGGCGGTGAATGAGCTCATTCACCCTATTTTATGGGTAGGCAGAGCGTCAAACAGGGGGAAACAGAAGCTGACTTTAAAATTTTTAAAGCAAGGTATCGCTCTGTAAGCAAGTCTGGCTCAGAACTCCATATAGAGTCCAAGTATCCTGCACCTCACGGGGCTCCTCTTTCCGCCCCTTCCCGAGTATGGCGATTACAGGTGTGAGCCACACAGTCTGCTGGGAAAAATGTCGTTTGAGATGCTATTCCCTCTAAAACACAAAGTCCTGCTGATGAAGCAGGACGATGGTAGACACGGGTTCTGCTGCCTCCAGCCAGAAGCAACGACCGCAAATGTTTAAAGTCAATCAGACCAGCCATTAGATGTCATGTAAATAATAAAAGGGAGGAAGACGAGCTAGCTGAGATCATAAATAATGGAAGGGGGAAAATAGCAACTGACTGCAATGTTCATCCTTCGCCAGTCTGTGTGATTAGAGACAGACGGCCCTCTCCACGATTTCTTAGGAAATCTGAATGTCACGTCTTCTGTCGATCCTCATTTTCTGTTTTAATTTTGAGAAATAGAAATCTGTAAAGTTTCTACTTTTTTCTAGTCAAATGAAGGCCAGAAAAGCCCTGTCTGTCCTGGAGTTAAAACCCCAATTAAAGTAAATATGAACACTGATTAAAAGTACGGACTCGTGACTAGCTCAGACTTGATAATTGTAAATAAATTGTCCTTTTGACATGAATAATTTTTAAACCATTTTTGTTGTGGAAATATAGCCTAAGATCCTGGTAGAATGTATTTAATATGTTAAGTAGATTACTAGCCCTACAACTTCCTGAGAGCCTTCCCTTGTTTTACTGAGAGAAACATGGGGGCTGGGGTGGGTATTGAATGAGAGAAACGAACCGAGAGAGAAATAGGCATAGGGCTAAGAAGCACTGCAGACACAGAACACAGCCCAAGGCTAAGCAGACACAAACCCAGCTGGAATTTATCTCAGGCTGTCTTTTAAACAATTTTGTTTTGGTTTGGTTTTTCAAGATAGGGTTTTCCTGTAACTTTGGAGCTTGTCCTGGAACTAGCTATTGTAGACCAGGCTGGCCTTGAACTCACAGAGATCCTCCTGCCTCTACCTTCCGAGTGCTGGGATTAGAGGTGTGCACCACCACGGTATTTGGGTATTGGATACTTTGTCCCCAGTTTGTGAAGCTGGCTGAGTGAGTTTAGTATGTGTGGCCTTGCTAGAGGAAGTACGTCACTGGGCACAGGGTTGTGAGGCTTCAAAAAAAAACCACATAATATTCCTAGTGTGCTCCACCTTTCTGCTTATAAACAAGGATACAAGCTCTCAGTTCCAGATCCAGCCTTTATACTTGTTGGCTGCCCTGCTTCCCAACAGGGATGGAGACAGACTCTCATCTCTCCAAACCCATAAGCTGAAAATAAGCCCGACAATAGAAAAGGAACTAAGACAGCTGTTTTGTATTTATGACACCCTGGTTGTGCCATGTCATGGAAAGCTTCCCTGGTCATGGTCATTTGGAGCTTTGTATGCCTCTTGGGTTTGGATATTTACTTCTTTCTCTAAGTTTGCAGGATTTTTGCTATAATTCCATCAACTGATCTATCTATTCTATTTGATTCCTTCTTCTATACTATATGAATTCTCAGGGTTGACCTCTTGAATGTGTCTTAGATCTTTTGGAGATATCATTCATGTTCCTTAAATTTTTTCTTATATACATGTTTAAATTATTGTCTTGACCTTGTCCTCCCTTCTTAGAATTCATTCTTCTGAATGATCTTGTTTGCTAGTGTTGTTATCTTTTGCAGCTTTTATTTGATTGTCTAAATACCTCATTTTAAGGGTGTCTATTTGGTCCCTTTTCAATCTTCTTGATGCAATTTTTCTTCCATATTTTGGACTTTCATTTTCAATTTTCTGTTACATTCCCTTTGAAGAATCTACTAGAGTTCTGAGAAACTCCCTTTAATTCACACACTTGCTTGTTTGATCTTCCAATCTTTTTTAAATTTAGTTTTCTTACTTTTTATTTTTCAAATCTTCCAATCTTTATGATTATAAAATTTTTGGACTCTATATGATCATTAGGTCTTTTTTTTTTAAAGAAGTGACACCCTGATTTCTTCCTCAGACACATCAGCTTTCTCTGTTATTTCAGCTTCCCCTACAGGGAAGTTGGTTGGTTGGCAATGGGTCATGGTGGAGGCTGTGTCCTATTCTATGTTGTGTTGCTTATCTGTTGGAGTGAGTTTTGATTTCCCCCTTTTCTGAGCCTATTTGAATGTTCCCTGTGACACTTCCTAGAAGGGCAGCTGAATTCAGCTCTGGGGACCAGTGAAACTTGGGGGTGAATGCAAGGGGAATCAATGAGATAATCCCCCTGCTGTGTGCAAACATGACCAAGAGTGGGTACTGCACACTAAGCATCAAGGCAACAGATGGAGTCCAAACCCCCGGTTACCACCTGAATTTTGTGAAGTCAACAGGGGCAGACTATCCAGCCTATGTGCTATTTAAGGTCTGGTCTGTGATTAGAAAGATGGCAGGCCTTAAGAACTTCGGGGACTTCAGCAATGCAGACTTACACTCCTTCAGTGACTTCTGGGGCCTCAAATGTCAGAACCACACATCCACATTGATCTTAGAGGCTACTGGAGCCAAACCTTGGGCCTTGTATTAACCTCCGAGGCCACCAGGGCTGGAGACCTGATCACGGTGTATTCTCTGTTTATTCAGGAAACCTGGTTACACTGTGCTCCCTGGTCCCACAGAGTTCAGAAGCCAGAAGTCAGGGGCCTCACATACAAAGTTAGAAATATCAAAACCATTCCAAATTTCATCAGCAACCATAAAAACCAGGAAAGGATGGAAAGGAATGCTTCAAACTCTGAAAGAAAGAGGCTGTGAACCAAGAATACTCTGCTCTACTGTCTTAGTTAGGGTTTCTATTGCTGTGGAGAGATGCCACGGCCATGGCCTACAGTTCAGAGATTTAGTCCTTTATCATCATGGTGTGGACATGGCAGCACACATGCAGGCAGACATGGTGCTGGAGAGGAAGCTGAGAGCTCTACATCTAGATGAGCAAGCGGCAGGAAGCAAGTGGCACTGGGCCTGGTTTGAGCCTCTGAAGCCTCAAAGCCCACTCCCAGTGCCACACTTTCTTCAGCACCATGCCTGCCTATGCACTGCCAAGCTTCCTGCCATGATAATAATGGACTCAACATTTGCTCTCCTTTGGAAGAGTGACTGTAGTCATGGTGTCTCTTCACAGAAATAGAAACCAACTTTATTACAGACAGATAAATAGATAATGCCGATCTGGTACATACATAAAATGGAATGCTATACAACTCTAAGGAAAACAAAATCATAAAACTTGCAGGAAACAGGTGACTTAGGATGTACACTAAGTGAGGACACCCAGATTTAGGAAGGAAAGGTTCTCAGGTGCAGATCCTAGCTAATAATGTATGTTTCCATATATGTATAAGATGTATATGTGGGTGTGGTCTATCGTGCAGAAAGGGGGACAAGAAAGGACCATAGCAGCTAATGAGGAAGGACAGAATACAAGCACTAGACACCAGAGTCCGGAAAGGGGATATAAGATGAATCGCTTTCTAGCTTTAATTGTCGTGAATTTTGATGGGAGAGGTTGCTTTTGTCTTTGTGACAGATAGGTGCATAAACATGTAGCTGATAGCCTAAAGCCCTGTGGTTTTTCAGAATGGGGCTGTTCTAACTATGTGGAAGATGTTGAGCTGTGTAGACTTTGGGTCCGGGTAAGTACTAATTAGAGTGGCTACTTTATTCTAGCTGTGTGGTATTTTGGTTTTTATTTAATTTGCAAGTTCTTTACAATAAAGTTTATGTGTGTGTGTGTATGTGTGTGTGTGTGTGTGTAAGTAGGTAGGTAGGTAGGTAGAGAGAGAGAGAGAGAGAGAGAGAGAGAGAGAGAATATTAGAATTATAACTTCCACACCGTTCTATAATTTTTTTTAAAAAAGCTAGCAACACAAAAGGTCTCTGGGATGCCAATTTTGAGCAGCAAGTTCACATTTACTGAAAAATAAACATAAAGTTGCCCACAATTCAGTCCTGGAGTGCTGGCCTTGTGCGCAAGGTGAAAAAGCAATGTTTGCTGGGGCTTCCAGCATGGCAAATGGTTAAAAGGTTGACGGAGAGAAGCCACCTGAGGGGCAGACAAGTTCAGAGCTCACCTGTGGCAGTCTGTGCCTCCCCCTCGTGTGTCCCTTCCACAAATGTGCACTGCCAACCTCCAGTCCCTGGGCAGCTGCTAGATGAGCCTCAGATCAGAGCGTAGAAACAGGGACAAATGTTCCCACTCCAGCTCACGGGCTGCTCTCCCAACTGTCAGCTATTGTAAGGCATGTTTCTGACACTCATTCTCCCCGGCGTGAGTTCCCGAAGGGTCGGCGACAGGTAAAGAGTAAGAATTTCCTGCCAAGTCCCCTTCATTGGTGCGAGAGGTTACCTGCCACCTCCAGAAATCAGCAGAGAACCCAGGGAAAAGCAGGGAAGTCGGGAAATGTGTCTCAGCTCTGAGGAGCCGGAAGCCAGCTGGTCCATTCACACGGCTAGAACTTCAGCCATGTATTCATCTGTCTGCTCTGCAGGCACCCAAGTGTGGCCTGTGCACACAGCTGATGCTTAAGTTGATATGGAGTCAAAAACAATGAATTGTAGAATACAGGACAAGTAAGCCCGGCTCCTTTCATAGCATTGTTATAGGAGGATTAAATCCTCTGAGAACTTTCCAATTCTGTACTCTGTATTTTTTCTAGCAGTGACTCTCTCACCGTGAATGTGCCAGACTGCACACCCGACCATCATGATACACATGAAAGGTAAGGTACAAAGACAAACAAGTAGCTTTTCAGACCCTAGAATGAAGGCAGGATCAGCGATAGCACTGGGTAGGCTACAAAGAAGGGATGTTAGAGCCAAAAGGAAAAAGATGCCTTCAGAGAACTCTAATTCACTCCTCTCTGCTCAGAGAGTCAGTGAAGAGTCCTGGGCAGGGGGGCTGGGAGGACGCCTGGGGGAACCTGTGAACAGCACCCTCTCTTCTGTCTCACAGCTGTCCTGGGTGTTTAAAGGACCCACGGGCAATTACCAATTGTGTTACCTGAGACAACCCATTCATAAGTCAAAAAGGTTACCCTTGGCTTGATTGCAAAGGTTTCAGCCCACTGTTGGCTCGTCCCACTGACTTTGACCCTGTGGTGTGCACACTGTTTAGAGAGCATGCAGCTGGGCAAAACCCCTGATTTCATGGCCAGGGATGAGAATTCAGAAGGGGAAGAGATGGCTCGGTTAATCAAGTATTTGCCGTGCAAGCATGAAGACTTGAGCTCAGATCCCCAGCACTCACATAAAAAGCTGGGCACAGCGGCAAGCATGTATCATTCCAGCACTGAAGGCAGGGCAGGCAGAAACAGTTGTGGCCCCTGGGATGTGGCACCAAGTCTTATGAATTGGTGAGTTCTAAGCCAACATCAACCTTTGGTGTCTATACATGTGTGTTCGCGCACACACACACATGTCACATGCATACACAGAGAGGGAGGGGGAGAGTCCCCAAGTGCTACAGCTGCCTTTGAAGATAAGATATACCCCAAACTACCCGAGGAGCCCCTCACTAAGTCACACCTCTTAAAAATCACCACCATCCAATAATGTCAAGCTAGGGGCCTAAACACAGGAGCTTTGGGGGCATTTTGGATCCATGCCTCAGCACCTTCAACAATTGTCATTGGATTGGATTTTGGAGGAACTGCTCCTCTGTTCCCTGAACATCAGAGACAAGAGAACCTGTTCCTTTCATGTCCAGACCCTGCTTAATCCACAGGAGTCCCAGGAGGACCGGCTGATCCCTCTGTCCCCCGAGCATCTATCAGAGAAGAAGCATCTGGAACCCCACTGTTCCCTGAGGGCTTCTTCCCAGGGATGTTCTAAACAGGCAACCCTACATCCCATTCCAGTGTGAGGTGAACGTTAGCAATGAAGAAAGCATGCCAATGAACAGTTTAAGGATTAATTTCTTAAAATCCAATTTCACCTTTTCCCTAATGCTTAGGCAGTCATGTTCAGTAGTGCAGTAGGCCAGAGTGCACCGGCTCACTAAAGCAGCCTGGTGTTGAACTTCCTGCAGCCAGCCAGAGCCACCCCATCAGAACCTTGATTTCAGCCATGAAGGGAGGGTCCACACCACAAATATCTGCAATGCTGACTACACAGAAAAGCCATTTCTCCACACTCATCTGCACCGATTACATCAGCTCCCAGACTTTTTTTTTTTTGATGAAGTAGTCACTATTCTATCAAAATTAAACATTTATCCAATGTGCCAGCTCTCTCTGGCCACAGCTTGGTCCAAGTAGAATCACTATACAATAAATATTAATAACGCAAACTGAGATACTCCTTTCCCTCCGCCAGACACCTCCATCAACCCAGGAACTGCCAACGTGAATAGCATAAAGCTGCGAGTTAGCCTCAGCGTTTTCTAAAGGGCTGGGGCTCTGAAAGCTTTAAGTGCTGTTCCCTAACTGAACGCTGAAACCCAGAGCTGGATCAGAAATGCTCAGCTCGGGGGGCCATGCCCCCGCTTCCTCACAAACCAGGCTGCGCAAGCCTCAGGATCGAAGAGAAGTGGATCCAAAGTCCAGGTGCTGCTTTCCCAGCCTGCCTCTGTGGTGGAAAAACCAACTCCAGTAAAGCTTCGGCTTCTCGCAGTGGCTTCTAGTCTGGCCGGTTTCCTTAGCGCTGTTGTTGCACATGACCTGGAGCTCAGCAGTGAGCCTGAGCCAGAGCTCTGTACAGTCAGACGCCGGACCATTGCCTTCCACACGGAAAGAACAATCGGAATGCCCCAGGAAACACCAGCCTTTTGGGCAAGCAATAGGCAGCAGTGGGTGGCTCTTGGAGTCGAAATGTTTTTCCTATTTGATTTACTTAATTGAGCTAATGGGTTCTGTGATCAGCTCAATAGCCCAGTAGCTAAGCCATCATTAGTTCTTCTCTTGGCTAACACAATAATGACCCTTAAATCGTCTCCAGCATTTCCAATTACCTTTGAAAACATGCGGAATGTCAGAAACCCTAATAGGAAACATACATGATCGGATGTTTATGGAAGGTCACCGCTCACATTAGTAATTTTCAGAAATTCTTTGAAGTGTCAACAGGAACAGTGAAACGGATCACAAAGTCAACAGCAGAGAAATTTAGAGAGATTCTTATCTCAATCGTCAACAAAGCTGGCATATTCAGGGTTCCTCCAGCCCAAACATCGCATTTAGGATGGCAAAACCCAGTTAGATGATAATTACCTTGTTAAGATAACAGAGACAACAAATGGTAGCCAAATTAGAACGCCCCGCCCCCTTTTTCTGTTGTATAATTCTTTTACTGGCCTATTAAAAAGATGCCTATTAAAAATTAATAATAAGGGGACCCTTAAAGAAGGTTCGAATTCTAAGCTGCGTATTCTTCAGCCATCCCTTTCTCTGCTTTATTTTGTTTGGTTTGGTTTTTTTCCTCCCCACACACTCTTCCTGACCCCGCTTCTCACAGGCATTCTGATGGTGGATCTTCACCATCAGCTTCAATGCATTTATAATCACCAGGAAGACACATTGCTGGGCAAGTCTATGGGGCCGTTTCCAGGGAGGATTAACGATGTGGGAGACTCGCCCTGAGCTCAAGTGGTGCCATCTCACAGGATAGAGGTGCAACTAAAGGAGAGAAATGAAAAAGCCTCTGTGTCCCCTCACGAGAGACAAAATAAACCCTGCCTTCCTTGAGCCGCGTCTCGTCAGGCATTTGGTCAACGGGATGATGAAAAGTGAGTAAATGAAGCCTGGGTGCAATTCTCGCGGTGCCATTTGCAAAGCCACAAAACACCTGCTAGAGATGCGGGGAGGACAAGGGACAAAAAAGAGGCTAAGACTTTGCTCCTGGTCCGCTAGCTTGGTGGAGGTACAGAGCTGGACACCAGAAGACAGCCGGGGTGGAAAGCCCATTGAAACGAGAAGGTAGAATATTCAGCAGGACAAGCTTACAAGTCACCTCCCATCAGGACCGACAGTGCATGGTTGATGTTGGGATAAAGGCTAGAATCCCACAGAGGCAGTTTCTCCTCGGAACTTCCAGTCTGTGGTTGAATCGTAAGGTTTTATGATGCTGTCTCACTGTAGTCAGAGCAGAGAGCAATGCCTTCTGCTAAGCAGTTCCCAAGAGTGTGCCTAATCTGACTCGGTGAACTCACAACAGGGAAAAGTCAATGGCGCAGTGTCTGGAATAGGTGTCACCTGCCCATCTCAGTCTCTACCCTACGCACAGTCTCTGGGAGGTTAGGGGCTGCTCTCAGCACCACAGAGCATCATTTATCTTTGTGTAGCCATGGCCTGCTGTGGACGTCTGATGCTGAAGGTACGTGAGAGGAGGTGAGTAAATACTGAACGGTTATCAAGGGCCCCTTCCTGTTGGCTGTACATGCTGGAAGATTGTAGGCAATTCTAAAAACGAGGGTCAGCTCTTGACTGTACCTAGAAGCCCCAGAGGAACTTCTCAGTGCTCGCTCCACCACAGCACCAACTCTCTGACCCCCAAAAGGTAAGGGCCATTCTCAGAGCAGGCTCAGCTCACTGTGATACTTCCATCCTGTGATACTGATTGTATTGACAATTTGACTGAACTTGATTGGATCTGCAGTCAGCTAAGAGGCACATCTCTGGGTCCAAGAGGCATTAACTGGAAGAGAAAACCCTCTCCAGAATGGGCAACACCTACAGGGCTGTTTGCTTGTCTGCCTGTCTTTACTTCTTGCTGGTACCTCTGTCTCTGACATCAGAATGTATAGATGCATCTTGTTGATACAGCTATCTGTCTTTGATATCAGAATTCAGTCTCTTCCGCCCCCTGTCCCCCAGCCCAACCTTGGATTGAAGACCAGTGGCTCTCCAGAAATCTCCAGGCCTTTACTGACAGACTAGGACTGCTGAGGTGTCCAGTCCTGTGGCCTGAGCAGCTATCAGATTCTCAGCCTCTCCCGTGTATAGCCATTGTTGGAGTATTGCGGCCATATCAGGTAGGCCAGTTTAAGAAACTCTCTTCATAATGCACTTTTATTTACTCTGTTCTCTCCCTCCAAGAGAAGCCTAACACACTCTGGTGTTTGCCAGCTGGGCCTCCTCACACCAACCTCATCTTCTCCACTACTACCACCTGAGGCATCCTCCCAATCCATACCCCGAGGCCCTCCTCTGCAGGAACACTTCCTAAGCCAGAGGATTGCCCCACACAGAGCACAGTCCTGTCCTTGGGCAAGCTGCTAGGTGACTATAGACATCTGGGTGTCAAGGAAGTTGTTGAATTGTGGGTGTCTCCTCCAGATCACCTAAAGCAATATGACAGAAGATGAATGGACCTTTGCCAGAGAGCCTGACCCTTGCTCAGTGACTAACTCAAATCTTATGCCTATTTAGAAAATAAGTTTATTTTCAGGTAACACAGAGTTGATATTTTTCCTTTCCCTTTACTTAATTTTAGTTTTAATATTACATTCAGCACAACTGACATTTTGTGTTCAGATCTCTGAACTGGAACTGAGGTCTAGAGCCCCAATCCACTCCCTCAGTCAGAACAAAGAACACCCTGCACTGTTCACCCTTGCATTGCCTCAGCTTCTGGTCACACCAGAACCACCTCAGTCTCTGGCAACAACTGATATTTTATCGGTAAGAACTTCGGTGTTTCCAAGAGTGTTTTGCAAAGGAGAAAAATCATCACAGGAGCTCCTAGGCTGGCTGCTTTTCCCCATGCACCCTTAACTGGTATGGGACCAAACGTTTCTCTTATTTATTTCAGCCAACAATAAGGACGTAACTGAGAAAACTAGACAGCCCCCTTTCACTAAGGGCTGCTACAACCTTGATGCCATGTTCTGAAGTTGGGTGGGGTTTACTTATTGGTCTGGAGGCAAGGTCCAATATACAGCCCAGGCCAGATGGGAACTCCCAATATTCCTGCCTCAACTTCCTGAATTCTATGACTCTTGAAAAAATTGGTATGACCATAGTCCTTGTTCCATTAGACTTTAATATTAGAGAAACACTATTAATTTTAGTTTTGAATATTTCCAAGTACCAGAATGGTTGCAAGACTGTCTGTCTGTCTGTCTGTCTATTTAACCATTGGCTGGGGTGGTAAGGTGCTTATTTTAAACACATGAGGCTATAGGTTCAATCCTTAGAACTAAGGTACTTCACATAGTTTACCTCATATATCATTTTTTTATATTTTGCCTCATCTATATTAGCATTCTTTTTCTTAATAGATACAGATAGGTGATAGAATGATAGGTAGGAAGGAGATAGAATGGTAGATGTTACATAAGTAGATAATAGATAGATGATAGATAGATGATAGATAGATAGATGATAGATAGACAGACAGACAGACAGATAGATAGATAGACAGATAGATGATAGATAGATAGATAGATAGATAGATAGATAGATAGATAGATATGCAGACAGATGGACAGACAGACAGACAGGATAGAAAGATGGTTAACAGATGGTTTTTCCCCATGCATCATTGAAGACCAAGTAGAGAGTCACGTATCTTTGCCAGTCACCACTCCTCTGTTTCCTGAGGGCAGAGTCTAGATGGAAGTTTCTGTCTAACATGGTCCTGCAGCTAGTCAGTCCCAAAGAAACACACAGAAGCTTATATTAATTATAAACTGTTTCACCTATTAGCTCAGGATTATTATAAACCATCTCTTACAACTTAAACCAACCCATAATTCTTTACTATGTTTAGCCACGTGGCTTGGTAACTTTTCTCAGTGAAGCATCCTCATCTTGCTTCCTCTGCATCTGGATATTGACTGCATCTCCGCCTTTCTTCTTCCCAGAATTCTCCTAGTCTAGTGTCCCGCCTATACTTCCTGCCCAGCTACTGGCCAATCAGAGTTTTATTACCAATATGAGTGACACATCTTTTCAGGGTACAAGCGCATTGTCCCACATCAGCAGAGAGCAGGTTATACCTGGCCACAGGACAGTTGTCAAAGAAACATAATCTTCATATCACACCACTGCCTCCTCCACAGCCCATCCTTGGGTGTTATTGCTGTCTGCCCCTTGGAGCTACAGCACCCACATTGTTTCCACCATACCTGTCCAGTCTTCTGAGTCTGAAACAATGTCTTTGTCCTTTTCTGACTCTCTCAACTTTGACCTTTTGAAGTTTTCTAGTTTTTCTTTCTGTTCGGTTTTGCTGATAATTCTTCCTGCTTAGATTTGGTCACGAACATTGGGAGGAATCACACGGAGGTGACTTTAGGTTCTTCCAAGAAATTTTAGTAGGAGTCTGTAGATGTCAGCTTGTCCAAATATTGGTGATGTTAACTTTTTTAAAAATCTGTTAAAGAACTTGTGTGAGGTTTGGCCACCAACATGGATAGTCTCTTCTGAAGGATAAGCTTCCAGGGACCCGGTACCACCCATTCTTGTGAAGTTTTTTCCTCCTGTTCAGTTAGGGCTAATGATGGCTGGCCCTGTCACCCAGGGTGTAACACCCACTTTCTGCCTGCGACCCCCAAAGCCTTGGTTCCCCTGCTGTTGTTCTTGCTATTTCAGTATGAGAGCCTAATGCAAGCTAGGTAGGAATGTCATCACCCGGCCACTGCCTGCTGGCCACCCGGGCTCCTCTGCATGCCTGTGGTATCCAAATGAACCAGTGCTGACCAACTCCGTGGGCGGGAAGGAAGAAACTGGCAGAGTGACTTGCACTCATCTTTCCTGGGAAAAGTCCATCCCAGACCTTCCTTCTTTTCTTGTAACTTGCCAGATGCTTTGGTAAGACAATTTTCAGCTGAGCCATTCAGGGCAGGTCTGTTCCCTAGGCATCTTCCTGCCCTGGGCCTGGGTCATGGCTGTGGTGTAGATAAAACAGAGCATGCAGGAGTGGAGACAAGGGATCAATATCTCATTTCTATATTTAGAGCCCCACCGTAATGCAAGTCTGACAAAAGTCAATGTCCACTATGAAAAAAAAAAACGAATGAATGAAACAACAGAAGAATGAAAAGGAGAGAAAGATTATGTTATTAAAAATAAGCCAGACTCAAAAATATAAATATCCTATCTTTCTCCTCACATGTGTAATCCAGATGTATGTATATATGTATGTATGTATATACATATATTACATATAGAGAGAGCAGCCCTTTCCCTCACTTCCTGTTTCTATACCAATATATCTACCCATATATATTAATATCAGTACTGTGCCCTACATTGTGTGTGTGTGTGTGTGTGTGTGTGTGTCACAAATGTAGAAAGGCTGCCATTAGAAGGGACAAAGAAATAGAAAGGGGGTGGGTATCTACGTGACCTGAAAGCAGAAGGGACATTATTTGGGGAAAGGAAGACCAACAAGAACGGGCAGGGCAAGGAGGGGAAGAAGGAGGAATGCAGGATATACGGGTACAAAGTACAAGACATGTGTGTTTGTGTGAGTGTGTGTGTGCGTGTGTGTGCGTGCATTGTGCATGCGTGTGTGTGTGCATGTGTGTGTGCACGCATGCATGTGTGTGTGTGAAAAATTCCATCATAAAACCCATCATCCTGAAATCTGATGAAAGGGAGGGAGAGAGGGAAAGCAGGGGTTGGGGCGGGACAGGGAGAACAGAGGATAAGAGAGGAAAAGGGAGAACACTCCCCATGGTTTCCTAAGCCCAGTCCTGTTGACAAACAAAAGGCTCAACCCAGAATTCTAGATTACACTGAGGCAGGCAGCCTGAACATGGCTATAGCCTGCTCCCTCCTTCTGTCCTTAGCACCCAGTGACCAATGTTCCCCAAGGAAAGTGGAGAAGCAAATACAGAATGGAATTAGTGCCTGGCAGAGAGCTAGCCCATGCCTGATGACAGAGAGCTAGCCCATGCCTGACAGAGAGCTAGCCCAAGACTGACAGAGAGCTAGCCCATGCCTGACAGAGAGATAACCCATGCCTGACAACAGGATTTACCCCTACTAATTGTACTGGCTTTATGGAACCCATTCTCTTTGGAGGGATACCTTGCTCAGCTTTATATAATAAGGAGAGCTTTGGTCCTGCCTCAAAGCAATGTGCTAGACTTTGTTGACTCTGCTTGGGAAGCCTTACCCTCTCTGAGGAATGGAAAAGGGGAGAGTGACATGTTAAATGAGAAAAGATAGTTTTTTTAAAAAAAATTAATTAATTTAAAAAATAAGTTGTTACAAATTTTTAAACAAACAAAAAAGACATGGAGACTGATTGGTGACCAGCACCTACCTTGAAATGCTCCACACTGTACTTCATCTCTGCAGCTCCACCCCCTTCCTAGAGATCCAACCCACATTACTGCCCAGCTACATCCCCATCCTCAAATCTTTTCTCAAGTGATTCTCCCAAGGATCCCTAGTCTCCAGTCTTCTTCCTTTCTCATTGCTGCCCCTCCTCCTTCTTTGAATCTTTAAGACAGAATCTCAAGCAGTCTTGAAATCACTATGTAGCAAAGGATGACTTTGAACTTGTGATAACCCTGCCTCTACCTCCCCAGGGTTGGGATTAGAGGTGAACACCTTCATTCAACAAGCACTGTACCCACTAAGCAATATATCCAGCCGAACTTCAGGGAGATATTTATTGACTGCCACAACTCCTTCCTGCTTCCTGCTTTGATCTCCATCCCCCTTGTTTTCTTGCCATGCGCTTCCCAGTATCATGTGTTCAGCCACATCACCTTTTGAACTAGGCTGGAAGATTCTGAGAGCTGGAATCACCCTATATACCGGGCTCTTAGCTTGCCCCCATCACACAGTAGATATGCAACAAACATTGACTGGTAAATTTTGAGATTCTAAGCAAGTTTCTAAACTATCAGGGGTGAGGATTTCTCTGCACGGCTAGATTAGGGCATTTGAGTACTGGTCTGCCGAGGAAGTGGTACAGTCCTTACCTCATCTCACTGAAGGGTTATGGTGACGTGATGCTCTCTGCACTTTGGCTTTTCTGAGTCTGTGTAAAGAAACCGTGGAGTTTGTGCGTGTGACCGGAGACTCTCCTTTCTCGCTGGGAACATAGCCTGCTTTGTGTTTGTGCACGGGCTCTCTCCAAGGTACATTTAACCAGAGCTGTAAGGCTTCTGCTTGGTGACCTGAGCTGTCCCCCAAAGAGATGGTAAACCCCCAAGGCAGCATTTGGCAGCCCTTCACCCCCACACTGGAAGCCCTTCAGGCTGTGTTTTACAAATGAGGTTTTAAGCTGCATCACCTGAAGATGGATTTCTGCGCTCAGCCAGACATTAGCGGTAGGTACGTGGTTTGGGCTGTGTGAAATGGGAGTTTAGTGAGATTGGTCCTGCCTCCACCTTAAGCTAATTATTAAAGAAAGTGTTTGCAGGCCCGCAGTCTCTCATCATTCATCCTGACTCGTGTTTCTCTGGAATCGGGTCTCATAGATCTCCACCTGCAACGACGCAAGCACTGCCAGGGGAACGTGGTGGCACTGAGTCACAGCCTCGTTCTCCTCCATCTGCGATGGCGTGGAACCCTTGCTGGAGGAATGTGGAGGGGCTGACTCACAGCCTCCTCCATGTGTGATGATGTGATTCTTGCTAGAGGAACTTGGTGGCACTGAGTCACAGCCTCAGCCTCCCCCATGTGTGATGACATGAGCCTAGCTAGAAGAGGGTGCCGGAACCAAGTCACGGCTTCGTAGTGCAGGTGAACTCACGAGCCTCACTCAGAAACAGGGCTGCCCTTTCCGTCCTCCTCGTGCGGGAGTGAGACGTCCCACGTCCTCCCATGAGCGAGGTAACTACAGTAGCCGGGCGTTCTAGTTTGCGTTTTACTGCTACAATAAGACACCAAGACCAAAGCAGCTTCGGGATGGAAAGGTTTATTTGACTTAGTCCCCTCAGCCGGCTCAGTACGAAGAGCAGGTAGGACTGGGACTCAAACAAGAACCACAGCAGAGGCCACACCGAAATTCTCCCTGGCTTGTTTCTCACGGCTTGTTCAATCCACTTTTTTACTCTGCCCAGGACCACCTGCCTGGGGATGGCATGGCTCACCATAAGCGGGGCCCTTCCATATCAATCATTAATCAAGAAAATGCTCCGCAGGCTTGCCTAGGTGTCAACCTGATGAAACCATTTTCTCAGCACAAGTGCCATCTTCCCAGATGACTCTAGCTTGTGTCAAGTTGACAGAGAACGTAACTACCACATCAAGTGACAGAGTTTGATGCCAATTTCAAAGAGCAAGCTTCAAAACTTCAGGATGGAAACAGACAAGATACCAGGTGTCCAGAATCTATTACCTTCTAAAAAGCACATTAAGAAGAACAGAATCATTTTTCTCTTTAGAGACCGCTTACCTTGAAATATAGTCAACTATCCTGGAATCTTCCATATCTACTTTCTGTTTTTTTCCCTCTCTCTATAGTGTCTGTGAATTTGCATTCCTATAGCATATGTGTATATTATGCATTTGAAAAAATTTATATAAAGAAAGTGAGAAGCATGGCACACAAAACTCTAAGAACATTAAAGGTTTAGTGCAACACCTAATTTTAGAGGTGGAGAATAATGATCCAAAACCAGGCCTGAGGCCTGTTTACGGGAAGCAAACAAGTGTCCCGGCCACCACCCAGCACCCTCTTCAGCATGACTGGCTTCTACATTAGCTAGACAGCACACAGAGAGATCCTTCCATCCATCCTGGCACATTCCCATTAGTGGTTATGAGAGTCCTATTATTAGAAAACAGCGAGTACAAGTATTCTCATCTCAAACTCAGGAAATGGAAATGAAATTGAGAGTCTTTAAGTTCACTAAATAGAACATTGGAATGGTTCTGATGTCTCCAATCCTTGCCTTCAAAATGGGAAAGTTAACTGAATGATCTTTGGGGCATCTCTATCTGAAATACCCAGGAAATCCAAGTCCTGTGAATATTCTCTGTGAGATTTGCTCTTTGCCCCTCCTGAACTATAACTCTGGAAGGATCTTGAACTTTTATCTTTCCAAATATAAGATGGAGCTAATAATAATTGCCAAGCTGTGGTGACAGTAAATGAGATAATTCACATTTCTTCTTAATAGATGTGAAAACGCACCATGAATCACGGATGCCGCTTACGGATGGCCGTGGATGCTGAGTCAAAATTAGGCTGGGATGGAGCAGGAGTTATTTGCTTGGTGGATTCTTTCACGGATGCTCAGCTCCAAGGTGAATGTCCTGCCTTTCAGGCATTGGTATCCAGGATGAAATCAGGACCACTTCTAACATTTAACAAAATGGCACATTATTAAAACGGTAATCTTCATTCACGTCAGATTGGTAAACTTCAGCACTCTTGGGGGCAAGGGTTTAATGGCATTCTGCTGCTGGTTGCCACCACAGCTACATGCAGCAGACACTCTCTTGGCTGGAAGAGTTGAGGACCAGTTTTGCAACATTTAGGAAATATTTTCCGTTTATGACCACTGTTTCCCCTTCATATTCTTACTAACAAATATGTCTGTAGATCATTAAAACCGATTCAACATAGGTGTGTATAGTGATGTACACATAGGTACTTGGGTGCAGGTCCGTGTCTGTGTGCATACGTGCAGGCACCAGAGGCCACCCCTGATGTCATCCCTTAGGCACGGCCCACTTGGTTGCTTGAGAGAGGATCTCTTGCTGAACTTGGAGGCTCTTCTGCCTCTGCTTACCCAGCGCTGGGATTTTCAGGGGGCACCCCCATGCCTAGCTTTTGCACATGGGTGATGGAGATTGAATTCAGATCCCCGGGCTTGTGCAGCCAGCACTTTACCTACTAAGCCATTTCTCCAGCCCCTGAATTACCATCCTATGTAGACTCAAAGCCTCACCATGGTACCTATTGCACTGATCAGTGAGCCACCGTTGTGACTACGGCTCCAGTAGAACAATCTAAATTTGGCTCAGCGTATCCCCATAGTCAACCCACCAATTATCTCAAACTTGCAAATCCTTTCGGGGGCTTCTACAGATAACAGCAGCAAAGGATGTCTTGCTTTGGGAAGGAATCACCACCAGCCTACCAGGGCTATTTGGGCTGTGTAGGGGGCATCTTCCTCCTCCTGGGGAGATTTCCATTTCTTTAGAGTCTGTTTAGAATCAATAGACTGATAGCCAGATTGAGAGACACAAGTTCCTCTTTAAAGGATTTCCATTTCTGCCGTCCTGTTACAGTTGATCTCCTAGGTGACTCTAGACCCTGCCACACTGATAATGAAGATTAACCGTTGTGTATAATGAAAACCTATGGGATAATGCATGACTTAAAATACTACTGGAACCTTTGTTTAATTCTGCACTGGAATCTTAGAGGGGGAACAACACTGGAGCTTTTTTGGAGTGTGGCAGCACGCGCAGAAGGAATCTGGCAGCCGGCAGCCTGCTTAAAAGAGTAAGAAACACAGGCCTGGAAGCGCCATGTCTACCTGAAGGTAGGCTCCGTAGCTCCAGCATGTGAAATGATGTCCGGCAGAAGAATAACTTTACCCTGCTTGGCTCCCGGGGACGTGAAAGGGCAGATTTGAGCTTATTATGAAGAAACATAGCAAGGGCTAAAGAGAAGAGTGGGGATCATTAATGGTTTACCCTCCGTGCTGGAGAAATGTAAGCATAAATAAGGCAGGAAAAACCAATGTGTGCAGGTGGTAGGGCTAAGAAAGACTTGGGGTGCTCCCCGCTCAGAGGGCTATGATTTTTAACTATTACAGTGTGGCTTTTCTCCTCTGGACATGACATGATCACCACATGCCATTTTTGGATCAGATTACCTTGGCCTGTAGCCATGGCAACTAATTGAGCAGAGCAATACAGAAGTAGCCAAGACTATAGAAGTGACAATGGTAATGGAACTATTGACACCCCCTGAGAGGGAAGATCGCTGGACGCTTACCTGACATTGCAGCTGCCGGTATTCTTTCCTGCCCTGCGTGTCTGCAAAGGGGATTGGGTGAAGCCAGACTGTATGGGAAGGAGAAGAGGTAGTCCGTGGCTCAGCTTTCCCTAGGTCAACATCTGTGATGAGGGGATGCAGCTGTGTGAGGGCATCACCTGTGGTCTTATTACCCGATAAACCATCCCAATAAACCCGGCGGTTGACCAAGTTGGATTCAGATGGAGTTGTCCTTTAGTCTGTCTTGCTGCAGAACTGGGGCTGGTGGGCATCTGTTTGTGTCTCCCCAGGAGAAGTAAACACAACCTCAGCAGGAAAGAATGCCTAAGTTGCTGTCCCCAGGTCTTTATTTCCTTCTTACCCCTTCCCTTGCTAGGAAACAGCAGACACAGGCAAACTTTGCAATTATTGACCTTAATTTTCTTCCAAATTCCCCACCATCCCTACAACTAAACAAGATTCACATGCAACTCTACCATGAGAAGAATGCAGGGAGTATCCGCCTCCAGAAACAGGAACCGAAAGGCCTGAGCTGTCTGTCACTGCAACTGTGGACTTCCCCTCCGCTGCCTTGTCTTCCCCCTGGGCGCCTCTAAGAACCTCAGCAGAATCTGAGAACTGCAGTTGAAAAACCCAGGGTGAAGTGTTTGCTGATCCTCCTACCCAAGCCCACATTTATGGTAGTAATCTAATTCTATGACTCTTTAGCCAGATTAATGAACACTGAGGTTTTCTCCTCCGGTTCTCTTCAGATTCGAGGCTTACAGAAGGGGAATTAGTGTGGATTATGTTTATGAACTTCAGAGCCAGGAAATCACAGGTTCAAGTCTCAGCTGTGGAGTTTGTTAGTTTTGCAACATGGGGCAGTTTGTTTAGCCTCTCTAAGCCTTGGGATGTAGATCCAGAGCAAATATCCCCAGTTCATGGAATTTGGGGAGGATTAAAATGATCATCTATCAAAATCCCGAGTTATGTTTGAGATGTGAAACAGGCTACTGGAAGGGATGGATGTGCCATTAATTAAAAAGACAAGATTAAATGGAACAAAACAGCTTCTCGGGAGCGGTGACAGTTTCTTGTTGTTGCTAGTGAAACGTAGAAGATAAAGACTTATAATTACTTTCCAAGTGCTGGAAAAGCATCAATCCATCAAGGGAAAGAAATCTAATGACTTTGGTACCCCGTTCCTAGTGTTCCCTCTCTGACGCTTCCAAGGGCACTGAACTGGGTCTGTAGACAGTGAGGACCTTCCCCATTAATAAGAGCTGTCAGAGATCATCTCTTTCTCCCCCACAGTCACGCCCTATCTGCCCAGTCAGCCTTTCCTGTACACATATACAGTGTGTGAGAAGAGGGAAGGCAGAGCGTGCCCTCTGTTCACAGAGCCCACGGGTGACTCAGAGGCTTGCTGCCACACATAAAGACTACAGAACATCCTTCTGAACTGTGGAGCTAACGTAGCAACGCAGCCACGTGAGCTGATTTATCGGTGACACAGTACAGCCTATCCGCCGAGAAAATTAACAGACAGCAAAAACTGTTGTGTAAGATTTGAGGGCAAGCAAACCCACAGGGAAATGGGTCAAAGACTAGGGGGGTTTTAACCAATTTTTCACTGGGGCTTTGAAGGAGGCAATAGACAAACACCACCACTTCGTCTTCCCATTACTTCTTAAAGAAGGTAAATGCACAGATATAGATTAGGAGCATCTGCCCACGGACTGTACCAGAACTAAATGTGCTATGGGCTTCAGGTGCTCCCTGGAAACTATTTACTGACTGGTTACTAGGAGACAGCATGACTCATGGCCAGCTTTCCCTCTGTGGCCAGCCTACTGTCATTTATCACTTAGCACACTGGATCAAGACTGATAGAATCTTTAGAAAATTATGGAGTGCTCTGTTTTAGTAAGGAGGCACTGAACTGAGGAAATAAAACGATTCCCCCAAAGATGAGGCACATCGAGAGCACATCCCCACACGTGTCCTGTGTGTGCTAACAGCTCAGGGACTTACCGGTGATGGGGAGACTGGTATGAGAGAAAATACACAAACCTTTTTATTAAAATGCTGCACATGGCCCATTACAGCCATTGAGTGTGGTGAATCCTGTACCTTCCATGTAGGTTTTTATGTCCACATTCTGAATGAATTTATGTCACCAGTCAGTGATTCCAGTGTCTGCGGTTGAGGACATTTAGACATACATCCCTTTAGTAAATCTTCAGTTAAAAGTCAAATGACTGAGTACATCAGGGAGCGCTCCAACTCATCAGATCTTCTAAAAGATCCTACAAATTAGGACTCAAGTGGTTAGATGCACCAAAAAGCTCCGTAGGATGAATCAACACATGGAGGTCAGCTCTCACCCACAGTTACTGGGGTCTTTCAGTATTATCAGAAACAAGCTTATCATAGAAGCATTATATGATAGGTCAAGAGTTATTATTACATACCAAAAATGGGAAGTGATGCCTGCAGTGCTATTGGGGTGAGCAAGAATGAGAGTGAGCGTCTTCGGTGGGGAGGTGGGAATCGGGGAAGGTGATGTCCTGAGTATAGCAAGACTTACAGGGACTTCACACTAGTCTGCTGTAACTCAGCCTAGGCAAGAAAATATCAAGAAACACACACACTGCCAGGAATGGTCCCTGAAGGAGCTGTTGGTATTCTAAGTTCATCCAGGAAAGAGGTAGCTCAAGAAAGAACATGTAGTATGTGGTTTGGTCAGGGTTCTTTAGAGGAACAGAACCCATAGGATGAATGGATATTAAAACAATGTGTTAGATTGGTTTCCACAGTAGTCTGGGGTGTTAGTTCAATGGGGGTGGGGGGAGTTGTTCACACTGTAGAGAATAAGAACTCGTGAGATACTCGGGTCACAAAGCTAGGCTGTCTCCGCAGTCCCGAAGTGGCACTGGCAGCCCCATGGAGTCCTTGAGAGCCACTGGGTTTCACGTTGAAAGTTCTGATTGTGGCAGCAGGAACAGGGCAGATAAACTTGCCGGCAAGATGCCCAGGCTCTGTATGGAAGTCACAGAGCAAAGACAGGCATAGGCTGGAACATTCTGCCACTTGGCAGCCCCCAGTCTGAGACACAGACATGGTGCCTCGCTGCGTTGGTCAGACTCACCCCTGCCCTCCAAACCCTGCTCAGATCTGCAGGGCAGGAGGAGGAAGGCCCAGGAGGTTGGGTTTTTATTGCCTCCGGTCCTTCGGGAGATGGGCTTGGAAATGGTGTTAAGATGATTTATGGGAATAAAGCCACCTGAATTTATAGGCTAAGATTTACATCTGCTCTGGAAGTATAAATCTTTTGATCCTGTTTTTATGCGGAAAGGACACACTTCTGAAGGCGATGACTTGGGTTCAGCATTTTCACCAATAATGAAGTTTCTTAACCCTGCTGACCTCATTGTCTTCCCCCATGCAGGCAAGACCCAAGATCTTCCCTAATGCTTGCAACGGGGGGGGGGGGGGGGCGGCGACGGGGGACTACGGACCCTCTTGTCTTTGTCACAGAGCAAAGATTCAGTTATTATAACAAATGAATCTAAATGTTGCAAGCCTTTCTTCTAAAAGTAAAATCAAAGTCTATTCCTTAAATCACGTTTTCATAGTTAGCCATCCGAGTCTGCTCTCTGTTGCTGTAACAAAGTATCCCAGGCTGGATGCTTGATGGAGGAGAGAGGCTATTCTGGATGCTGATCCTCTGACAAACGCCTCTCACATCTGGCGAACACACATTCTTCCTGCATCCTAACTCAATAGAGAACATCCCACAACCAGCCCAGCCAGTGAGCCAACCAGAGTTCTCTTGCCTTCTGGCAGAACCCTGCCCTGTAATCTCACTCGGTCCTCAACATTCACCACCAAAATCCCATTAGCATATGAATTTGGAAGCGAGTTTCTCAGCACTGAACTTTCCCACCGTGGTCATAGCCCCAGCTAATATTGATTTTCTTTCAGAGTAGCCTGAAGACGTAAACAAATAAAAAACCCCTCTTTCCTTGGGTCCCTAGATGATTACCAGATTGCTTGGGAGACAAAACACCTTGGGAGATGTGTTTCTTAGAGAAAGGAATTTTTCCCCGAGTTTTAAAAGGCCAACTGCTGGGACCTCAGCAGGGAGCACAGGCCCTTCCATCAGTGCTGGGGAGGTGGGGGCGAGCCAGTTGGCTTCTTAGCCCCTGAAGAGAGAAGCTGGAAAGCTTCTGATGCTGAAGGACTCAATGGACACAGAACACACCACTGGTAACAGAGAGGAAGACAGAGAGTTGCTTCTTTTGTATTGTTTAACCTTGTCTAGTGTGTGTGTGTGTGTGTGTGTGTGTGTGTGCGCGCGCGCGCGCGCGTCTGTGCCCATGTGCTCACTCACAGGAGGCCAGAGGTCATTATCAGCTGTCCTCCTCCATCACTCTTCATCTTCTTCTTCTGTGACAGGGCATTTCACCGAACCTGATGCTCCCCAGATGGCTAACTGGGCATTTCACCGAACCTGATGCTCCCCAGATGGCTAACTGGCTGGCAAGTGAGTCACCAGGATTCACTGAATCCTGCACCCCTCCACTGAAGCTAGAGACATACACCATCACATCCATCTTACACGTGTGCTGAGGGCCCCAACCCAAGTCCTCCTGCTTGCACAGCAAGCACCTTGTCTGCTGAGCTGTCTCTCCAGCCCTGAGACTCATTTCTTATACATAACAAACCCCGGCGGGTTCTGGTGTAGCCCACACATAGTTCTGTGAAGATTCATTGCTCAGCGTTTTTCGATGCCTCTAAACTTTAGTCCCTAAATCATATGAAGTGGACTATTTTTGAGGTATCCCTGCCTTGTTGACAGTTGGCAAAGGCGCTGTCATAGAAGTTCTTGCTGTGGAGGATCTGACATCCTCTTTCATGTCTTTTACATCGTAGTTCCCCTCCGCAGAGGGACCCTGTGCGAGCCGCATACAGCAGCAGCTTCCACTCCACACCGCACCTTTCCCTCTTGTCCTGGTCGCCAGGGTCAAGCTCTCCTTTGGCGCTTTGTGTCCTCAATGCCACTTTATACACTTGTGTTTTACAGCTGTTACTAAGTAAAACAGAAGGCCTTGATAGCACAGTGGGTCTGAAAAGCAAGACGGTCACCAAGCGACCCCAGGGGCAAGTAGCAAACACAGTGGCTGCACAAGGTATAACCAGGTTCACATCCACACTGGATAGGTATGGACAGGTGGACAGTGTGAACTTCTACAACCCCACTCAGGACAGTGCACAGACTGGATAGGTATGGGTAGGTGGACAGTGTGAACTTTTACAAACCTACTCAGGACAGGGCACAGCTTAAAACGTAGTATTGACTTCTGGAATTTTCTAGCTAGTTTTCAGACTGTGGTTGAGCACAGGTAACTGAAAACATAGAAATAGGGCTGCTATGTTTATGACAAGACCCCTTGATAATGAAGTTAGGTTCATTAGGCTACTTAGGTAGGGTCTTCGGCTTGATAACAGTTATCAGAAAGACCAGGGTATCCAGTATTACAGTCTGGATCTTCCAACCATGTCCTCTGATCCCTGGGAAGGGTGTTGGTTGGTGGAGATCAAATTCTGTAACAACTGTTGGACAGCAACAGGTAAAGCAGTGTAAACAGAGACTCTGCTTTGGTTTCCTGGCTGCTCAGACCTGAATAGTCATGTAGAAACTACATTAATTACAACAGTTTGGCCTATTAGCTCAGGCTTCTTCTTATCTAACTCTTACATCTTAAATTAACCCATTTACATTATTTTCTATTTTACCATGAGACTTGTGATTTATTACCTCTTGTTTCTTGGGTGGCTACATGGCGTCTCCCTGACTCTGCCTTCTTTCTCCCTGCATTCAGTTTAGTTTTCCCACCTACCTATATTCTTCCCTACCACAGGCCAAAGCAGCTTCTTTATTAACCAATGGCAATAAAACATATTCATAGCTCACAGAGGGGAATTCCACATCAAAGGAGTTTGCCTGTGGAACAAGATAAGGAACTGTAGTTACAGGAAGCAGAGACAGGGGGCTTGCTCATGTATGTCCTGTGGTTTTTGAGTGCTTTCTTTTGTGGTAGGGGTGGGAGTGGAGGGGTGGTCGTGGTGGAGGTAATGATGGTGATAATGGTGGAGGTAATGGTGATGCTGCTGCTGCTGCTGCTGCTGATGGTGGTGGTATGTATGTAGATATGCATATATGTGCATGTGGAGATCAAAAGCTAACTTCTGTTGTCTTCCAAAATTGTTCTTCACCTTACTTATGATATAAAATCTGTCACCCAGACTAGGGGCTTGTGGTGGTTTGAAAGAAGATGCCCCCAAAGGGAGTGACACAATTAGGAGGTGTGGCCTTGTTGGTGTAGGTGTGGTTTTTTGAGGAAGTGTCACTGTGGAGGTGGATT